>NC_024312.1:10887155-10906875 GCF_000523025.1 Cynoglossus semilaevis | reverse complement strand
GTGTGTTGGATCCGGTGGCCAGCGCACAGCCCCGCGGCCCCTCAGCCTCATGCCTATTCAACAATCCCTACAGTCTAAGCAGTTACCCCCCCGCTCCCCCCCGCCCTCTCCCTCCCCCACATCGCCTTGGGTAGGCTATGGATCCAAAGCAGAAGCAAGTTGTTCAATATCAAAGCCTCCTGACTGAAACTGAGAGAAAAAGGGGGAAAAATCCAACAAATGTATCTTCTCTGCTCATTAAATATACATAATTACCTTGAACCACTGGTTGCCCTGTTCTTTTACTTCAGGAGATGTTTAAGGTAAAAAAACGTTTCTATTTTCCTACTGTATATAATAATGTAATTATAACTGCATAGGAGTCCAGTAATGGTAGTCCCTAACCTGTCGCGTCCTCTGTTTTCCCACACAGGACGGAGGCCTGCTGATTAACAACCCCACTGCTCTGGCCATCCATGAGTGTAACTGTCTGTGGCCTGGCGTACCTCTGGAGTGTGTGGTCTCACTGGGGACTGGTCGCTTTGAAAACTTCAGCAAGAACAGCTCCACCTACACCAGCCTGAAAACGAAGATCACAAACGTCATCAGCAGCGCCACCGACACCGAGGGTGAGTAACTGCTACGCCGTCAACCCCCCATAGCCTGACTAGTGGATGTCAAATAAAAGTGTTCTGAACATAACCTCTGTCTGTTGTTAAGTGTTTAAATGTTGGTACCACACACGGTGAGACCACATTTTACAAATAAAACAAACGACACAGTTCTGGAAACACTTTACTCTGTACAAGCAGCCTCCCCTCTCTCCTGTCACGTAGGGAAACGGAGCACACGCTTTGTGTGATAAATTTGACTTGTTCTCCCGTTGCTGTGTGTGACCTAGATGCTTCTCTGTAGTTGCACCACCTCAATTTAGGATTTAGCTCCCCCCGGGGCTTTTCAGAGAACTTTTGTTATTAAGAAACGGCAGATTAGCTGTCAGCTTCGTGGCAGATTTTCGCTCTTCTAAAAGGCCCTTCACCTTCTCTCAGCCTTGTCTTTGTCTAATTTATATTATATCTCTTTTGTTTTGCTCAGAAATGACTTCAGTGGCTCTGCCACAGAGTCCAGGCTTCGGCCCTTTATACTAGCTAAGCTCGGTAGAATCACAGTTGCCGAGGACAAAACCACTCCTGGTTCAAGGTCACAAAGGAAATTCAAGGCCAAGAATAAAAACTTGAGGGTTGTAGTCCCTGACATTTTCACTGTGATATTAACACAGCACAGCTTTACCTTGAGCTCTTGTTCTGAAACAACATTTAAATGTTAGTTTCATGTCAGGAAGTCAGTTGTGCCTCTGTGTCTCTGTTTTCTCCCTCTCACATCCTCCCCTCTTCCTTGCTCCCTGTAGAGGTTCACGCCATGCTCGACGCCTTCATGCCCGCTGACACGTACTTCCGCTTCAATCCGTACGTGAGCGAGGACATTAATATGGACGACAGCCGACAGGAGAAGCTGAACCTGCTGCAGGCCGAGGGCCTCCGCTACCTGGAGAGAAATGAGGAGAAGCTGAAAAAAGTGACTCGTATCCTGGCCAAGGAGAAACAGCCTGTACAGAAGTTGGCAGACTGGACAAGACTGAGGGCCGACATGTACAATGGTCTGTCCTTATACTCCTCCAAACCCTAGGTCTAATTAAAGTAATCTTTACCTCAATATTTAATACTTTTATTTAGTTTGTTTTTTAGTTTTGTTATTTATTATTTACATTTTAATAATGCACAGTGCAGCTTAATCACTACCTGAATGATGTCTAGATTTAAGAAATAAAAAAAACAAACACAATCAGCCATGACAGCAGAAGCTTTGGAAACGATTATTTAGCATTTCATAATGACTTTTTATTTACTTTCTTGCCAAAGAGTAGACTGTTTGAAGCCACTTAGCTGCTTAGCACACGCAGTAGCATTAGTCTGATTTTGCTACACTTGTTGATGGTACCTTATCTGAGACCGACTTATTCTTAGTCTGTCTTTAGAAAAAAAGTAAGTATTGTCCCTTTAAGGCAGAATACTGTATACTGTTACAATAGCAACTGACATCAGCATTGGATCTTTACGGGAAAATATTGATCGTTAGGTGATTGAGAACTGTGTTTACTCCACAGACCTTTCTGGTAACATCAGTGACAGACAAGTAAAAAAATCCAAAAAATGATCGATACGATAATAATCAAATGTTAATCTTAAAGTTTATACAGAAGTCATCTGATTTAGCTCTCACATTAATGCACAATGCTATAATTAACGCACAAACAACAGACATCGTATTCTGATTCCTTTAACGGCAAAGAAATATAAGCTAAGTTACTTATACACTGTATACATTTGTAAAGGTTTTTCAATGATTAAATTACAAATCTAATGAAACCAATATTTACCTTTGTATTTAGACCATTCAGTTAGCTTAAGCCTGCTGTTATTATAACTCACTTTATTTTAGCCTCAGGGTTGTTTTAGTTTAATTGTTGTAAAGCTTTTTTTTAAGACTCGTTTATTGATTTACTGCAAGCTACGCACATTTTCCTTGATCCTGTTTCCTCTTGATGCCTCTCCTCAAAGCTCCCCACTGTCTGACGCTAATTCTGCTGTAAATGTGTTGTGTTTTTCATCAAAGGTCATCATCCAAAATGTCACAATGACGCCTTTTTATTTAACAAAAAACCCTCGTCTCCCTCATTGTTTGTAAATAGCCTGATTTTGCTGTAAAATGATTTTGTGTGTGTGTGTGTGTGTGTGTGTGTGTGAGAGAGAGAGAGAGAGAGAGAGAGAGAGAGAGCACTGCATGTGTGTCCGTCCACAGATGTGTCAGGTTTAATATGTCAGTTCTCTAAGGAACCAATGTAAGATAGACCTTAACCAGATGAATGTGAATCCACTGTTCTCCTGTTGCTGCTGTGTGAAGTCTGCTTGACATCGTCATTAAAACCCATCACCGGAGCTGGCTGGATCCTGCTTGCTAATTAAAAGAGTATAAACTGATGTGATCTGACAGAAGGTGCCGTGGATTATTCTAAGAAGAGAAACGCCTGCATGTTAAACTGGTAACTTGTTCCCACGGCTGTAAGGTAGTTTTATTACGACATAGATCTTGCCAGACTAAATGAACAGCACGTTTGGATGAAATAAATTATAACCACAGGAGCTGTCAGTGTTAATGTGTGTTATTTCTCACACTGCCCTGCGCTTTTGTCTTTATTTTTATTTTTATTTTCCTCGGCCAGCGTTAGAGGTATATCGTTTTTAAACAGGAAGTTGATTTGAAGGCCTGTCCTTGAGCTGATTGCCATTAAAAGGGAGGTGGGATGAGCTGACTGTGCAGTCTGTACTCAGGCACCGGTGTAAGAGCTCCAGTCAGTGATGGATCACATTTCCCTGGAGCATAAACACTGACACAGCTCTCCAGCAACTGTTTACACTCTGGAAAACATAGCTGTGGTCGTGGAAGGTAGAGGGAACAACAAACTGCATCAGCAGTGGGCCCAGAATAAGGACGTTTGCTGTGGGGTTTACAGAAAACGACTGAACAAAACTGAAATAGAAATATAATTGAAAAACTGAACTTAGCAGCTTGTGTTTTCATTTCACCAAAATACAGACTAAGCATCTGTTACTTGTACAGTAGTGTTCAACGAGGAACTTATTCATGTTGCACGACATTTGAACTTTTATTTTGAGTGTGTACAAAGGTGACTAGCGTGGTTGTAACGGACTAACCTAACTGGTTATCTTTAAACCAGACGGGTTACATTCACAACAACTAGTCCCATATCAAATCTCTCAGCCTGCTGCTTTGATGAAAATGAAAAATAAAGCATCATATGTATTATGACTGGTCGAGGATCTGATTATTGTTGAAAACTCCACCATGACTGTAGTTTTCTGTATTTTCGGTATCTGTAGATCTGACATCCGACCTTAAAGTTATATATCGTAATGTGACAAGGTCATTCTCCGTGCAATTAGTCCCTCTGTGTCCACTGAGCTGTAAATTTCAGCGATCCTCACATTAAAAAAAAATCACAAACCGTGGTACTTGTAGGATCTGGACTGATCTCATCGTATTTGAAGCAGGTTTTATCTTCAGAGCTGAAATAAACGACAGCTTCATCCACGGCCCACTGTTTTCATTGATTCTGTTCGGAGCACGCTGTTTCACTATCTAATCTTACATAAAGACCAAACTAATAGAATACTGTATTTTTTCCACACACTCTGTGCATTAGAGACTTTCATTTACCTACTACAGTGGAGACGCCACTCCCAGTACTACATCCTGTGCTACATTTCCTCTTTCATCTTCCAATCTGCGGGCACTGCAGATAACTGCTTTTACAATCAATGTTGTTCCTTTGAAATTGGTCATTGATGTTTCCTCCTTCTTTTTTTTTTATAATGCGGTCCATTAGTTTCATCGGTGTCTCTCAGAAGTGATGGAGGAAAGAGGGAACATTAAATTATAGGATATGCTGTGGCTTTCACTTAAGCTGCAGGGTAGGAATGAATGAAAGTAAAAAGAGATACATTTTTATAATATTATTCCACAAATACAGGCATAATAACATACTACCTGAGGTGTATATTTACCATTTCATACATTATGTATCCACATGTAGCCCTAACCCGTGTTTGTTCCTGTTTGTTAACAAGGCAGCAGCCATTTAATTGAATTAAACAGACGGGCAGAGGAAACACATCCTCCTCTGAGGTGAAAAGAAATTAAGACCTGACTCGTGAACTTCTCTTCTAACAATGATGGGTAATTTGATTTAAGTTGACCTTTGACCTACGTCAGAAGCAGGGCTCCAGAGTGTATTAACCGGTACTGTGTTATCACATCTGTGAGGTGGTAAAACTACTGTTAACAATGTGTGTCTGCCACACTGTTACACCACACATTTAGCAGCAGTGAATACTCCCTGCTCATTAATTAACAGTTAGGATAAGAAGCACAAGATGTCAACAAAAGCTGGCCTCCTATTGGACAGATTTGACTGACCAGCGGGCTGCAGTGGTGACAAAACGTCATTCTTCTGTGGAGTGTTTTAGGTAAGAGTGTTTTTTTTTCCACTTTACACATGATGCTGCTGATGACAGCCGAATTTCTGATAAATGTCTGGACTCCCAGTCTGATGATCTCTGGTAGATCCGCATTTGTTTGGTTTTTTTTTTCATTCCATAGTCGTCTTGCTGCAGCCATGACTGTTATTCTTATTTTCTGTCAAGCAAGGGAAGAAAGAAAATAACAATGAATTATGGGAGAGAAGTCGGTCTGCGATGACAGTGTTGCTCGTGCACAGTGGCCGTGACGTTGTGTATAAAGTAAAGCTGCTGTAGAATAATTACACTCAGGCAAAGGCAGAGTTTTCTCTGATGGGTTTTTGGATTTCAAAACAAAGCCCGGACAACCACAGTGGCCTCGGTGCTGCTCTGTGTATCCACCTGAAAACCTTTCATTATATTATCTGGTATTTTATGGCTAATAGGCTTTGGGGAAATTAAAAGCGTTTTAATGAGATTCTCAGACGTTTCTGGAGGCAGCCTGAACTCTGGGCTGAGGAGAAACACTACACTTCCCAGTACAGCACTTGAAAGTCAGAATTCCCACATCTGGTTAATTGATGATGAGGGAGAGAGGAGCTTTTACTCTGGGGAGAAATGCCCAGAAAGTGTCCTTGGCTAAATGTTAGCTCCTCCCGTCTGCGCATAATATTCAGTAAAGCAGAACGTCTAGGAAATATACCAATATTTTTGGAAATGCTTGAAAAAAAAAAAACCAAATCAATTTTACTGCGTGTAACACGACCCATTTGTGACGCCTTTTTGGACTGCTGAAGCCAAGTCCACCAGAATCCCCGTCTTTATTCTAAACCAGGCTTATCCTAATAATAACTGCATCAGTTGTTCTCTTTGTTCAGTTCTATGGCTGCAGATGGCTGAAACAGCTAAGCCCAGGATAAAGCATGTATGAGTAACATGTTCTTGGAGACAGGGAAAAAACATGGAAAGCTAGACGGCAGACTGAGCTCAGACGAAACTGCTGTGACCTCACTCGGCACAATCTCAGTTGATCCCAGTGGTGGACGTATGATTATTAGTACAATCCTGCTCTTAGAGAGAGAGAGAGGGAGAGAGAAACCTCTACTAGTGTATCTAGATATGTAAATGACCTGCTTGTAGTTAAGCTGCACGATGGCGATAATGGAGTTCAGGGTCAGAGAAGTCAAAAGCCTTTGTATTTAACCAACTCAAATCTTTTTATTTTGGTTTGGATTTCACCTCGTTTGCTTAAGCTTTAGAGATGGAATTATAAACATGAGTGCCTACTGATGCTTAGGTTTAAATCAGACAATATGCAAAAAAAAAATTTACTGAAAAGAAAAATAATTTTAACACATTTGCCCTTGACTAAACAATTTAGTAATAATTTATTGAAATTATTCACTTAAAATTATTCATTTAATTCCCCATAAATAAATCTATTATTATCATTATTACTCTTACCATTATTATCATTATTATTATTATCTGAATATTATTATTATTATTTTATTTATTTATTTTTATTATTATTTCCTCAGACCTCAGCCCTGGGACAGTGAAGCCTTTCCACCAGTGGCGGCGCTGCAGTGCACGCGTGCCCCGGAGCGCAGCTGCGCGCACCCAGCCCGTGTGTATGTGTGAAGTGTGAGGAGACGAGGAGGGAGAGAAGGAGAGGAGCACTGACAGCAGCGGAGCAGACAAGTGCACGAGGCTCGCCTGGCTCTCAACGGGACTCCGCGGAAATAAACACAGCAGACCTTCCCGCTGCAGCGCAGGAGGCTGAAGACGCACCGCAGACTGCGTGTTCAGCGCCGCCGGTGTTCGGGAGACAAAGGTGAGTGTCATCCCGTTCCATTTTTATAAAACACGTGTGAGGTGAGGCTGCCGTTCGCTGTCAGGAGTTTGTGGCGGTGATGGAACCACTTGGATGCGGCGCGGCTGCAAACAAAACCGCTACCCTCCTGTTTTTCCTTCCCCCGGGGGACAAAGAGTCCTACAGAGGCTGCGGGTGGTTTCCAACGGTTCGAATCCCTGTGTGATGGTGAAGCGCACTTTTAGGAAGCGTTGACGTGTGTGCAGCATAGACTCTCGGTGGTAATCAGGAAGAGCAGGTGCAGCTGACTGGAGCTGCACCCTGAGCTAGAGCTGCTGCTGCTGCTGCTGCTGGTGCTGAGGGGATGCTGGACCAAGGTTCCTGTCACTTTTTGGACCCTTGACATAAACCGTCCTCGGTTTCACAGATAACTTGACTGTGCCTCTGCCTGACAGCTGTTCTCGTCCTGTGTGGATTAAAAATAATGCCCCTGTAAACAACATCTCCCGTGGCCCTGAGCAGATCTGAGGTTTAATTCCCTTTTTATTTGTGCGTCTTGTTGTGCAGTCTAACTTCCCTTCCAACACACTCAATCTGATTAGGATGGATCTCCAAGTCATTCACCAGAGTCATTCTCATGACCTCTTATTTGGACAACTGCTTTTCCGACGCACATTAACTCCCAATCCCTTCTTCACCCCCACCCTCCTCCTCCTCCTCCTCCTCCTCCTCCTCTCTGTCATTTTCTCTCTAACCCCAGGTCGTGGACCCCACATACACATATGCCTGGGAAGAGCACTTTCCCTGCCAGCTCATATATAGGCAGCCATATTAATTCATGACTAATGACCTGCTTCATTGTTTTGAGGCTTTGTTAATGCAACGGACAACAGGCTGACACACTTTCTACTTGTTTTTATTCACAAATCACAGACGAATGTTAATCTGTTTGAGAAGATAAACACTGGCCGTCCCGTCCCGGCCTCAGCTCCACTTCCCACTGTGTCGTTTTCACCAAACGCTGTCTCCGACTGCAGTCTCAGTGGAAAAGCCTGGAGACTGTACTTCTGCCATGTAGGGATCTTAACGAGACATTTCAAGGCTCATTTGACCAACTTGGAGAAATCAGGGCAGCAAAGTGACCTACATTGTGCTGCCATCCCGGCTTCACCCTCAGCAAACTGCTGCCGGATGGGAGATTAGCATAACTAAAGGATTATCGTGACACACGTTGGCTGTGGTTGTTGTGAGAGCACCAGTCAGTCACACAGCTGACCTTAAACCACTGGCAGTTAGCAGCCCTGCTCCGGGGGCTATGGGAAAAGCTTGGGTGTTGGAGGGAAAATGCCACAAATTTCACTCCGTGGGCCGTAGAAACGCGCAGACTATTTTGCAAGAAGCCATCAACGCTCCTTCTGTGAGCGTCCGTCTGTGGCATTTTGAACCCTGCCAACCGCAGGACAAGTGGCTCAAAGATGAGAGGAGTTGTTCACCGACAGCTGCGTCGATGATAATGACATCATTTAGGAGGAGGGCTGGTACAGTCTGAGGGATTCTTTACTTTCTGATGCTTTTACAGCAAAGGGATACATTCATGGACGCAACAAAAATCTGTCAGCATTAGCGTTTATAAATAAAGATAAATACGATATCTAAAAAAGAAAAACATGAAGCACAAACGCCCTCGTCTTTAGCATTGAACAGTGCCACTCCTAATGTACTTTAGTTTTTTGAAACAGTTCTGAGTTTGACATTGATAGTGTGTGAAAACCTAGGTCTCTTATGCTAGATCAGAGTCACAGCTAAGAAGCTGTTAGCAAGCGGCTAGCTACTAGTGACCCCTGATAATGATGATGTCTACACGGTAATTCTCATTAACATTACATGGATACTTTGGTTGACTTTGGAAGTGTAGTAACAGTGCTATCTTTTTCCTTTTTGTTAAAACATTATTTATACTTTTGTCAACGTGAAACGTGAAGTGAAGTTTCCCAAGTTCACAGTCAGATCAGTGATTCCCAACCACTGTGAAAATATTACATGTCTCTTAATTGGTTTGAAAACAATTATTTATTTATCGCATATAATTTTTCTGTGCTCGTCAAAGCACGAAAGGCAGAACAATTCAATACTCTTCTGCTAGGTGGCAGCAGATAGCTATGAAAACTAAAAGAAAAAAGATAGTGTCTTTCTTCAATTCCTGCCAGTATATCAGCGTTGTCTTCAACTAAACAGTCAATTATGAGGTCATTTAAACTAGAAGATTATTATATTTCATTACATATACTTTTTATGAGATTTTATTTTAGTGGTGTGCCGTAGTTTTTTTTTGCTCATGATATATGTGTGCGTCGCTCAAAAAAGGTTGGGAAACACTGCTCTAGATGACTGATGGAATCATGGCGTGTGTGTGTGTACGTGTGTGTGTGCGTGTGTGTGTGTCTCAGGGAGACACACGTGCTCCAGTGTCATGGATTGAGACAGTCCAGCAGCAGTTATGCAGAGAGGAGCTCTGCTGCTCAGCTGTGATGAGGCTGAATCCTCCAGGGACTGATGGAGGCCCATGTCTCTCCATTAGTGTCACTGTTGTCTGGGTGTTTCTGTCATGGAGAGCCACACACACACACACACACACACACAGGACAGCATGCTGACATCGGCTGGACCTCTCTGTCACCGGCACGTTGGTCTCATTTTGAGGCTGATCAGCGGCTCGTTAGAGGACCAGTGCCCCCTGCCCTCCACCCCTGCCCCCACCCGCTTCACGGCTGCTTGAACACTTGTGTGCATGAGTTGGTACAGGGGGAACGGGACGTAAAAAAAAAAAAAAGCCGTACAAGTTGATTTCACACTAACATGTGTTTCCATCTCTCTTGTTCTCGCTCTTTGTCTTTTTGCTGGTGGGTGCAATTAAAGTTTCACACTCATTTAGGCAGCAGCCCTTATGGGGATTGACACGTTCTTGGGAAATGTCTCTAAACAGCTGCAACTGTTTATATTTTCATTATGAATGTATGAATGGATGCTGAGCACAACTTTGAAAAATTCATATTGTTTTAGGGGATTTAAGGAACTGCTGGTTCTGTATATCTGTCTGGGTTCCCGTTCAAGGCCCTGCTCAAAATATTATTTTAATTATAAGCAATTAATTTATTGATTAAGTTGAGTAGAGGAAGTACATTGTCTATCTTTATCTAAGTGTTGGCAGGTAAAAGATAAGATGGTAGATAAAAGCCCATCGTGGACCAATGGTAAATGAGCAGCAGTCAGTACAGGTGTTACTGTCATCAGGACGGCTGTCCTAAGGCCTGTCCAGGGACCACTGCTACTGGATGTCCCTCTGTCCACACAGACTGCCCTCAGACTTCACATCCTCCCTTCACTCTGAAGTGGCGGGCTGAGGTAATGGAATCAAGTGTCCAGTGTAATACTCACAGAGGAACACGCTCTGTAAACCAAAATATCTGACACCCAGGTGAGATTAGGGACCAGAAAAGAACGAAGTGAAGATGTGGTGTTTTTTCCTTCTAATTTACCCTCTATATGAAGACGTGAAGGGAGGGGGAAGTGAAATTGGTGTTTTGAAGCCCCCTGGGTTGCAGTGGGGAGGAGGTGTGGTTCGTGTACCTCAGTCAGCGCTGTGGAGGGGTGGAGACAACAAAGGACTTCTATCTTCTCTGCCTGCACTGGTGTGACAGGCTTCTCTCTCCACTGTGAAGGGAAACTTTTCCATATTAGGTGCTTTGAGGACGGCGTCTATGTTTGAACACTCGTCCTCCTGGAGGGGACTGAAGAGCTTCTCCTTCCTCCGGAGAGCCCTCGGTGTGTTTATGCTCAGGCCAACTCTGAAAGGGCAGCAGATGTTGGGGAGGGAGTAGGTGGCCCAGTGGCACCACATAACAAGAACCTGTGTTCCCTTTGACTGTGTGAAAACAACAGGAGGCTGGCAGTGGTCCACCCTCTTTGCCTGCTAGCCAACTTTCGGGGAATTCAGGAAAAAAAGGGTGTCTGATTGAATGCCTTCTCCTCTGTTTTCAAATGTTCATAAATGTTCAGCCTCGTCCGATGTGCAAGGAGCTTAAGAAAAACTTGCATGTCGCCCCCTGTTGGCTCCGTGATTCTGCCCACTCATGTTGTCTAAGAGTTCCACAAATACACCAGCACCTCTGTCGCCCTGCTGATAAAACTGTGAGTGTTGAGAGTCAGACCTACTCAGTCATCCACCGTACGCCTTCACACCAGCATGCCTTCAAATCTTACGTTTCCAAAACTTGTACATGAGGAGGTTTGCAGAGGTTTAGCGAAGGATTATCTTTGTCGCCCCAGCACATGATGCTGCACCGACTGAATCAACAGGAGAAAGGAGACACTTAGCTGTCAGCTCATGAATAAAGTTGACGTGGAAACACAAAGTGGTTTTGCCATGGTTCAGGAGGCTCACTGACCCCCAGGTCTTATTTAGGCCACAGCCTCAGCTCCACCCTCTACCCCCCCCACCCACACCCACTCCCTGGCCGAGGGGAAGACACCATGTTTGCAGCTCGGCAGCCACCAATGAAGGGCCCTTAATCCAAGTGAGATGACAGCTTGGCTCTCGATGCTGTTTCTGTGTCGCTGAGACCAATGGGCTTTTATTTCTCTCTTTTTTTTCATCCCTTAAGCCCCCCCTCAGATAAAGCCACTGGAATCCTGGGAAAAATTCTCTGAGGGAGACAAAAGAATG
This sequence comes from Cynoglossus semilaevis, assembly GCF_000523025.1. Taxonomy (NCBI): domain Eukaryota; kingdom Metazoa; phylum Chordata; class Actinopteri; order Pleuronectiformes; family Cynoglossidae; genus Cynoglossus; species Cynoglossus semilaevis. The sequence goes on along the minus strand of NC_024312.1, from coordinate 10,895,261 downwards.
GGATGGTAAACAAATTCAAGTGTAGATCAGACATTTCTTCATTCAGCAGTGGAGGAGATGAGACGTTGAAAGCTTAAAACCAAATATAGATTTTTACTTTTTTTTCCTGATTTGCTGCCAAGTGGCCTAAAAACAAAAGATGGCAATATAATCAGTATACAGCCTTTAAAAATGATTAGGGGAGATTTGGGTCAGAAGACCAAGCAGATCATAAAATGTTCTTTTTACCACCATCATTTGGCCAAGGCCTCCAGTGAAGGGAGATTCCATTTAGATGACAAAGCCATTTCCTAATGTTGTCAGTTTTAGTTTTTTTTTTATAATGTATATGTGAAGAAAACAGAACTCTGTCTGTATATTAGCTGTATTATGAACCGGGACCAGCTGTAATGGGGTTGACAATGCGCAGCCTCAGGGCTGGAGCAATTTAGGATCCAATGTGAGCAATGGAATAGAAATGAGTCTAATCTTCTTGCAGACAGTCCTTGCTAGTTTCCCAGCACCGGTCGTCTTTAGGCGCTGGAGGAATGTAATTGTCGTGAAGATAATTCTTTGCAGTGAGCTTGCAGAGCCCGACTGTGAGGAGGGGAGGTGGGACAAATGGCAACTTCATTTATCAGGATCTCCTCTGAGGCCGGCTGACCTGACAACCCAATCAAACGTCTAGTGTGGCTGAGAGCGGTCTGAGCCTACGTGGAGAGTTCTGAGCGCTGTGGTCTATGTAGAAATGATCAATGAGCCTTTGTCAGGATGTCATGGTTTCCAGCCAAAAAACCTGCAACATCTTCAGAAAATGACCTTTAGAATCTAAGGCACTGGCAGAGGTCAAACCAGTTTTCCTCTCTGTTCAGAGTTCTATATTTGTGACGTACAATCACTTGATTGTACATTTCGATCTTGACGTGAATAGCATTCCTCTTGTTGTTATTATGGTATTGTGCTGGCTGAAGTAGGAGAAGCCTGTGGTCTGAAGCCGACCTAAGGTTGGGGTCTTCAAGGTTGGCTGGTTTTGGGCCTCTCCGTCCTATGGACACAATGACCGTGTCTCTGTATGAGTGGGGCCGTGCTGGACATTTTACTCAGCGGGGTTACTGCGTGACAGAGAGAACGCCTCCACAGATCCTGTGAGAGGAAAATAGGACACTTTCATTCACTGGTCAGTTGTGAGGTGTCAGTAGTAGTGGAATTCAAACAGCTCCTGGTTTTGAAGTCAACATCCTGAATGCAGTTGGTATTTGAGTGTGTAAAGGCCTTGGTTTTTTTTGTGTGTGTGTCCTTCTGGACGAATGTGATTTGTGTTGGATTACAGATGGACTTTTTTCCCTGCTCTGTTCTATCTGTGCTTATGTGTCGTGTCAGTTATCTGAGCTAAATATAAATTCAGAGGCTTTTATGATGTGGCATTAAAAACCGCTGTCACATATATCTCTCAATTTAAAATGACTGTGATTAAAACTAAGGTTTTATTGCCAGTCTCCTACATTAGGATATGAACAAGCGTTTAGATATAAATGGAAAATAGCAAAACTTATCAAGCAGACAGCAGCTTGTGATAAACACAACAACAACAATACAAACTTGGACCATTTCATGGATCATCATCATCATATTTAATTGGTGTTTGAGTTGAGGTGTGCAGCATGTGTTCTTGGATGTTCTGTCATTATAAGTAATGGATCTCAGGACAGCGTGTGCAGAGAAGGATGCCGTCATTGGACGGTCCGTTGTACTTTGATGAGAAGACATTTTTCAGCTACATTAGAAAAGTCGACAGCTGACTCACAGCACGGCGGTGTGATTTATAGGCACAACATAAACTGAGATGGAGCTCATTTGCAAATCAATTTTTCAGTGCGTTTTCAAATCATGCAGAGATAATATAGTGACACCAGGTGGCAGAATTCTTTTAACTATTAATGTTTTTTTTTTGGTATTTATTTTCCCAGATTTTCCAACAATTTTGTTGAAATTGATGTTGATAATATCGTGATATGGCTTGTCATATGTCTCACAAAACACACACAAAGTCTCTGGGTTGTTGATATTGATATTATTTTCAATAAATCAACACTTGCTGTGCTGTAGTGAAGTCTGCCTGTCTGTGGAATTGGGTAACTTTGTCTCTGTGTTGCCTGCTAAGGCACTATAAAAATTAAGTGAGTAAATGAATTTGGAAAACCTATATCTGGTTTTGTAAAAATAAAAAGGTGTGATAACTGGGATCACATAATCTGGCACTGGAGATGACTGGAGGGCTGAAAATGAAACTATTATCAATGACATTTTATTACATGATGAAACGTTACCCTGAATCACCACATAAATAATATCTAATCAAAAAAATTGATCAAAACTGATTGCATGCATAATTTCATCCACATCGTCAGTAGTCCCCTGGGCTGGACTGAAATTTACAAGATGGGTTGAGAGAGAAAGTGTTAAAATCCCTTCAAACAGCCGACCGCCTGTATCTCCACTTTGAAGCTAAATAAAACCCACTAAGTGTCTTCCTCTTTGTTGGAGTTTTATGACGTGGTTTTAGTGTGTGCTCAGATTTTTACTGTTTGCTTTTCACTTGCTCTTTTGTTTGGGTGAAAGTACACGTTTGCTGTGGTTGTTGTGTTTTTCTAACGGCCCTTGAAAGAGTCAGTCTGTGAGGTGAATATCTCACAATGGGAGACCACTATTGATCAAGTGTTTGCCAGTAGGAGGTAGGAAAGAAGGGATGAAGAGGTGAGGAGGGCGAAGGGTCAGAATGAGGTGAGAGACGGGGGAAAGTTGACCAGGACGTGCTGTCTTAATCACCAGGATGCAGCCCAGTCTGAAATATGGCTCCTTCTTTTGATGCTGGAAACAATGCACCTGCTGGAGGCCTGAGGATACGCCGTCTCTCTGTGAGCCAAGGTGTCACCGGCCTGGACCAACGACAGTGAAGCCTTTATGATCCTGGCATCATTACCTGACTGACAAAGACTTCTTTTTTCTATGATAACAAAAGTTGAAAGGGTGTAAGAGCTTGTCATCTGTTCTTCCTTCACTCAAGAGTGTGAATGGATTATGATGTTGTTATTATCCACTGAAGTTGACACGAAGCTAAAGCTCAAAATTCTCCTTCAGTCCCCGAACCTGAGCCACAGCTTTTATTTTCCTCGGTTTGTTTACTTACGTGGAATCTGAAGCGAAGCGGAGTTTTTTGGCAGCCTGTGTCCTTGACACATTATTTTTAAATGTGTGGCTCTCAAAATGAAAAGTAGAGTCTGATTCAACTCTGATGAGCCGATCTGGTGAAGGACCATTTTTAACCGTTCTGTCTTCAAACACGTTCCTTTGTTTTTAATTCCCATGACCCTTATTGGGTTGATTTGAAGTACAATAGAGTAGGTGGTCACCAACAGGACATGATGTCATAGATCCTGAGTTTGATTGACGCGTTGCCTCTCTTTCACATCAGACATGCTGAAATGGGACAAAAGTGTCTCTTTTACATAACATTGGAAAATTGCATGCCTCACCTCCGTTATTCACCACAGGGCCCCAGTGAATTCACACTGAGGTAACCTCAACATATCTGTGTTCTGTATGGTCCGAACCATCAGACTCTGAGGAATGTTCTTGAGATGCTAATAATATTTGTAATTTCGGTCTGAGACGTTCAACACAAATTCGACTTCTTCTTTAAGTCAACCTGGAGAAATGAAGGTGGTTTCACATTTTAAATACCTAATGCTGCATGTGGCCTGTGACTATTTCCAATATATTTTTTGGAAAAAAAACCCAATGTTTTATTTTCTAAATAATAAATATTTTAATGAAGTTAATTTAATTTTCTTTTTAAAAAATTGTAATAACAAGTTAGTGGGCTGTTGCAGAGTCATTGCAGAGACTTCTGTCTATTTTGACTTTGAGACTTTTTTTTTTAACCTAACCATGAGAAATGATCCCACTTTCTTATGAGATGCTACTTTTGCTAAGGGATTTATTTGACCATTTTAGTCCAGTCTTAGCTCGATTCATGTTCTTTTTGGGGGTTGTTGACCATGTTTTATTTTTTATATATATATACTAAGTTAATGTGTAGGTCAAATATTTGGCTTAAAGATATTTTGACATCATTGATTCTTCTCAAAGGAGTGGAATCAAAAGTGTAGCCAAAGTTCAAATAACTTGGGGACGGTGAAGTAGTGACACATTTTTCCAGGTGATTTACTTCAGTGGTAACGGAGGAACATATATGTTACAGTCGGTCCTTTCTGTTGGTAGGTTCACATGTACAGTCATCTCTCAGCTGCGTTGAGTGCAGGAGCGCCGCTCTAAATGTTTAATGGAAAGTTAAGGGGCATCTTCCGTCTCTGTCTGCCCAGTGTCTCATTTCCACCTGGCCGAGCTCCAGTGCTCACTGCAGTACTCTGACCCACTACGCTGCTGCATTTAGCCTGGATACAAGGCCTCGCTGAAGTAGACTTTGTTTTACTGCTACACTAATATTATACCAACTGCGGTAGAGTAGTCTTCTGGCCATGTGACAACGGCCTACACAATAATCAGCGTCCTGGTCAATGCTTCTGCTCTCAGTGAGACTCTGGCCGTAGTTCAACGGCTCTCACTGCCTCTAGGTGACAATGCACTTTTTTTTCTCTATGCCATAAAACAGATGCTGTGTTTCAGAGGCACAATTCTGGGCCAATGGGAAACTGTTTTACATTTGAAAAGCACACCAGGATCAGGATGCCTGCCTGTGTGTGGGGCTTTTTGACTTGAGCACAGACTGAAAAGTAAAAGGAGCCAGCAGCTTTTACTGACATTGTGATCACTGCAAAGTGAGAGGAAATGCACTATAAAGTGCAGATCCAGTCTTTTCTTCCAAGTCAGGCACTTCATTTTTTTACCCCCAAAGAACACAGAGATTATTTTGACATTAGGGTTAGCCTAACCTCAATGAGCCTGTCAGCAGTTGGATGACTGGCACCAAAAACAGGCAGAACACTTACAGTTTACACATTTCCCCTTTTTTTAAAGAGCAGCCAAATGGTTTCTCTGATGCCCTCAGCTCCGGGCCTTCAGTGCAGCTGTCCACTTCAAGGTAATCATTTCAAAACTTTTTCTCTTTAAAGTCACCAAATCAAATCTGTATAAAAACAGCTTGCCTGGAGAGGATTATCTACCAGAACAAAAAGGCTCACGGTGAAGTGATTAGCTTCCTTTTGTGTGAGGACTACCTGTCTCCTCTGTAATGCCTGGTTGTGGTCTGGAGTTCAAGAGTCTCTCCTTTGTTCAGAGATGTCTGTCCTGAGGACTTGTGTGCAGGTGCTTTCCCATCACTGCAAATAAAAGTAAAGTTAATCCTGTCCTGCAGTGCTGGTTGACTTACCAATGTTTTCTCGATGAGTCTTAGTCAAATTGAGTGCTCAAGTAGGTCCAGGTCCCTGGAGGGCAGTTGGTACCAGGACCAAATCTGGTTGGTCCGTCTTGAAGTCTTAAAGGACCCACTGGCGACAGAAAGCACTCAGACCTCCTCCGCCCAGAGGCTCGTCTGTCCTTGGCTCCCTTGCACCACTCAGCGGACTCAGCCTTTAGTTAAGGACTCTCCAAGGTCTCCAGCTGTAATGTCAAGGACACACATATATCATGTCAAGAGGCTGAAGGAATAGCAGGAGCACAAAACACATAAAAGCCCAGACACAGACATGTTTAAGCAGATTATCCGAGCTCCGGTCCTGCCTCCGAAGATGGATGTTAGTTGAAATATCTTTGGAATAAACCAATTTTCTAATTTGATTTCTCTGCAGAGAGCTGATAGACCCACAGGTTGATGCAACAGTGAATCAAAATCAACCAATAAGAACCTCCGTTATGCAGCAAGATAAGATGAGAAGTTAGGAGACTAAAGGGAAATAAAGACTACTAATAAATGCATCAGAGGATAAAATATTAGATTGGTGCAGTGTTTATTCCGTTGTTCATGTTAGTTGATTTTTGGCAACACATATTTCAGTGATTGTTCGTGGCTCTGTAAAACGAGAGTTTGGTCCAATCAAAATCAGCGTCTCTTTTTTTCTTGGATTTTCTCCTGGGTCTTTCTTGTTCGGCTTTTCCTCTGTGGTGGGTAGTTTTGTGGTTAATATTAGAGCTATAAACAACAGTCATCTAGTCATAGAGAAACAAAGTCACATTTAACAGAAATTGTACCAATGTAAGTTCTATGTGCTGGTATTTCATGTTAGTTCAGCTGGGAACATCTATCCCACTTTGTATTTCCCTAAGGTAAAAAATATTCAGTCTAGTACACAGGGTTGAGTAGAATGGAATAGAATGGAAATCAAAGAAAATTATTAATACTTTGCAACAGGTTCATCTATTTACATCTATTTTTTTTCTTTTCCCAGTACAGAAGGAACTTAAAACACCCCTTGGTTTATTTTGTCTGCTGAGGTGTTGGAAACATTGCTCCCATATTCTACTGATCCCAAGATCCGTCTTCTCTTCTCTGACTTGGTGTATTCACACAGAACTTGTTCATCGGCTTCATTTTGTGTCTAATTTATTCATTTAAGCAGAGGCAGCCACACTGAGAGACAACAGTGCTCAAGCTCCGAGTTGAATTAACCTCGATAATTATGCAGATTTGCAAAGAAAACGCTCCCATTGTTGCTCACTCCTCAGAAATCCTGCCCCCTCCTGTGCCTAACATCCCAGTGAATATTTTAGAAGACACAAGAAGAAGAAGAAAAACAAATCCCTCCCTTATCAGGACCTGCTTTAAACAGCTATCTGGATGATCTCCGCGAGGATAAAACCATCCAAGGTCAGGCTTTACTGTTTATGTTTGCACCGACATTAGTTTTCACGTCGTCCTCGCGCTCTAATGGAAGTGTGTGTCCAGTGTGAGTGCATTATCCAGAGCCGAGGATCCATTTTCTCCAAACATTTCAAAGGAATCCACTTTAGGTGTTTCCAATAAAGGTCTGGTTTAAAGGGCTAATGGGTCACATGATCAATACACTGGCTCTTCCACTGTAAATACCGATGGTGGTTGAACACATTTATAAGAGTGCGTTGGGATCCATTTAGTTTTCATGTTGGTCCAGGCGCCTTATAAACTGCCATTGGATGTTTATAGAAGTTTTCATTTTTCCTTTGACTTTTTCTACTGTCATCTGTGACATTGAAACCTCTGACCTGATTATTTATGTTGGTGATCCTCTGGTCCAACCTGTAATCTACGTCCTGTTGTTTTGTTTCAACACAAGTAGTAACTGTGACTAAACCATGTTAAATGTTTCAATGAAGACCTTAGGGAAATTATTGTGAACTATAACTCAGCTGCAGGTTCTTTTTGGTTGGAATTAAGAGAAGATGATCTAACATACAGTAGCTTAAAAATAGAAACTCATCAGACGTTTACGTTTTTGTCCAGTGTTAAGTCAAGTCTCATGAGACCTTGAAACCTGAACATTTCAGAAACAAATAAATGGGTTTTTTTAGCCATACATATACAGATTTTCTGAAACCAGGATGTTGTGGTTCCATAGTGTTACTGTTAGCACACCTGCCTACAAGCAGAGAGTCCTGGGTTTGATTCTTAGAGCAGGGGTGGCCAACCAGTCAAGAGGCCAACACAGTTTTTACTGAGTTACTGCAAAGAGGCACATGATATACATGGGCACATGTGGAAAAAAAACAAACCCCACTATTTTAAATCTTTCTGTATACATCTTATCATCCCTATTTTTCGTATTTTGCGCCCATCGGCATGAAATTGGCACATGAAAAAAAACACAAACATGAACGTAAGAGCCGCATGTGGCTCCCGAGCCACGGGTCTGTCCTAGAGGAACCACATATCCCTAACGGCGCCTCTGGTTCCCATTTCCCCATTCTCGGACGGACAAGGAACTCGATTATTATTTATTATTTCATCTTCTACTAAAATGTTCATCTTGGTTGTGCTGGTTGTGCTGCTCTGCCACTTACTGATGTGTTTTCCTCAGTGTGGCTGTTTCTGTGACGGCATCTTATGGTCGACTGAAACAGTGGTTGTCCTGTGTAGCTCAGAGGCCTTTCAGATGTCACTCTAACAGCCGGGCCGCTGTGATAGGTTGGTTGATT
>NC_024312.1:10884468-10887112 GCF_000523025.1 Cynoglossus semilaevis | reverse complement strand
ACAGTGTGATGCTCCGTTGTTACATCGAACGCCACGGAGTCAGCGCTCAACATTGCAATCACATCGTTGAGAATCTCCACAGAGTCAGCCGTGCGTGCTCGCTGCTCGCTGCTCGATTGTGTGGTCAAGTCGAGCTGACGGCTGTGTGAAAACACACCATTGTAGATGCAGCAGTTACATAACCATTATAATGAACCGGCTTCTCTCAGATAATAGCACTTCATGTCTGAGTGTTATTTAAATAAAACAAGGCATTTCACTGACCCCGGGGCTGCAGGGAATTACACTGGGGGAGAAACATGAAAGAATAATTGGAGATTATAGTCATTCTGGCTCTGACTGAATCACAGAGAGAGCATTGGATGCAGAGCCAATCTGGCCACATCCAACCACAGGGTAAAGGAACAATAAGGTATTGACAGTGTATGTAGAGAGAATCAACAGTAACAGAGATCCATTAGCATTTTGACTCAGCTGTAAAAGAATGAGGGCAGCTGAAATGCTGCCTAATGCACAACATGGCAGGAGGAGAAAGAGGAGGAGGAGGAGGGGCAGGAGGAGAAAGGGGAGGAGGAGGAGATGAAAGCAGTGACTGTGGGACACGATGAAGACTAATGATCCACCAGGAGCAGAGACGCTCAGGTATGTGGTGGTTATTCAGGTGTTTCTAATAATAGAACACGTCAAATCTCAAACCAAAAGGCTCTTTCTTGATGTTTTATTTGGTGGCTTTAATACAGGATCATCCAATAAGGAGTGTCTGTGTGTGTGTGTGTGTGTGTGTGTGTGTGACGCCTATGACCATATTTGTCCTGGACCTTCTTATGTGCAGTAATCACTGCTGTCTTCCATTTAAAGACCAATTTGTGGACATGTGTGTTGAGGGATGTATAAAACCTGAATTATTAATACAGTGCACATCTACCCCTCCTGGTGGCAGGTGTGTGCACTGTTCACCTCACTGTGTCTACATGAGCGTGAGACGTTGTCAGCAGAGACTGGAGCAGAGCTGCAATTAAAACCGCACCGCCGTCTACAGCCCTGCCCACACACTCTGTGCACACACTCATGATGACCGCTGTGACCACCTGTCCATCCTACACTCCTGGTCAAACAGTACATTTTTAGCCTCCTCTCTGTCAACTTTCCCTTTTTGTACTTTCTGTTGTGTACTATTTGCTCCACCTGCTGCCACTGGAGCTGCAGCAGATCATTCTTGTTCGACATGTAGACAAGCTGCTGGCCACTGGCCGCTGATATCAGCCCATTGTCTCTGTGCTGTCAACTGCACCAAAGAGCATCTAGTTCAGCAGTGCTGTAGTGGGAGAGGAGCAGGCGGAGGTACACGAGGCGGGTGGTTGATGGAGGGCTGCGTGGTCAGAACTCCGTCCTTGGTTAAGACACTTGTTTTTCTTCCTTTCTTTTATCTTCACTCTAGAAGCACATTCTTATGCAGGTCATTCTTTGGCCAGGATTTAAGAAAAAGGATTGACAAAAAACCTCATATATTCACAGTATATTGCTGTACAGCCGCATCGAAATGCTCCGTACGAAGGCTCACATGAAGTAATTTAGGAAGGATAACTCTCAAAAATCGTTTTCGTTCTGCCAATCTTCTCCATTTGGGTCTGAACACTTCTGTGTTTCCATCAGACAGGAGTTAAATTAGGGTCGTTTCAAACTGTTAGAAAAGAGTAAAACCAGAGTTTTACAAAGATTAAAAACTAGTTGCGAAGATTCAATAAATTTAACAGATTTCCGTCCAATCTTTCTTTAAAAATGAATCCTCACTCTGTTGTGATGGAAAAACCTGATCACATAAACCTGACAGACCTCAACAGTTGAAAAGACGAGATGCAATGATTAAACACAGGCGTTGGACGTGTCCTAACAGATGATTCCACCGGACACTTTACTATCATCTCTGCGTAAAATAAAAAACAACCATGGCAAATATTGTTTTTCCGTAAATTTTTGTCCAATCAGCTGTTGTTGCCATGACAACACAACAGGAGAAAGGTCACTGTCTTTCAGGACGATTTCATTAATTGCGCTAATCAATAGAAGCTGATGAAGTAATGAGAGCCTCCAGGTGATGACACACACACACACACACACACACACACACACTACAAGTATCACTGCACATGTGGCCTAGCATGTACACAACACAGCACTACTGTACTGTCAGAATACACGACCTTTGACCTGAATATTGGATTTCTTCAGTCAAGCTGCCACAGAGCTTCACCAGAGCCATGGATACAGATAGATATATGTATATGTCACATATATGTATGTATGTGCTCAGTGTTTACGGTGGGAAAAACCCCACCATAAACAGCACAGCCGACCAGCAGGGGAGCCATTCATGAGCTCATCCCAACACTGACCCGTTCAATCATGGTTTCAGCTAATAGCAGTTATTGCAGATACCAAAGTGCAGACGTTCTCTCTGGAAAATATACACCCGGCAATCACGGCTGCCCTAAATAAGGGGGTTTGCTGACAGCGTTGTCGCTGTTGTCTCCTCGTACTGTAATGTCGCCTGTTGTGCTGCTGTTGCTTTGTTAGTGTGTGTTATACGTCTAAATCTGAGCACTCTGCTGTCAGACTGAATTCCCCTCAGGGAGGCAAAGTGTCA
>NC_024312.1:10880048-10884430 GCF_000523025.1 Cynoglossus semilaevis | reverse complement strand
CTTTGTAAAGGGCTGAGGCCTGGACCAGTTGTTCTACGTGATTATTGTCACATTAGAGGAGCAGAAATAGCTTTAATGTTGTATTGCGCTAGGCTATTATGAAATTAAGTAAATTACAGGTGTTGTGGCAGAAACCCAGACACCTTAATGGTTCTGTGGTCTGACTCTGGATGTTTACTCTCCTGTGTGTCATTCAGGTTTATGTCAGGACCGTGAATCCATGTCTGCCCCTGTTTTATTTCATCGTAACTAGTCCTACCTTGTTAATGTTATTGTGGAAATTATTTTTTCTGTAATGACCTGTTCTGTAAAATATGTTGGGAATATGTCATTTGTCAAAATATAAAAATATTTTTAAAAATATTTTTCTTTACATCTAAATAAATCATGTTCTCGTGAACAGTATTAATGCTGTTTATGTGATGTCATAAAACTCAATACCTTTTGTTTTGGGTCAGTAATTAGTCAAATTATTTAAACAAATTTAAATGTAGCAGTTCAGCTTAAAAAACACTGAAAGATTTGTGTTTTCAAGTGAAATACTTCTTTTTAATTATCCTGTAAAAATCATAGTTGCCGACCTTTGTATCTGTAGAGTCCCTTATAAAAGTGAGACACACACATTTGCACAGTCATATTGTAGGAGTGTGTGTTCTTATCTGATCCCAAATAAACACAGCCTCGCGGTCACTCCACTGCTGTTCCCCTCATTTTTCTGTGTGTGCATTAGCTTCAGTCCACACCAGAAAGGCTGATTGGTTCCTTCAGTCCTGCGTCCTTCACCACTGACTCTGCACACATCAACATGGAGCAGCAGCAGCAGTGACTCTCCCGGCCTGACAACCTGTCTGTCTGTCTGTCGTTGGTCTCTGCTGTCAGCTGTGCTGAGCACGGGTTCCTCCAATGATTTAGTTTGATTATATTTAATTATGGAACATAAAGCATACTTCAAATCAGAGGTGGAGAAATGATGTCTCATAAAAAAAAATAATTAAAAATCACAGATTTCTTTAATGAAATACTCATAAAGTCAGACTTTGGGATTTCTTTCATGAAATACTCATAAAGTCAGACTTTGGGCTGTAGTTAGCTGGATACCTGTGTATGCTAGCTTGAGGTGGAGCTAACTGCTACAGATTACAGATTCCTGATCATTGTAATCCAACTTAATAAAATGTGCTTTGTAGGAAGGTGGACAGTAAAGTCCTGTCCTAGCATATTAGGACATTAGGGAGACGTGTTGTAGAATTTAGCTTTAGTTCTGAGTGCATTTTGGCAGAAGCCCAAGTTTTCTACCTTCAGACAGGCACAGTGTTTGTTAGTTAGTAATGAATGATCTCAGTTTGTTTTGATACAGCAGCTTTGTGAAGGTCTGATTTTGTATCGGTCGCTCAAGTTCACTGTGTTAATTGTAAAAAAAAAAACCAAAACAGTAACTGCTGGTTTGTTGTTGTAAAGCAGCTATCTGACGTTAGCATTGTCTCTAAGAAAGTGCCTAAGAATATCTTTACACTGTTGCGTAAATGACCGCAGCCATTGTCTCGTCTCGCGTTCTGATTCTCGACGAATCTGTCCGCCGTTATTTTTGCACGTCGTCTGGCGGTGCAATCGTGGGAGGTTTCGCTCGTGCTACAGAGACAGGTGGTGTTGGAGATGGACACAGTGTGGGCGAGGATGGAGTAGTGGGGTGAATAAAAATCCTATTCCCCTCCTGCTGTCATAAACACACACCTCCGAAGATGGCTCCTGAGAACACCAGGCTCCCTCAGCTGTTGTTGTGGTTCGCTCGTGGAGCAAATAAAAATCCATGTCGTAAATTGTTGAAAACTTACACACGTCGTGGTCGTTTCTCCAGCAGCGGGATGGTAATGGGTTAATGCTTCTGCGCCGAGGTAAGTACAACTGCAGCCCTGTGGCAGCCTGTGGTCGGTGTGTGCTGTGTCAGTGGAACAACTTGTTTGTGCTTATGACTGCAGTGTTGCCAACAGTAATGAACAGCCTGGTCCACACACCCTGTGCAGCATCGATCGTCAACCCTTTCACAGAAGGTGGCTGGAAATTGGTCCTGTTGGGGAAGCAAAGGAGGTGCACACATGCCTGCACCGTCTGTGGGCACATATGGGGGCAGGCAGGAGCACACATGCACATACTGAGAGGACAGCAGAGGAGAATCTGTGTCTTTGTTTATTAGTGCTGGTGTGTGCTTATCAGATCAGAGATGATCAACGTATTGGTGGCAGGATACAGGAGACCAGGTCAGCAGGCCTCCGTCTTTGTTCGCCGCTGAAGTCACTCGGAGGTTTTTCCACCTCCCCTCGTGCCCTGCAGTCGGATCAAACCCCCCCCACACGCAGGATCAAACTAAGCCACGGAGTTCTGTCAGGCTTCATTAACACATGAATTGTTGCCATGTACTGTATGGTTATTGTTGGCAGGTCAGTCACAGTTACTGTGTTGTGCTCATTTGCATTGAACCAGGGGAAGAGGAGACGAGAGGTTCAGATGACGTAACCTTCAGCACTCGCTCTCAGTTTTTAAAAAATAATTTACACATTTTTGGTGCTTTAATTAGAAAAAGGTTTTTTTTTACATTACTATTATTGCATTCTTTATTTATTATAATTTATGTAACATATATATATATATATTTATGTATATATATATTTATATATATATACATACATGTATATATATTTATGTGTATATATACATACATATATATACATATATATATATGTAAATACTTTTCTCCTCTTGCTTCTGCATCAACATCAGGATGGTACGTCCACCAATGAGGCTTCAAATGTGTGTCATTTCATAAATGGACCAGATTATCCCCGTCCTCGACATGGCTCTGATTGGCTCTTGGCCTAATTTGGTCCTGGAGTTTATATGATAAATTCAGCCCTGATCTGACTTCCTTTTCTTGTTTTTATTAGTTGTATCCATACAGTTCACCTCATGTAGTCCCATATAATTGTCTATTAATTTTTCTTTTTAAGCGTTTTCGACCAAATATCGAGGCCGTTGGTTAGAAAGGATAAGGATGAAAGGGATAAAGCAGTTGGAGAATTATGTTGGTTCCGTGAGCATGGATTTAAATTCCAGTTTCACAGTACTGTGAATGTCAGAAATGCTGTATAACAGATAGTACATGTCTCCGACGAAGGACTTTATCATTTATTATCTTGTCTTGCACGGAGAAGCTGTTAAACATTCTAATCAGAAGAAAACAAATGAGGTGACAGAGGACGCCAACTAAAACAAAGACAGTCAGGGGAACGGCACATTAAGAAATAATACAAATAAAATGCAAATTATTCATCTTGACGAATGTGTTTACATATTCTTCATATGCATATATTAATCATTTCATGTCAACAGATTAGTCCCGCGTGCTTTAAAGAAAACAAACGCTTGATTTAAACTAAAGATGTGCAGAACAAGTCCAAGTCGGTCTGGACTTTTGATTTATTCCACCATCAGAGCTGTTACTTTTTTTCATGTGTTTTAACAAAGAGAAAACAGCCGCTCATTTTTGATGAGCATATCTGCTCTTCCTTTTATTATTCTACACAACCTGTTTTCTTTTTTATCCCGCTGAGTTTCCGGACTAAGAATTTCCCCGGGGTTCAAGTCTTTCCTGTGTCACTGGAAAGACGGGATTATGGGTTGAAAAATGTGTTTAATAAAAACGATATTAAAAACGTCTGACCTGTACATCCATCACGTTGACAGACAACCTCTTCCTGCCTTAGATTTGACCTGTCGACTCACTCTCTGAACAGGGATTTAAATTAAACATTTGTCTCTTTACATGCCCAACACGGATTCAGTGAATCATCACAGAGTTCATCTCGACTCTTAGCTTTGCTTAAAGCCAGTCTCGCCTCCTGGTTTTGCTGTATTTCTTATTTATTTTTTGCAAACCAATACAAATATGAGTATTTTCATGTGTGTACTCGCCTTTCCAATACAGTCAGTGTTATATGTTTGTAGTTTGTAGGTATGAGATCAACATATAACCAAATGATTTTGAATGAATTATCTTCCTACATCTCCAGCTGAACAGAAAGCGTGCAGAGCTTTCACACCCTTTCATTTGAAAACACTGCGTCCTGTTGAACTGAACAAATCTTCAAGTATTCTTACTCTTGTTTTCATACCCTATGAAGAAATATCTCCAAACTGCTGACCTTGTTGACCTATGTGACCAGACTACCGATGAGGTCATCAGTGCATCCCTGATATATTAATATGTTTCCATCTGAAGTTATTTGCACAGAGTGCTGACTCCAGTCAGACCTTTGGGAAACAAAGAACATTTTGGTTGTTTTCCCTAATCCTGCCCACAGACAGACAGACAGACAAACAGACAGACA
>NC_024312.1:10873318-10879998 GCF_000523025.1 Cynoglossus semilaevis | reverse complement strand
ACAGACAGACAGACAGACAAACAAACGTGGCCAAAACCTAACCTCGTTAATCGGTTAATGGGACTAAAACTGAGCATAAAACAGGATTATCCATTCCACCTCGGAGGCAGATTTAATGCTGAGAAAACAGTAAATAAAAAAAGGCCTTGTGTTGAGATGGAGTGTTGTGTGTGTGTGTGTTAGTGTGTGTTTGACGACTGATTCCAAAGTGTAAAAAGTAAGACAAACGACACAGCAGGTCCTTAACCTCAGTGATGGTGCGCTGCTAGTGTGTGGTAAATCTCCTCTATTCTACGCCACCTTTGTTGTTTTTACTGCCTCCTCCTGCCTCTCTTTCTCCCTCTGTCCCTTTTCTTTTTCTTTCCATCATCCTCCCTGTTGTCTGTGAGCGTGTTAACTCTCCAGCCCTGTCACCGAGCCTCATGGCTCCATGGAAACCAGTCATGCTATTCTCTGTCCGTGTGTCTCTGCAGAGGTGTGTGTGTGTGTGTTTGTGTAGCAGTGATTGGTTGTGTGTTTGCATGTTGATGGGCGGGATCAGGACCTTGTTTGGTTTCAAAAAGCTGAGGAGAGGTCGCGGTCGTCCCTTTGGGCCTCTTGCTGTAATTCATGTAAAGTCCCTTAAGCCCCGAGCGCCTTTGTTTCGCTGGTTGTGTCGCAGCCTGAATCTGATGCCTGTGCCGTCCGTGCAGCTTGTTGTTAACTTTCATTATTTTCACTGTGAAATTCCTCTGGTAGCTAACCAGACACCGGCGTTTGTCACGATGGCTGTGACGTGAAACGCCTGCGTCAACTGAGTTGACATGACATTAGAGGAAAACAAGTTAAATGTAATAAGTCAGCATTAAACACCAGAGCGTCTTCAGTCGGTTCTGTGTTGAGGACATTGTCATGTCAATTCAATTCAATTCAGGGGATGCTTTTGAATTTTTTATTTTTTTTTGCTAATTTTTTTTTTTTTTTAACCATACCACCTAGCCGGGACTAGCATTGTATGACACAACTAGACTATATCTATTATTATTAAACATATAGATGTAGTATATATTTCTGTTTTGGCTGCCTGCTACCAGATTTGGTCATGGTCCGGCACTTGTCTGGTACCCACGGGTTGGGAACCTCATTTCTGCAGTGTAAGCCTGACTTGACTGTTTTACATCTTTCAAGAGAAAAGAAGTAGAGTGTGGTAGCTATTGATTAGCTATCAGTAGCTAATGCTATTGGCTATGACAGCAGCCAACACTGAGCCACGTTCTATGTTAATTTCATATCAGTGTCATGGTTCGTCACTTTAAAATAAATTAAATGTAAACAGTCAATAAAATTGTAAGATCATTAAACCAGAACGGAGGAACAAGGACGGTCAACGTTCAGCTGATCTAAACCAATGATGTTTGCTGTTGGAATTTGTTTCTGACGTATGTGGAGTATTTCTCACCCCCTCCCTCTCCCCCTCCCCACCTCCACCCACTCCCCCAGCTCATTCGATAGCCTTGTGAACCCAGCCCCCCTTTCTTCTTCACGAGCCAATCACATTTCACTCCTATTCAGGTTGGTGAAAAGCAATTTCAAAGGAGTTCTCTTTAGAGGAACACCCACCGACATGCCAGCACAGGCACACACACACTCACACACACACACACACACACATGCAGAAAGTGTGAAGTTCTAGTTAGGAGGGCTTGGTCTAGACCACAGCATGAACTTTGTTCTGATAAAAGTTGCCACTGAAATATGCAGTTGCCATTGAAATATTGTCCTTCTATTGGTGCGGTGACAAAGAGCGGGGAGGGCGCCGCTCCCATCCCAGTGTGAGTCTGGAGAAGGAATGGGCCGGCAGGGATCGCCCAGTGTCTGGGCTCAACAGAGTCAGTGTGCAGAAATAATAGCCATTAAAGTGGGTCAATCACGCCCCTCACTCAGTCAAATATGTCCCTTTCACTTATTTCATACCATAATCTATACACCTCGCCGCCATCCATCATCTCCGGGAGACGTCTGCCGCTGTGAGCGCTTTTATTTATGAAACGTTTCTTAAGTTAATGGCTTCTCACGTGGTGAGTAAGATGCTGAGAAAGCCTAACGCGCCGACGGTGTATTGACACTGGAAACGAGCGCGGGTTTCATTAGTAAATGAACGTGGGATTGCTGCACTCAGATATCAGGGCGTTTGACCACCGCTGTTGTTCTTCAGATGTGGGAGGAGATCTTATTACTCATTGTACAATTATACACCTGCACCTATGATCAGTGTCAAAGCTGCCAAAACAGGAGGATGAGAGGACATGTCCTGCTCTGTGTACTCTGTGTACTCTGTGTACTCTGTGTACTAGTACAGCCAGGCCTGCATGTAGGCACATGTTCTTCATGTGTGGTATTGTTAGTGTTAACACAGCTTTTTGTTAGCCGCCTTTTGCTCAGTTGTAAGTCGTTCAATGACATCCATTGTTTCTACTTTATTGACTTTATTGTTGGTGTTCTCCAGACACTACATGTGTACATATTGATGATTACCCTTGTGTTTTGACCAAAGTCAAAATGTCCTTTCAAAGGATTATTTATTTTTTATTTTTTTGGCTTGGCCTATCACGTGTTTCGCTCCTAAATATAATATAATGTATAATATTATAATATATAATATAAGATCATTTCAGTGAAACACCTTCTGAATTGATTTATAATGTGTGAAAATTCTTGCTGAAAATGTTGCATAATCCCAGTGAGGAAGGCCTTTGGAGTTGGTTGGAGATATGACATATAATATAAGAATAAATATATATTTTAAAATAGTCGATGTCACTTGATTTCTCAGGTATGAACATCACATCTTCTCTAACATTATGAACCTACTAGAAACACCATAATGTGCTCTATTAGTTCTACCCAAGTGGCAACAAGTGAAAATGGCAACTGACAATATTTGTAAATATAGTTGATATATACTGTATATCAGCTAAATGACCCTATCATCTAAAACCCCTACATTTTATGTGGTGTTAACTCCAAAACTAACACAGAATCCTGCAGTACGTGTTTTATGGAAACGTTGTCCCTTTCTTATAAACAGTCTATGGTTCCATCTCTTTGTTCTATGCCTTCATTATTATTTATTTATTTTTTATTTATTTACCAACTACATTTAAACCAAGTTTAAAACGACTCTCGACTGTCAATAACACGGTGCTCATCGAAACCAAAACTTGAACTCGATCATCCTTGAACCTTTGTCAAGACTCAACACCTGTCACCTGAAAATCACTGCATGGACCCAACATGTTTTTCCTTGTCATACACCTGTGATGCATAATGAAGAAGGTTTGAACTGAAATGCAATCGCAAAGTAAATATATAAGATTACGCTGCTGCAACTGAGCTGGAGAACAGGAGGACCGGCGTGTTATTCTCTTTACAGTCACCGTCATTGTTCACGTGATGGACAAAGCTCTTTGAGACAGATTATGTTACATTTTCTCTTCTTTTGTGGTGAGAGGGACATTATTTAGGGCCGGGGCCAGAGAATAGTGACTCTTTCAGACCATTGTTAGGCTCTGCCACCATAGCTAACGGAAGCCAAAAGACCTTTTTGCACATCTATTCTTAAAAAGCAGGTCACAATAATACCAGTGAGGAGTCGGCAATAAATAAACCTTCCCTCACTCAGTCAGATGGATTAGATTGCAGGGGGACATCTGTTGAGTGTAGGTGTGTATGGGAAAGGAAGTGTTTAGGACGTGCCTGGAGGCTTTTTACCTTCTGATTCCTGTTGCTCTGCCGCCATCCCCTCCACCTCCACCTCCACCTCCACCCTCCATTGAACGTCTACAGCCGTGCTGACTTCACTCCACTTTTATTCATCATCTTTTGATTTCCACATGCTCTTATAGCGGGAATTTGACATTCATGGTCTGCCAACTTCGGAGCTTCACAGGATGTCACGCTCTGCCATCTCCTCACCCCGCTGACAGTTAAGTCCCAGACAAAACCCAGATTTCTCTTTTGTACGTGTTTAATGTTTGTACAGATGCGTCCGTATAAAAACACACACCTGGCAACTTTGTAGGTTCTGGGAGTTGTTCATGTGACACCAGGAAATGTTTAACCTCCATTGTAGAGAAACAAAAGACTGTTTTAATCCCGCTGTGAGAGGCCGAGGGAGGGTCAGGGGAGGGGCGGAGGGGGAGGGTCTGTGGGTGTGTTCGGGGGCTATGATTTTGTGAGGCAATCGGCTCTTCTCTTTGGACTGTCACTCAGTCAGGGCAGGCACGTCCAGGAGTCCACGGCCGCTGGGATTAAGAGAACCGCTGTGGATGCACACGCACACTGAGGGGATTTATTTTTGCACACATGTACGGAGACTGAGGTGAGGTCTATTTTATTAATGGAGATCTCAGCGGTGTCATCACCTGTTGGGCTGATGAAATGTTCAGAGCCACTGATTTGGCAGATTTGGTGAAAAAAAATCAAACGTCCTGTTTGATTCAACAAAACAGTTGTGTTTGACATGATGAAGAACCTAAATGAATCAACCAGCATTTTAAGTTGACTGGAAAAGGTAAACAGATGATTTTTTTTTTTTTTTTGCGACGTACATGTTTTAAATTTTTGTGCATTTAAAACAGATAGAAAAACCAGTTTGAGTCAATGAAAGCTGGACTTAATTTCAAGCAACATTGGTGTTGGGTAATAAAATAAAATCAGTTATTTTTTTATGGAAAAAGTATGGTCTTCATCATCTTCTATTTATCAGATTTTTTTTTTAACTTTTATCCTGGTAGAAATGTAAATGCCAGTTGAGTCGATCGTCTACAAGGTCACGTCTCATTTGACGGGTTCAGAATGGTTGGAATTCTTCATGCAGCAAAGTTGACGAGAAAAATAAATATCTCTAACAGACTGAATGTTTAATGCAGACGGCATAGAGTAGTATTATGTACATGTATCCCGTTACACAGAAGTTGTTAGAGTTGCAGCACTTCCAAACCTACATATTGTCTTCATTCCGATGTCCGTCCAGTGGACGACCAACTCGTCTTCACTGTTAAATCTCTGTCTCTGCAAACAGTGTCTCTTAATGTAAATGTGTCGTGGGGGAAAATGACACCAATTACTTCTCCCGTCTTTGCTGGTAATGATGCTTCATCATACAGCTGCACTGAAGTTCTAATTAACCAGAGAAGAAACACACGCAGAGACAGAGCGAGAACGTCCCGGCCTGGAGCAGGAAAGTAACAGTCTCATTACAGAATCATGCAACATTTCACTTCCTGGCATTATCTGCAGTGAGCAATGCTTATTCAACCTGAGGACATGCACGTTCCCCGACACGCATGCTAATGTGGAGACACACACAACGTCCTTAGAGATATTTCTCTCCAATTGAGGAATAAAACTCTCGTCAGAACCAGTTAGAATTAGACTTTGGAGGTTGCATGTCTGAATAAGGTTTTTTTCCTCACTAAATAATAGGCTTGGCCTCAGCTTAAAGGCTCCGTACCAGCACCTGTGTTTGTTTGATATCATATAAGTCAAAGCATCAAACCACTTTTCTACTATAAAAGCACTGTTTCACTGAGCGATGAAAGATGACGTTAAATGTTTCCTATTTTGATGCTCGATACTTGTTGTTGTGCCAGTCCAGCAACTTGATACTCCGTAACATCTTTTCACCAAAACCAGCTGTGCAGCAGTCAGCCAGCGTCATGTCTTTTTAACAACAGGAAAGTGGGTCAAAGCTCCGCTCACTGTCTGTTCCGATCAAAGTGTTATTGTGTAATACAGAAACTTAAAATGAAAATTGAAAAAAGTTATTGTTGTTAATGAGAAGAAGATAAAACTGACTTGGCATCGCTGTGTTTAAGGTGGAACTCTCACCTACGCCTGTATCTGTACTGTGTTATAGATCAGTACAATTGTACATTTATTGATACTCAACCTGAAGAAGTGACAAAAAAAAGAGGCAAAAAAAATATTGCTTTGTAAAAGATGGAATGGAGAAAACCCTAGTTCCAAATCTTAAGGAGGCTTTACTTTTAAAACGATTGTGACGGTCCGTCTTTATTCCACCCCAGCTCTTGACTTTCAAATCCTCTCATTATTTTCTGTCTGCACCTATTACATCGACGTCCTCTTTGACCTCCAACAGGAGGGTCCGCTCAGCTGTGTTCTGTAGGGATTTTCACCCCACAGAACCACAACCCTGGCTGGTGTCAGTTCTCCTCCTCGGTCATAGCGCCTATTATCACCATGGTAGCTGAGCTGGACTTAGCTGTGTGATGTCTCTGGGTGGAGGGTGGCAGGACGGCCGGCCCGATGTCACCAGAGGTGGCCCCTTTTGATGGAATTAAGCTTTAGCTCAGTCAAACTGGATGTGGAAAGGTCACTGTTTTTTGGTTGTGTTTCATTCATTGATCTTTCAGCATCAAGCGGCACATTTGCAGCTAACTGATGAATGCACAGTCAGGCAGAAACTGTGTTCTAAGGTCAAACTGCGTGATGAGCCGAACAAAGTGATGCTCAGTTGTGGTGTCAGCCGTGGGATGTTTTTTCTTTTTTTTGTCGGTAATGTGGGTCACGATCCTTTCAAATCAGAGACGTTAGATTTTCTGATGTAATGAACTGTAAGAGAGACTGTCGACTCCACAGGTGTGAGTCAGGGTCGGAGTAAAAACAGAGGGATGGAT
>NC_024312.1:10823418-10873203 GCF_000523025.1 Cynoglossus semilaevis | reverse complement strand
GCAGCTGCAGCAGACGTCGATGTGAGCGAGTGAAGCTAAGACACAACTACAAAAACATCTGCGATGGCGTGAATGAAAAGAACTGTGGGAATCACACAAGTTTCACAAAATAAAAAGGTGTTTGTGAAGGTTTTCTAAAAACCGCAGACCTCCTGTTACCATTTCCTGAAATAAACCGACTACGTTATTGACATTGGTCCTAGAACCATACAGGAGTGGAGGCCTCTGGATTTAGACTTGAGACTCGTTTTATTTAATTCTTTAATTTCTTTAGATAAAACTAATTATGAAACTGTGGGGTCAAAAGTAAAAAAAAACTAAACAACTGGTTTATAAAAGTTTTGATGGAATTAAAAAAAACTCTTATCTGACAAAGTCTATTGACACATTCCTAACATATATGACAGTATGTGTAGTGCACACGTGGTAGCTAATATACTGTGTCGACACTGTGTACACTGAGTAAAGTCAATATGTCCATCATTTTTAAATCGTCCTTTTTCCATAATTAATGATCAATTAATCACGATTAATCATCATTGATCTACAGCCAGCCTGTGACTGAGATGGAGGGAAACCTGAGATAGAGGAAGAAAAAAGCAGGAGACACCAGTGTGGCAGGGAGTCAGTCCAGGTGAATTAGAGAAGGAGAGAGGAGGTAAACAGAAGAGCGGGAGAATTAGAAGTGACAGAGGGAGAGATGAGGAGGAGATACTGTACGTCTCCTCTGGTGTTTCGCTGCGGCCTCTCTACAACAGTTTGTTCTACACACTGATGCCTCTGAAAGTCCGTGTCCACTCTCCAGGTCCACACAGCTCTGTGTGTTTGCTTTCTTTTCAGCACCAAAATCATGTGTTTTCTGAGCGTTTCCAGACTCACAGATGATAGTTGTTAAAAAAAATGAAGAGTGCAGCACAGGAGGTATTTGATCAAAATAAGAGGTTTCATGTTGAAGCAGTCTGGGTGAGTAATGTGTGAGGACAGTGTGACAGAGCAGGAGATTTTCAACGGGGAAAGGAATTTCAGCAGATTATATTTCGTCAGAGTACAAGTGGTAGGTTCAGGGTGAAGTCAAACGAGTTGATGTTGAAATATGTGCATAGGTGAGCAGACCTCCCCAGATAAAGACTTTAATCAGCGTCAGAGTCATTAATAATACATGGTTATATTTCTCATTCTCTTTCATTTTTGCTGAACTAGACTGAAGAAGAGTCGCAGGAGAAGGAGATCCAGACGACCACGGAGGAGCAGAAAGTAGCTTCAGGTTTCTCTGGTGAGTTGGAAGCGCTTCTGTCAGAGTTCATTTCTTGTAGCGTCACGATTCACTCAGCGATGTGTTTCTTCATCTTCTTCATCTGAAAGTTGTATGGTATGTTCATAGCAGAGCTGGTTTTAACACCTTTTGAGCCACAGCAGCATTTTACCGTTCAGGAGTTCATTTTGGTTCACCCAAATGGTGCCATGTGACCCCAAAATGGAACTTGTTTGGGATTTGACATTCAAAATCAAGATTCTCTTGAGGCTCCATTTCTATGGGTCTCTGCTGAAACACGGCCCTTGATTTTCACTAGATAAGAACCAGACTACGTCAAGATGACGGCTGTACTCGGAGCAACCTTTGTGTTATTTTCACATAAGAACCTCCCCCACTGTACTGTGGAAGCAATAATCCATCAATTCTGCCTGTTCTACCCTTTACCTCGACCTCTGTTGTGACACCTGCACTCCTGTTTTTCCACTCGAGGCAAAGGTCGCCCCTCTGTGTGATGGCGTTTGTCCACAGGCACTGGTGCGCTTTTGTTTTCTAAATCATTTTGGAGGCATGCCTTGACAGCTCAAAAGAAAAAAACCCTGCTGTTTATAGTTGTCATCTATACCATCAGTGCGTTCAGCGATCAGACAAACACGCCCACTGCTCATTCGCCGTTGTTGACGGAGAAACGCCAATACTTCGGACTCGCATACAAGCACTTAGACATTGAATTGTGCCTCGTTTCCCTCTCTGTAATTGACACGTAATGTGTTATAACGGAGCCTGAAGAGGTCGGAGAGGGTCCTAATGGCCGTCGCACAATTAGGATCAGAAGTCGCTGCAGGTCTGGTTGTGCATTAGAGCCCAGAGAATTGACTCTACACTCACACAGAGGTGTTTCCTTCAGTGATCCTCTGTCACCTCTGGCTCCGTGACTGCTTTTGCGGTGCGGAAAGTGTGTCTGTGAATCAGCCAGGAGTTGATCTAATGCTGCGGGAGTGGAGGTGACACAGTGTGATGTGTACCCACTGTCCACTGGAGTGTGAAGGAAGAAGTCCTCCTTAGCAATGCAGGTCAGAGAACTCCCAGTCCTGCTGGACTCTCGCTGTTACAGAACGGCTTGTGGTGATTCTTCCCTCTCTCTCTCTCTCTCTCTCTCTCTCTCTCTGTGTCTTCTTCTCAATTCATCATTCATGGTACATGCCTGTTTCAATACTTCACTTTATCTCCGTCAGCCTGACAGTCTGTTTGTCTCTGAGCCTTTTCATTCTGTCTGTTTCTCTCTTGTCACTGCACTAAAGCTGGCAGTTGTGCTGTATGGGTGCCGCCTGCCAGAGAGGCTGAGTCCACACTTTTTCAAAGGCCTAGTCATACAGGGCCACAGTTAGGAGCTGCAGCCTGAAACACAGTCAGGCGTGAAGCTTCCATTGTTACAGCAGCAGCAGCAGCAGCAGCAGCAGCAGCATTCAGGTCTTGGGCGGTTCAATAGAAGCCTGCAGAAGTTTCTGTTTACTTCCACTAAACTTTCTAGTGACTGTCAGAAATGTTTTCAGTTTGAGCGACTAGAACATGTTTGAGAACTAATGGACTTTTACTCGTCATCATCATAGGATGGCTGCCATGATTAATCATCAATAATCTAACGGTTCCATAGTGTAGCAGTTAGCATGCCTGCCTTACACAGGGAAGGTCCTGGGTTTGAACCCCAGAGGAACTACATTCTGAATAGCGCCTCCTGTGGCAGCATGTGTGGGTTGCAAAAACACGGTTTAATGAGTAATCTGTGCTTCATGCAGGCCTGCGCTCCAGACCTTCAACAACATAGTAGCATTTATGGGATGATTATCTCCAAGTAGAAACAGACCATAATACCAAAAACGCTAACGCTAATATTGTGTTGTGAGACAGAAACCTACTTCTTTGTGGTCTGATTTTTCCGCTTTTTCTAAGTTGTAAGTTCGATCCCCGACAGTGTCCACAGACTATAATCTGAGCGTTCTGTGCATAACGTTCACCATTTCCTAGAAAGTGTCAGCGTTGAGGCGACCGTGTAGGTGTATTTTGGCCTTTTTTTTTTTACCAACATATAAGAAGCGGAGGCAGGAAGGCGGAGCACGGAGATGCATCTTAAGTGTCAGAGAGAAGGACAGGCATAAACCAGCAGATGACTAGGTGGCGTGTTTGTCCTTGACACTCTGCAGGCAGCCTTTTTATCTCTTCCTTAACGCAATAATTACATCCATTTATCAAAACAATATTTTATTCAGTGCGGCGGCTTTTGATCAATTTAATTATGGCAACGTTAGGGGAAAAAAATGTTAGTAATGGCTTAATAAGTATGAAGCTATGTCACAAATTAACTGAACAACACAAATTGCCGGAGCAGAGAATCATTAAGGTCATTGAAAGAAGAGAAAAGAAGCAATTATAGCCCAGGTGGTAAAAAGCATGTGGAGAAAACAACAAACACTGATGTGGTTATTAAATAAATGGGTTTCATTTGATTTCCCTTCTTGTTTGTTGGACCTGTTTTAAGTCAGATTCTCTGTACGGGTTCTTGGAATACTGCTCTGATGGGATTTCTTGGAATAATCTTCCACAAACAGAAGTGGTTTGTTTGGCTGTAAAGTGAGGGTTGTGGTCCCAGGTTAGGTCGTCTGTTCACCAGTATCACCAGACTCCACCCAGGGTTCAGCGATGGAATACAAATGACTGCATTTAGATGTGAGCTCACAACTGCATCTCAGTCGACTCTAATGAGAGCCTAATAATAATTCGGTCTGTAGAGAAGCAAAGGGATGAGGGCTAATGGAATGCAGGAGCACACTCAGGGGCCGTCTGAAGACTTTGGTTTGGGGGATTTTTTTTCTTTTTTTTTTTTTGCCTGGTAAATTTCATTTAGCCTGATCTGTTCTGAAAAGTTGATTTTGAATCCCCAGGTATAGTTAGAGTCAAGAACAAAACTTTTTAAAACTATTTTTTATCATTTCTTTACATTTTATATAGGACAGTTTTTCAGTTTCATTTAAAAGTTATATCAAATAGCATTTTTTTCCTATTTGCCAAACCCTGACTCCAATTATCTCTAACAGTACTGTCACTGTAAAACCTGTCACTGCTGCTGCTGCTGCTGCTACAACCCTTTATTAATCATCCACCTTGACCTTTTTTTTACTTTGTATATTTGAACCTAAAACAGATATAAAACCGTGGATAATATTGATAACATCTATTGATATATGATATAATGATATATATGTTCACATCATATATATATATATATATATCATAGGATATCATATATATGATGTATATATATACATAGTTATATACTGTATATGCATATATATATATTTACTCCTACCCAAAAAAAATCCTCTAGTGACCCACCTGGGGGTCGCGACCCACTCTTTGGGAAACAATGGTCTAAAGCACATTTGCTCAGATTCAGGTGACCTTTCAAGACACATTTACATTCAGACAGTGTCAGACTGGGATCTGCACAGACGCTCCACTGTGTCTGTTGTTGTTGTTATCAGTGTTTCCATCATGTTTAACCTCATGGTCACAAACAGAGTGGGTCGCCTTTTATCATCCTCCAGTAGTGGAGTCACACTGGCCTTCTTCACCTGTAACGTGTCGACTTCAGAGCCTTGACATTTCCAGTACCAGCAGGGAGATTGATTAGAAACACACACACACACACACACACCTCCCTCAGCAGACACCGCTGCGTCAGAGACCAGATTCATCCCGTCAGCCACAGACACAGGACAGAGACTCTTAGCGGAAGCTGGGTGGACTGTTAGTGTTGAATGAAAGCAGCGCTTCCTCCAGAATCCCTGGCTCACGGTGCAGCTCTTGTCAGAGCCATTATTTGTGATGGGGCCATCTGGAGAATCTGTGAAGATGTGGAACACTGTGATTACCTACATGGGAACAAAATAAACTGCTCACAGAACACAGTCAGAGGCTTGAAATGATTGTTTGATTATGAAAAATGAAAACACAGCAGGATGTGTTGTCCTCTGTAAAATGTCCTTCATCGGCTGTTGATGTTGATGTTACTTTTAATTTATACCATTGGTATCCAACCTGTGGCTCCTGGGCCTGATGTGGCACTTTTTTGCAAAGGCTCCCTACAGCTAACCATAGTTAGCCTGATTGTGCTAATAAAAGCCCAATGTTATCGGTAGATGAGAAAGTGAAATAAACTACATCTCTCTAAGTTTTTAGCATCACTTGCTAATGGCAAAACAACGTATTTCTCAATTTATTTGATTTGACAAATTTGACCAGTTTTTACTATTTGATAGTTTATGTTTAAAGTGCAAAACAGTGTCTTTATTACTTTCCATATAAAGAGTAAATATAGTCATGATTGAAACACCTCATCTCATCGTCATTAAGAGGCTATCAGTGGCCTAGAGGTGACGACAGATGACAACAGTAACAACTGGTTAGTTTATGTCACAGATCACCGAAGCACTCGTGATCACAAAGAAAACATTTTCTGTTTTTCAGACCTTTGGCTCTCCAGAAAGTCGAGGCTTGTTCGCTTCTCGCCCTGTTTTTTTTTTTCTTTTTTTAACAGACCTTGATTTGATTTCTCCACATTTTGAAAGGACTATTGTTTGTGTCCTCTGCGTCTGAAATTGGATGGTGAGTTCTTTAGGGGAGCAGTGGAGGGGAAATGATTTGTATTCACCTGCCATGTGTGAATGGAGCTGAGGAGGAGCTGAGAGAGCGCAGCTACATAGTGCTTCCTTTATGTGATAATGGATTGCTCTGACATTCACACACATTGTGGTGTGGTGTGTCTATCAGTCAATACTCCCTAACCCGGGGGATGAATGGCAAATTTTAAACAGAAGGCATTTAAGAGCTGTGACACATCAGGTACAAGAGTTATGTCTCCAACCACCCAACGCACTAATGCATGTACGGTTTTCTAGCGCCTCCTACTTCTTCCACTCCTGAAAATCATTTTCTTTTCATCTTTTCCTGGTCCAAAGTATCTGCGCTCTCCGTCATTGGTCCAGCTCGGCCACCGGATTCTTCTGTGAGCTGCACAAAGGAGACAAATGGACCTGGGCCGGCCAATAATGAGCAGCTCCTCTTACAGTGTTACATACAGAGCAGCCGCGGTGTGGGGAAGCCTCCGGGGACAATGGCAGGTTTTGAGAGCTCTGAAGCCCTCTCCGAAGCCCCTCTTTGATTGGGTTTCCTGGCACTGGGCTCCATTGTTGGGTTTGGTTTTGGAGTGGGAGCCGTAGGTTCACAGAGTGAGCGAGGACCCTCCTCTGCGCCGACCTTTCACAGACACAGGTGGGGTGGAGTGGAAGGAGCGGGGGTGGAGGTGGAGGTGGAGGAGGGGAGTGGCAGGAGAAACCTTTTGTGGTGGCGTGTGAATGTGGAGGTGGCACTTCATAACACTAGAGCTCGCTGCCTCTGTCCACCTGCTGGGGATTTTCTCACAGCTACTTTCTCACAGTTAAATTACACGTCGAGGCAACAGTTGGTTTTCGATGCGAAGATTGCTTATCTGTTGTAGACGCGTTTTTTTCTTTTTTTCCATGGAGTTTGATGCTGAATTGGCTTCAGAGGGTCAGGGTCAGGCTGTTGATCTCCGCCAATTTGTTTTTGGTTGTTAATCTTTATTTGTTGTCTTTAAAATTTTATAGTTTACTGCTATATAGTTTTAGTGAAGCAGTCAAGACAGGTTCTGGTTCTGGTTCAACAAGGAACCCAATATCTATCTTTAAGAAAACCAAAGATTTTTTTTTTACACTTTTGAATTCTACAGCAATAACAACGTCACAAAGTACTTTGGCCTTTCAATTACCTGCAATTACAATTAGTACACGGAATCTTTGTGCGCTAACGGTGGCTTTACTGATTGGATAATTGGATGATTCACTACCATTCACTGCAGGTGAAGCATCAGGTTCTACCTTAAAGATAATGATTTCTTCCATTGAGCTGTCATAAATGCATGATGGAGATTTGAACTGGATCTAACTGTGAGTGACTCACACACACCTGAACGGTGCACAGCTCTGTGATCTGATGTTGTCCTCAGAGTGAACAGTACCATAGTACCATACGAAGCACCACAAACCTGTTACTCTGTTCCGGCCTGTGTTCTCTCAGCACAATTCAAAGTCCATTTCCGTGTGTTTTTATTATCTACTAATCCATTCCTGGACAAATCCCCTTCAGATTTCCTAATGACCGGGAACAGCCATTCCCACTCTGTGGTTTCCTCTGTTCTATTGGCTGACATAAGCCACTGGGATTCACAGGGTACAGACCTCACAGCTGCCTCTTCTTGTCTGTAGGTGGTGAACATTTCCTTTTGTTGCTCCTCTAAGCTTAAAGTCAACTCTACATATTGGCCGCCTCCTGTGAGACCCCTCGTATGTGAAGTAAGCCGTCCGGTGTGGACACGATGGCAAACTGAGATTGTAATCATCGCTCTTTTGTTAAACTCTGAAGAGCTCCAGATTTGTTTTTTTCGGGCCATGACAGATGTCAGGCGTACAGTTTCTCTCCAAGATGTCTTATTAGATGACAAATAGGCCTGGGCCCCTGGATTTCTTCTCTTTTTATTTCATGTGTCAGTGTTTGATGTGAGAGGGTTAACGTCTCAGTGTCGGCATGGAAATCTGAGAGCCCTTGGTGATCGCCATGGATACGCAGGGCCCTCTGGGCTGTCATTTTGAGCCACGCAACATGGTTTAAACGTATGAGGTAGACTCATTCACCTAAAAAATGTAAACTCGCTTCTTGGCGTCAACATGACATCATGATGTTGTAGTTCATTCATTTAGTTTGCCACGATTCCTACCTTTCCCTCATATCTAAACGTTGACTCCATTACATTTCAGTTTTGACATTCTTTATTTTTCCACATGTGCGTTAAAGTTCACCTCTTATTCAAAGTATTTTTTAAAGTATTTTCGTCCACCGCCGTACAACGGTTACTGTGTTGATTTCTTTCGGCAGTCGCGTCTGTAGCCAAAGTGTGTCTTGTGAGTGTTGTGTACCGAGGTTTTGAAGAGTCTTCTCAGCTATTCAGCGAGCGGCGCAGCGGGCATTCTTCCTGCTCTCCTGAATTTGCTCATGATAATGAACCTCTGCTCAGCATATGAATGGCCTCGGCAACAACACTCTCATGTGGCAGGACACGCACACTCAAGCTCAGCCCTCAATACCTGACGTCCCACACAGAGCCTGTGTCTGCGGATGCACGTAAACAAGGGAGCTGATAAAGATAATTGAAGATAAATTCACACACACACACACACACACACACACACAAACCTTGGTAAATGTGAAACCGACTTTATTGTAAAGTATGTTGAAGAGACCAATAAAGGTCAAGTTTGGGTCTGCAGTGGCTCCCTGAGTGTTGAACGTCTTCTCCAGATGCAGTTTTAATGAGGGCTTTAATGAGCGTCTCCAACCAGCTCCATCTATTTCCTGGTAACGAGCTAATATGCTAGTGCACAAATACAATGTTAAGACCGTCTGAATCAACGTCCTCTTAGAACTGCCTGAACGATAAAACACACTGTTAAACTTCCTCTCCCTCCTTTTTATTTGCCTGAAGTTTTATCAGTTTGAGCAGATATTTAAACAAACACACAAACTGAACTGACATTATTGTTGAGTTTGACGTTTGTTTGCTTTGTTGTTGTTGTTGATTTGAAGAAACAAAATGTCACTAGACATTTTTCGTAAACTCCTGGGAAACGTGTTGTGAGATGACCCAAAAAAAAAATCTCCTGCCTGAGGGTTGCGACCCAGTCTTGGGAAACAGTGATTTAAGGCAGCAAACCCACTAAATGTCACTATTTGTTAGTACTTTGGTCTGTAATGTCTGCTGTATCTTTTTTTTTCTATTTTGCCTTTAAATGTCAATAATGATGATGTCAACTTACACAAAGAGTTAGTGAGAGAAAAAAAGAACAGGAAAAAAACCAAAGAGGAATTATCAAACAAAAACTGTGTTTTGTATTTTAAATCAGTCAGCCGGAGCGCCGGGATATTTTGAGGACACGACCCACTGTCAGTGTTACAGCCGGACCACAGTGATGAGCTGAAAGTAAAACAGCTTTTAGTTTCTCTTGACTTGATCAGACAGGAATATTCTCCTTAACGCCGTCATCTCATCTCAGCGGCCGGTTCCATCTGCATGCCAAAGAGAAGCTCTCTCTTAGAAGTGCTGGCGCCGGCACTGATTAGCATTGGATACAGGGGACAGAACGTGAATGCACAAGTGTTTTTGGCATGTATGGAGAGGAAGCTGAATGTCAATGTGTGCAGCTCTGTGAAAGGAGCAGGACCAAACAAATTGCCAGACACTGTGCGTTAACAGCAGATGCCTTTTCTTTTTCTTAGCAGTTGTGGCAGCACGACAGCTGGAGGAGAGGTTTGAGGAGCAGAGAGAGGAAACATTACACAGATTAACAGCATTTAATACGGAGCTAATGTTTTTAACAACCTTCGTTTGGCCTGTGACACCAAATCTCTGGCGACATTTTATTAGCTCTATTAGCCGTCAATTAAGATGCACCAGCTCAGATATTTATATATTTGTATACCATCTTTGGCAGATTAGAACCGTTACTGACAGTGTTGGAGGACAGAGAGGAGACGGGGACACGTCTCTGGTTTCAGTCTGTGGTCGTAAAGGGATCTGAGGAAAACAAAACATTCCTCCTCGATTAATGATGTCACTAAACATTATGCTGATGATTTCATGGTCACTGTAGTTATCATTACATCCTCTCAGAAGAACAGGAGGCAGCGATCCAGGGAGGTACTCTCAACCCAAAAACCTGGCAGTGTTACAGCAACGGCAGGTGAAGCCACAGGTGGAGTCCTGTCAAACAGCCGGCCTTTAATCCTGGGCTTTATCTTCTCTCATCTCAACTGATCACCATCCTGTTTTTATGTTCTAGTGAAAACCAAAAGCTTTCTTTCGGGGACAGTAACTCTTTCATTAGCTTTTCTAGTGAAGATAGAGATGCTTTTGAATCCAGGCTCTGACCCCTGAATCAAAACCGGCTCTGGATGTGGTCCCTGGGCCACGAGTTTGAAACCACTGCTCACAAGATGCAAACCTTAATATAACAGGATGATCTGATGAATCATTAGACTCGAAATAAATGGATTACTTTTTTTTTTTTACAATTTTAAATTGCATCTCTGTGAGATCCAGAGTTTCTCAGAGCCTGGTCTCAAACAGCTGATTTTTAATAATGTTTATTGTGTTTGAGAGTCCAAGTGAACCTGGATGATATGAAGAGCAGTCAAAAAGACGAGCCGATGAGTCCCCCTTTATTGTCCCGTGTCACGAGGGGCACATGAAAGGGCCACGGTGTGTTTGTGAGCTGGAGGCTCTCCCAGAACAACAGGACCCCGATTCATATGTAAATCATTTCAATTATTTGCATACGATGGCGCAATTATAAAAGCTAATGAGAAGATTATGGGACACACACGGTCGTGACGGTCGGTGGAATGTCCATTGTGATCCTTACACCGCCAATGAAAGGCCATGTGCACGGTTTGAGCCACAGTCAGTTGTGATGCTAACACAACTGCGTTAGCTGTGAATCGACTGGGCAGAGCGCACACTAACGCTGCTAACGTACTAACGGTTTCTCAGTGGAGCGTTCAACAGATGCTGATCAGCTGTGGTTCTTATTTTTGTTTCTTCATATTTTTCCCATTCATACCTATGGTCAGTGTCCGATCAAAGAAATCCACTAATGAGCAGCTTCCTGGGTTGTGGGAGAGTTCACTTATATTATTTTTAGCTAAATAAACATTCAGTTAATTCGGGACCCCAAGTTGTTAAACTCTTAACTGATATATCCTTTTTCTTTTTAGAGACATAAAAACTCTGTAAACTCGTGTAAATTTCTGGGCTGAGAAGAGGAATCTCAGGGGCCTTTTTTTCCCCTCCGACCCCCCGCTGATTCCGGTCTCTGTCTCAGGGCCTCTCGGAGCTAAAGATGTTTATGAGTAGCTGCCTCGGGCGTGAATAGGAAGCAGTGACACACCGAGTTAGAGCAGGAGCCTTGGAAGAAAATAAACACTTCCAACCGTATCCATTTCCTGTCGCCGTCTTTGTGAATGCAGAGCCATCCTCATCAGTGCAGCACCACATTAATCCATACGCCGGGGGATGGCGTCCCGCTCCATTAAAGTCAAACGGCCCCCGGTGCACAGATTATGGGGGTTGATGATGACACCGAGAGCGTGCTGAAGATTTGTCATTCATTACAGAACACAACAAAACCAAGGTTTCTGTTGGTGTTGCTGTTTCTCACTTCATATTAGGTAACATGAGGCACAGGGTTCATATCAGGGTTTTTTTTGTAGGATTAAAGATTTAACATTTAACTGTTTTATTTGTCTCCTGTTGACAGACAGTCATTTACACTGTGGCGGTTGAAAAGTCTCGGTGCCTCGTGCCTCTGTCACCTCCATCTGTGCGCTCACACATGTCCTGACCTTCACATTCTGTGGCCAGACGGCATCAATGTGCCACTGCCTGAGTGTGAGTGTGTGTGTGTGTGTGTGTGTGTGTGTGCAGCACAGTGTGTACTCCATTTCTGACGTGCACAAAACCAATTAGTTTTGGGTTGGTGGAGTAGCTGGCCATGGGAAATGACAATGGAGTAATTGAAGAGGGTGAGTGAATGAGCGCTCTGACAGTTTAGAGCTGCTTCCACACAAGTGCTGAGCGTTTTTTACAGTGGCAGGATGAACAGTGTGAAGCTCTGAGTGAACGTGGTCTCATGTTTTAGACAGTAATTAATAACGAAGCCTTTTTTTCTGTGCGCTGTCAAAGAATGATCAGGTCTTTTTTTTTCCTGCCTCTTCATTAGCAGAACCTGGATGTGTTCGTTTTCATCACGATGCACAGTGATGGTCCCTGCTGGACCAACAGGATTTTGAACAAGGCCTATTGAACTCTGAGATTTTTTTTATTTTTATTTTCATGACCCACAGCTTCAGCCTTTTGTTTCACTCCAGCTGTTTTTTGTTTTTTTTGTTTTCTGAACAAGCCTCAGTAATAACGCTCTTCAAACCCACGCTCCATCAGTGGCTGAGTACCAGCAGATAATCAGACACTGAAATACACCATTGAACTCTTTTACTGCAGCACTTAACAACTGAATTGTTGTGTGTCAAATGTGGACACCAACCACACAGTCATTTCAATGCTATCTTTACAATCCATGCATGTATAAAAATTGGATTACATTTTGGAGCAGGCAGTCGACAGTCGGATCAGTCATCAGGAAGTGGAAACCCTTTGCTGGCGTCTGCATAAAATTCTGTATTTCTTGTCATTGTCTTGGATTATAATCACCTTTGAAAGGTCTAAGGTCACAAAATATCCCAGACCTCCAAACTGCAGACGTCAGTAGATCATTAGTTCTGCTGATGAGTGATATATGATGACAATTATGATCAAAGTGTCTGTGACAGGAAAACAAAGTGGGCATGGCTTTAACTAGAGCCACATGTTTACCCACGGAAGCCCATGGACCTGCTGGACCTGCCCATATGGTTCCACTCTTAGCCCTAATGGCTAATGGAAAATTTGCAAATTGATTTGTGTGTTTACTTAAGACAGACCTGAGACCACCTCTGAGGGTGGTCACGTGGTTCAGTCTACAGCTGACAGTGATTACTAGTTAAGAGGTTAGTTAAAAGCTGGATTATATATTTAAGTAGTTTTTACTACGTAGGTGATCATCATAGGACTAGTAGTTCAGCTGTTCCTGTGTCTTGTATAAAAAAAACGCTATCTAGTGGCACAAGAGGGCAGCGTCGACACTGTAAAAACACCAGTGAAAATGATACATTACTGAACCATAAAGACTTCCTCAAACATAAAAAAACCATCAGAACGTCGTATCTTATAAAAAGGCTCTAAAAAGAAAAAGTATGCTGCAAAACTGTATCTGCAGAATATAAAGTAGCCAAAAAGTATTATTAAGCAACAGAATACAAACTAATGGACCAACTGGAACTGATGTTGATGGTGAGTCTGACGACAGAAGAAAAGGACACGGAGCTTCGTCTTTCTCTTTTTTATAATTGTTTATAATACATTTATTTGTTTCTTATTTTATCAGTGTTTTACATTTTCAGCCTAATGTTAGGGATCCTGTCTGGAGTTTTGACAGTTTTTACATCAATTGCAGTCAAACCTTCCCTGTATCTACACTCAAACTTAAAATATATTACAGTCAGATAACGCTAACAAGAAATGTCCCGGCCCACTATTCCAGGTTTGTTTTTAAAAGAAATGCCTGACAACTCTTGGCGCAGCAGCTCACAGAATAAATGTTATCCTCAGCAGAATAAATCTGGCCTGAGTTTCCAGCTCCAGCGTCCCTGCTTATGTAACACACAGATAGTTTATAGGTAAATGCACCCTGTTAGTGATTTATTTAAAGACAGCTTTGTTATTGTTTCCTGTTCACATTATGCTACTGTAAAACAATGGGAATGCCACACCCTTGTTGGGTAAACTCACATCATTGAAACATTTTATTGCTGAGTGTTCAGGTGTGATGAGAGCGGCTGAGAGGTTCATGCTCTGAAGTTCCCTCTGCTGTACATCCGACTGAGACGGGTTGGTTCTGTATCACTGCAGCTCAGAGAGATCATTAGAGCACACACACACACACACACACACACTACAGCTACACATATACAGTACACACACATACAGGCTGAAGGAGCAGTGCTGAGCTGCTTCACCTCATTAAATTGGGAAATAAAATCCTGAATGAAGCTCTGGCACCTTTCCTTTCAGGGATTCACCATAAAACGTATAATTAACCCATTTATTCTCATGCTGTCACTGTTTTTTCTCCCGACTTCACCTGAGACTCTGCGGAGCCAAATCCAGCACATGTCCTCAGCCGGCATCTGTATGTGGCACCCGTGTGGGTGGGAAATGGACAGAATGTGGGAACCCGCGTCGTTTTGTCTCCAGGTTTCTGTGTAGGCTCTGTGCAGACTGCCACCTATGGGTGAAGTTTTGTCACTTGCAGTTCATAGTGTATATTCTACATCCACACAGAGGCCACAGAAGGTGACTGGGATATAAATGGGTTTGAATGTATTGGCTTAAAATTAGCTATTGAATTAGCAATATAGGTTAACTGAGCAGCTGTTGCTAAGTACTCGCTGACGCAGAGTACTTCAGGTCAGCAAGGGTAGTATACAAATACTTGTTAAAGCTGAGTCTAAATAGTCTTTAAAGTGATGCACTGATGCTAAATATATATTTGTGTATATATGTATATGTCAAATATTATTTATACAGAAACACAAATATCACTCACAAATAAGCTCATACTAAAAAGCTAATGACTTTTTTCTCTCATGGACCTGGTTATCAGTGTCTGCCATGGTCGGTATGAGGTGAACATCTAAGGTCAAGGTCTGGTCTTCAGCCTTGATCAGGTTCTGCTGACATGCCAGCAGCCTTAAAAAATGAGGGAACATAAATTGCTCCGCCCCCCGTCTCTCCCTCCTCCATCGTCTTATGTCAGATCCCAAGACAGAGCTCCTAATCACAGCCCTGTGATTGGGTGCCCTTGGCGAGCGACGCCGGCTCCTCTCTTGAGACGCGGTGGGAGCTGTGGGCCGCCGGGATGTGAGCCCCTCAATGACTCGGGGGGGGGGGTCTGTTCTGAATCATGACTCGGGGGCAGCACTAACAAATACCCCAGTTCCCTCAGGAGTACTTGGCCTATGTCTGACGGTGCTGCCTGTGGATCCAGACGCTGTTTCCACGGCCTCGTCTGCAGCTCTAACCCACCCTGAGCCCTGGGGCAGGGGGCAGGGGGGTGCAGTGCCCACCTTTAATGGCCTTTATTTAATTCTGTCATGTAATAACAGGCATGAATATCCACCATTTGATGGTTCGGGTCAAATTAGTCTCTAAATTAAGCTGTGACATGTCGGCCTTGTACTCGTCGATGACTTGAAAAAAATGTCGTGAAAAAATAAGGTAGTCAAACCAGAGCAGGCAGCAGTTGGTAACAGAAATGAATTGGATTTCTGATTCTTTGTTCATTGTTTAACAGCTTTTGTTTTTAGATAGATTCTAGTTGATCTTCTCTCTGATACATCTGATCATCTTAAAAACTAGAAGAAGCCTGTCTGGACGTGGCAGAGATGCAGATGCTGAAGTTGGAGATTATGGGGACAGGATCGCCTGATTGGTGGGACAGCTTTAAAAGTTGTAGATAAAAACCACTCAAGGTGACAGAAGTGGAGGGTGTACGTTCTGATTCTCAGACACATCACCCTTGTCCTCGAAGTAGCCTACAGAGTCACCTAAAAACATAACAAAACTTCTCAAGTCTCAGAGCCTTTTGAGCCTCTCAGATCAGAGAAGACTGACTGACTGATGACTGAGAAGTCCACTCTTGTTTCCCGCTGGTGTCGTCTCATTTCAGCCTTTAAAATCTGACCTCAGTGCAGATCACTTTGCCTCCGACTTTGTCACCGCGTCCAGCCTCTCCATCAGACAGATAAAGCTGGGAGTGAACTGGACAGAGGAGAGAGTGTCCTCATGTCTTGTCTCTCGGCCCATCGTGATCAATATGGCAGAAAAGCCCAATGGCGTCATAGCCGCAGCAGTGATTAGCCGGAGCACAATGAGCCCATGTGGGCCGTGTCGCTCCCCATCGGTGTGCACTAGATCAAAAAGATAGCTCCCAGCAAAATGCACTGCTTTGCAACTGGCATTGATCTGTGGACAGAGCTTCACGTGTCTGTCTCTCCCTCCCCTCTCTCTCTCTCTCCCTCTCTCTCCCCCTCCCTCTCTCTCTCCCTCCCTCTCTCTCTCCCTCCCTCTCTCTCTCCCTCCCTCTCTCTCTCCCTCCCTCTCTCTCTCCCTCCCTCTCTCTCTCCCTCCCTCTCTCTCTCCCTCCCTCTCTCTCTCCCTCCCTCTCTCTCTCCCTCCCTCTCTCTCTCCCTCCCTCTCTCTCTCCCTCCCTCTCTCTCCCTCTCAGCAGCCTCAGCAGCTGTTGAACGCAGACTAGAATGAACCGAGGTTTCTGACTGATAGCCTCACTCGCTCACTGTGTCATTCACACTTGTGCTCATGTTTCATGCCATTTTTCTCTCCTGTTCTTTTCTTCTCCCTTCAGCTGGGACTGTTTCAACCTCACGCCGCGTGACCAAGCAGAGGGACGGGGCACCGAAGTTTTCGCCGGAAGAATTTTGTGTCAAAGATGTTGGAGAGGAGGAGGATGGACCCAGCACTGCTGCTGCTGATAATGGGACACCTCGCCGCCTCGCTGGAGGTCCCACTAGATCGTAAGGCAACAGAACACAGACAGAGTCACAGAACAGTCAGAGGGGAGAAGGCCGTGGAGTTATTTAACTGCTAAACATTCAGAGAAGTTTGAAAGAATGGTTCCTTTTTTTTTTTCGTTTTTAATTGTGACATTGAAGAGTAAAGCATTTAGAGTTGGATCAGTGTTTTTACTGTATGTGAAAAATGCGAAAATTACAATTTTACAGTTACTATGCTTCTGCAGAATGTTATTAGAAAGTCCAATTTGACCTTTAGTCAGGTGATGTAAACATTTAGCTCTATTCACTTTTTTTCTTAAATTTTATTTTTTATTATGCAAAAACACATGTTTTCTATTGGTGCCGTAGAAATCAAACATCATATTTGTGATGTGGACATAAAACAGCCTCTGGTCTAGATGTTACTCTTCTTGTTTCTGTTGAACAGTGGAAACTGACATTCATCATTCTCGGGGGGTGGGGGCGCTGTCCTGGTCCAAACTTTGATCTGAAGTATAAATAATGCAGGAAGATGTTTCTCCGTACTAACCTGTTTTTCTTTCCTTGTTTGCTGATTCATGGGGGGAAAAAAACACTAAAGTTCTGAGGGAATGTAAGTCTGACACCGGTGTGAAATCACTGCAGTGATTCTGCTGTGTTTGCTGCATCCAGCTCTTTGTTTGATTTGTTGAATTTGTGGTTTGTTTTTGTTTTTTTGTTCAAAGCAGATTGTGATTGGCCTGCATGCAGTGGTCGCTGTTCTGCTATGTTTGATTTTTAGGAAGTCTGTGTCTGCTGTGATTCTTTAATGAGATAAAAGTGCTGAAAAAAAAAAACGTTAGCATCATAGAGACAAGATCAGGTCAGATGAACCGTGTGCCCTGCATGATTGTTTGATGCTGTTATAAAAGCTTTTTTTTGTTGTCAGCATGTGACATGTAATGATGTTGTCAATACAGAGAGAGAGAGACAGAGAGAGGCAGAGAGAGAGAACGGGATTACGTTATGCAATGAGGGTTCTAGTGATTAAATATCATCCTATTTCTGATCGCCTTTAGTGCCACAGCCGCCCACCATAACTCACCAATCCCCCAAGGATTACATCATCGACCCACGGGAGAACATCGTAATCCACTGTGAAGCCAAGGGAAAACCTCATCCCAGGTAGGAACCCATCAAATGTGATTAAGCATTCACAATGCTGAGTTATGAAATGCTGGAAAACACCACCTGTCGAGCTGTCAGTTAACGGGTCGGCAGTTCAGCTGAGGACAAATTGGTACTGCCCAAGGGCACATGGGGAGAAAAAAAAAACCCGGGGTCAAATACTGACTGCATCTGTCCAGTGATGGCCATGAATTAAACAGAATAAACACAAACTCCAAATTAGACCTGGGCAAACTACGACCCGTGGGCCAGATACGGCCCACTGGGCTTTCTGATCTGGGCCGCCAAAGACTGGTACAAGGTGTGGTAAAAACTAATGCTCAACCCTGCACTAAATTGTACACATTGTAAGGCACTAGCTGAGCTGAAAAGGAAATTTAAAAAAAAATTTTTTTTTCATATTTGACCTCATTTTTGGAGTTTTTTTAAGAGTATTGTCCAGAACTTGACATTTAATGATAATTTACATTTAATGGTTATCTTATCTTCAGTGTCTCCTGCAGGAACTGCCTTGATTTAGTGTGATGGGCTTGACATAAAAAGGTCACTTAAGGTCAGTTTCTTTTTTTTTTTTAAGCTTCTCTTGGACAAAGGATGGGACCCACTTTGACATCGACGAGGACC
Source organism: Cynoglossus semilaevis (assembly GCF_000523025.1). Taxonomy (NCBI): domain Eukaryota; kingdom Metazoa; phylum Chordata; class Actinopteri; order Pleuronectiformes; family Cynoglossidae; genus Cynoglossus; species Cynoglossus semilaevis. The sequence goes on along the minus strand of NC_024312.1, from coordinate 10,854,806 downwards.
CCAACGTGACCATGAAGCCCAACTCGGGGACCCTGGTGGTGGACATCAGCAGGGAGAAGGCCGACCATTATGAAGCGGTGTACCAGTGCACGGCCAGGAACAAACACGGAACTGCTGTTTCCCACAACATGGTCATACGACAGTCCAGTGAGTGCAGTTCAGCTCTTTCTTCTCCTGTTCCTTCATCATTATCATCGTTTCAGTGATCTACCATCGTACAAACTTCATTTCTTTCTGTTTTTTTTTCTCTAAACTAAGTTTCATTTTTCATCCTAAGAGCTCTGCTGACAGGTAAAGGTGCATGTTAAAGACAGCTGCTCTCTTTATCACACACCTGAATGTCCTTTTGTACTCGTCCTCCTCAGTCATCAGTCAGTTCAGTCATCCTCATCACCTTGGTTCGTCACCTCTCTCTCTCTCTCTCTCTCCCAGCAGTCCAGATATGCTCCGTTACTTTATAACATTACAGCCTACGTTTGACGTCACACTGACTCCGGCTCTTTCTGTAACCAATCCAGGATCCCCCTTGTGGTCAAAGGAGCAAATCAAGCCTATCGTCATTCAGGAGGGAGCTTCTCTGGTGCTGCCATGTCGACCGCCTGCTGGTCTCCCCCCTCCCATAATATTCTGGATGGACAATAGTAAGCACTGCTCCTCTTGGCCTCTTTCATGTACATGAGAATTGAGTATTTTACTGTTGTTGGCCTTGAAGAGCAACATTACAGGGCCTGCTGTTACCTAGATTTTCACTAATTGTCTGCGTCTCTCATTCTGTAATCAATATACCATATTTTTGATGAAATGTTGCTCATTTTAGCTTAAATTAGCATAGTCAACTCTCAGAGGTCTACCTGTCAGTATAGGCCCAATAAAATAAAATAAATTTATTTCAGTGGAGCAAGTCTGTCAAACACACAAATAAGAACAGGACAAGTACTAAAATGATCAAAATGTTTTTTTGGTGCAACAAATGTTGAACTTGAGATAAAACTGCCTGTCGAGAAAAGAAGAGAAAGAGCTCAGATAAGATTATAGATGTAGTAAAAGAGGACAGAGTGATGGTTGGTGTAACAGTAGATAAGGCACAGTGGCGACCCCTGAAGGGAGCAGTGAGAAGAAGCAGGAGAAAAATGATCAAATTATTATTATTATTTTTTGCCAAATATAACAATCCTGACAGACTGAGTATCTGGAGCTTCCATCCAATAAAAATCTTTTTATGTGCTAACAAATCATATTAATCAAAACAGAAACATTTCTGCAGATAGACATTGAAAAAATAAAAATCCTATAAAAACTTCATTAAAGCCAGTGAGTGGGCTGGTGATGAGTTGATGTGAGCAGCTGGGCTTCAGGCTGTTAAGGTTCCTGAAATACTAAAAAGTTTTATTTGTGCTTTGGATCCAGAGTCATTTTTTTCTTCTTCTTAGCAGATTCTGCTCTTGGAATAAACCACAGAAATAACCCGTTTGAATGAATATTCAGGCGACAGGTCGCACTCATGTGTGCATTTGAATTGCCCTGCATCCAGACTTCCAGAGGCTTCCTCAGAGCGGCAGAGTGTCCCAGTCCCTGAATGGAGACCTTTACTTCTCTAACGTTCTCCGAGAAGATTCCAGGAACGACTACACTTGCTACGCTCGCTTCCCACACACGCAGACCATCCAGCAGAAGCAGCCCATCAACGTCAGGGTCATCAACCGTAAGTCCAAATGAGTGTGCGTGGAAGAGGAGTCGCTGAAATGTAGCCAAGAAGACCCTGTCAGTGTGTGTGTGTGTGTGTGTGTACAGTAAGTGTGTATGTAGATGACTGTGTAGGAGGGGAACAGTGTTTCCTATCTCTAATCCAGTCCTGAGAGAAGCCAGTGGTTGTCCTCCCACTGAAAAGACATATTGTGGACAGTCTCGCTGGCGTCCTGCCGTGTCTGCCAATCAGGCGTTGATCGCTGTGAGACGCACGCGGCTCCGTCAACAAAGGCATCTTGTCATGGTGCTGAGGCCCCGACTGCTGCCACCGTGTTTTTATGTCGTTTGATTTGACTTCATTTTTCAGTTTCTCTGTTTTATTGAAGTTAATTTTTGTCAAACATGACTTCTGTTTTATTTGTTTTTCACTCGTGTTTTGTCTGTGTGGTTTCTCTGTTGTGTTACAGTGGATGCAATCAATGACACAATCCCAGCTTTTTACAATGACACTGATTTATTTAGTGGTGAGTTTTTACCTCCCCGTTCCTCCCACTCCTCCCAGTGTCTGTGACGACCACCCTGCCTCTCCGAACTCTTGCTCCTGCCCCACTAATAAACACTTTCCCTCTTCCAGACATCTCCTCGTCCGTACAGTAACCCTGACTTTACTAGGGGTGACATTGGCACCCCCTAGTGATTATACCTGGCACATTGATCTGAACTGTTAACTAACATTAGCCTCGAACCTGATTCTCCCTTCAATGGACTTCCACTCCTGTATCCAACCTTTCTCCTAACTGTTCTTCTTCATGATTCCACTGAATAGACGGAAACATAAAAACAAAGAATCTGTAAAATAATAATTGCAGGCAGGTGGTGGTACAAAAAAACCCCCAAAACATTATTTGTATTTATTCACTCTTTTGCTGCCTTGTTTTACTTCACCTCTTTTTCATATTTAACATTTGTGTTCTCATTACTCTCTTGTATTTTATTATATTATTTCTTTACATTTTCAGTCATTTTAATTATGTTTTTTTTTTGGCTAAATAATCCTCTCACTCGCTAACAAATCTGTGAATCTGTTAAATAACCTTCAGTTCTTTGTATTAATTAAGAGACTTTCTCACATCACAGAGTAAATGGGTCTGGTTCAGATTGATATATATATATATAAAAAAATACTGGAAGGTTTTCTTTCTGGATCCTTTCCTTTTATCTTCTCTCTTCATCATTCTTATTCTGTCCATAGAAGACCCAATAGAAGAGAGGCGGCCGACATTCCTCATCCCATCTGGCTCCTCAAGCTCCAAGATGGTGTTGAGAGGACAGGTGCTGGAGATGGAGTGTATCGCAGAAGGGCTGTGAGTAAAATAATGGCCAATCAGATCTCTCTCCAAAGCCCTGAGTGACCACCTGCTCCAGTGTCATCGTCATCACCACTTCTTGTTCCTTCACTGTTTCCCCCAGACCCACGCCGGAGGTTTCCTGGTTCAAAGTGAGCAGCGAACTCCCGGCCAGACGCACGTCCTTCCTGCACTACCAGAAGACGTTGCGCATTGTGAACGTCTCCGAATCCGACGCTGGAGATTACCGCTGCACTGCCAAGAATCAGCTGGGCTCCACACACCACACCATCCACGTCACGGTCCGAGGTTTGTCACTGATGAAACACACGGTGGACCAGGCCAGACCTCCATGTGGGAGAACAGCTCCTTCCTCCTGGCTCTCCCTCTTCCTTCTCCCTCTGTCTCAGAGATGATTAGCATGTTCTCTGATTAACCCTCCAGTCTTCTCTTCTCTTCTCTCCTTCTGTTTTAGCGGCTCCATACTGGATCGCTGGTGCTCCCAGAAACCTGGTCATGGCTCCAGGAGAGAATGGTGTTCTGACCTGCAGGGCCAGTGGCACGCCCAAGCCCTCCATCACCTGGGCTATGAACGGCATCAGCATAGAGAGTGAGTGACCCCGCCCCATTTTAATATACCCACTGACCCACTGCTGCTGATGAGCCCGGAATGTATTTTTTTTATTTTCTTTAATAATTAAACAAATTACATTTAAACGTTATCATTTGCAACAACTCCTAACAGAGGAAGAAGCAATAAGTGATTTTCTAGTTTCGAGTCTAATGTGTAGCATCGGCCTCCTTTTAGTGAGTTGTGGTATTATTGTAGCATTAATTAAGAAAACTCAAAGACTGCAACTCAAGGATTTTATTCAAGTTCTTTATTTTGCTTCACTTATTTTAGTCTTAGAAGACATCTTATTTGTTAATTAGTATATTTAAAACTAGCCATTTGTTTTTATTTATCTTGTTCCCATATCTTATTATGGACAAAACAGGGTTTGGCTAATTTTGGGATATAAAACTGTTGGTCTAATTATTCAGTTAACACTTTTAAGGGTGGGAAATAAATAACATGTACCACATACTATATATATAAGTATATGCAGTATACTCTATATAAGTATATGCATTATTTATGTGTATATATACAGTATATATACACACATATAAAACATATATATATATATAGAGAGAGAGAGAGAAAGTCAAAGTGAAGAACCACTTGTTTTCCGTGACCAGATGCTCCTAAGGATCCCAGCAGATTGGTGGAAGACGACACCATCATCTTCACCGACGTCCATTAGAAGACCCTGTCAGTGTGTGTGTGTGTGAGACAGTATACTCTATATAAGTATATGCAGTATACTCTATATATATATATATGTATATATACTGTATATATACACATAAATAATATATATATATATAGAGAGAGAGAGAGAGAGTCAAAGTGAAGAACCACTTGTTTTCCGTGACCAGATGCTCCTAAGGATCCCAGCAGATTGGTGGAAGACGACACCATCATCTTCACCGACGTCCATTAGAAGACCCTGTCAGTGTGTGTGTGTGTGAGACAGTATACTCTATATATATATATATGTTTTATATGTGTGTATATATACTGTATATATATATATATGTATATATACTGTATATATATATATATAGAGAGAGAGAGAGAGAGTCAAAGTGAAGAACCACTTGTTTTCCGTGACCAGATGCTCCTAAGGATCCCAGCAGATTGGTGGAAGACGACACCATCATCTTCACCGACGTCCATTCCGGATCTAGCGCTGTCTATCAGTGCAACGTCTCCAACGAACACGGTTACCTCCTGTCCAACGCTTTCGTCAACGTCCTGTGTGAGTTCTTGTTCCTTCCTCCGTTTGCATTTCACTAATGTTTTCCATTGATCGTCTGGAGCCTAATAACACGCCGGTGATTTCTGCTGCCTCACTGCAGCCGAGCCGCCCAGAGTGCTGACGCCGGCCAACAAAGTCTACCAGGTCATCAGAAATCACAGGGCCATGATTGACTGCTCTTTCTTTGGCTCACCCATCCCGAAAATTACATGGTGAGTGAATAGATTCTTTTTTTTTTTTCAAAAAGAAAATTAAATATGTTTGAAAGCTCAAAGCATTTCCCCCTCATCTCTCCTCCTGGCTCTCAGGTTTAAAGACAGCCGCTTCAGCATTCTGGAGGGAGAACCGTACATTCAACACGACAATGGAACTCTGGAGATTCCCACGGCTCAGAGCAGAAACAGTGTCAAATACACCTGCGTGGCCCGAAATAACCTCGGTATCTCTGAGAATCATGTTTACCTGGAGGTCAAAGGTCAGTATATCAGTATATATTCAGGTAACTGTATTGGATGTATAAATATTTGTGTTTGTATATTTAGATATGTTTATATATGTCATATACAAACATATATTTATATTTTGTATGCATGTATATATGGATATGTATGAAATATATAGAAAATGCTCATTTGTTATTCAACCACAAAATTTACCTTCACCACCAGATGGGGCTAAATCCTGAATATTGTATTCTTAAATAACAAAAACCCATTGACATTTTCTGTCCTTGTATTCTTCCCTGCCGTCTCATCAGAGCCCACTCGCATCCTAAACCAGCCGGAGTACAAAGTGGTCCAGAGGGGCGGCTCTGTGGTGTTTGACTGTAAGGTGAAGCACGACCCCACACTCGTCCCCACCACCACTTGGCTCAGAGATGACGGAGAGCTGCCTGACGACGAGAGGTCAGACTGGACCGGTCTACCTTTAGTAGATGATTTCGACAGAGGTCTACAAAATCTGAACTTTCCGGGGTTTTTCTTCCCAGGTTTATTGTTGACACTGACGGCCTCACCATCACTGATGTGACTGACAGTGACGCTGGCGTCTACACCTGCATCACCAACACCACTCTGGACCATGACTCGGCCAGTGCTGAGCTCACTGTTGTTGGTACGTGTAAAAACTCTGACTTTTCTAACAGCCATACCGTGTGATGACTCTGACCTCGGAGTGTGGACTGTGAAGACAGGTCAACACACTGTCGTGTTGTCAGCAGTGTGAATATTTGACCCCTCCTCCTCCTCACACTGCCACTTAAACACACGTGTTTTCCCACCACTGACCAAACACTGAAATCCATTTCACTCCTGCCCTCGTACCTGGCAGAGGCCACGCCCACACCTGCTGTTCTCCACGGTAAACCTGCAGCGCACCACAGCGCCCACATGTGTTCTTGCTCCACGTGGACATGTATTTTTTGTTTATTCATTGCAGCATGCTGTGGTCTGATGATGCTGTTGGTGATAGTGTTTTAATTTATAATTTTCTGGCAGTGCTTTTTTTTGTGCTTTTTTTTAAATGTATTTTTACATTTTTAAGTTTTTAAGTGAGGCAGAATGTAATTTCTGTAATTTCTTGCCAGTGTTTTAATTCAAAGTCTATCTGTGATGCTCACACCCACCACTTCCTCCCAGCTCATTAATTCAAAGCACACGTTTAACTTTTATCAATTCAAATCCAACACATGAGCCCTGAACCTCCGGAGTGAGCCGCAACCTCCATTTCACGCAGGGTGATTATGGAAGACGGCGAAATTGATCATCGTTCATTTCATATGCATGATGCAGCGTCTGCATGTTTGTCAGAGTACAAATAACGCTGTCAAAATGAACTTCCAGAAAAAAAAGGAAGAAAAAATCACTGGCTCAGAATTCACTGAAATGATTCGGCGCCGACTGTAATTGAACATTGGCTTTGATTCTGCTTCGTCTTTTCACGGCATGAACCTGTGTGGTGGTCGTGTGACTGTGTTGTGACGTCAGTGTAAAAGCCGATATGTCGCATTCAAAACGCTGACCGCTGTGATGCACCTCCACCAGAGCGACCCGACCCCCCAACCGACATAGAGCTGACCGACCAGAAAAAGAGGAGTGTCCAGATCACGTGGATCCCTGGGGACGAACATAACAGTCCCATTCAGAGTAGGTATTGGTTCTCTGAGTGTGTGTGTGTGTGAGAGACTGGTAAAGCTATACTTGTGGGGACACTGTCCTTGTTGGGACATTCTGCAGGTCCCTACCTGGAGGATATTTTAAAGGTCCAATTATTAGTCTGGATCTAGGGTCAGATTAGAGTCAGAGTAAGGATTAGGATTAGATGCTAGGACAGAGGTGTGCAACAGTAAACACTCAAAGTTTGAATACTCAAATATTTATTTATTTTTTCAGATAATGGCTGAACTTTATTATTCCGGAATTAGAGATGACTAGGATTCTACAAATTAATTTATCTACTGCGGGGCAAACATAAAAAGTTTATAATTCTTATGAGCCTGAATGGAGACGATTTGAATTTAGATTTGAATAGATGCAATCAATGCAGAGAGTTTTTTTTACTGTGTAAAAGCAGTTCTAGACAAACAATCCTATGACAAGCAGGGCCACAAACCTCCATTACCTTCAATTTAGTTCTATCGAATGAGTATTTGATGCATGATTTACCAATTGTTTTTTGTTTTTTTTTTACACAGAATTCCTGATCCAGTATGAAGACTCGCTGCACCACCGAGGTCACTGGCATAATCTCACCGAGGTCCCCGGCACCAAGACCACAGCTCACCTGAAGCTGTCGCCCTACGTCCACTACACCTTCAGAGTTTTAGCCCTCAATGCTGTGGGCTTCAGTCGCCCCAGCTTCCCCTCCAGGGTGTTCAAGACCGATCCTGCAGGTAGAGATTCCACCAAATCATCGTTCAAACTGCTGTCATTCCCCTTAATACACTTTAGTCCGACTTCCTCTCTTGGTTATTGCAATTGCAATCTACTGCGTCGCCTCAGGAGAATGTCGTCTGTTGTATAATGTCTACCTTTTATCTTTATTTCTCGCAGCTCCGGACCAGAACCCGACAGGCGTGGAGGGATTTGGAACAGAACATGACAATCTTGTGATCTCCTGGAAGGTAATTAAAAGCTGTTAAAACCACCATAACATTTAACAGCTTCCCATTCTCCTTCTTTATTCATTATCTGCAACAATATAAGTCTGTATAAAACTGCATCTGTTCAGTAAACAGAAAAGTACTTCAAAGTTACTTCAAACTTTCTTCTCTGCAGCCGCTGTCCGGCCTCCAGTCCAACGGCCCGGGGCTTCGTTACCGTGTCTCGTGGAGGCAGAAGTCGGGGGACAGCGAGTGGAGCTCAGAGACTGTAGCCAACAACTCCAGGTTCGTTGTGTCTGGGACGCCCACGTTTGTTCCATATGAGATAAAGGTTCAGGCGATGAACGATCATGGAGTTGGACCTGAGCCTACAGCCGTCCACGGCTTCTCAGGAGAAGACTGTGAGTTCCACCTACTCTATATATAGTACTAGTACCAGAGGAGAAACACTGCTGTGTGTACCCTGGATCATTTATTCAGCCTGGTTCCTCTGTTCCTTAAACCCTCTTACTTTTCTCCTGCTCAGTGCCAGTAGCGTATCCAGACAACGTCCAGGCCGTGATGCTGAACAGCACAATGGCAGAGGTGCACTGGCAACCCGTGCCTCACAAATTAATACGAGGACAACTGAAGGGATACAAGGTGCAGTGAGACACACGCGCCGTGACGTTCACACGACCACGAAAAACAAAGACACACGTCAGTGCTCACGGTACACAACTCTGTCCTGCAGGTGTACTACTGGAAGGCACACAGCCTCCACAAACACAACCCTCACCACGATGAGAAGCGGATTCTCACCTTCACTGGGAACCACACCCACGGCAGGCTGCCTGACCTTCACCCCTTCAGCCTCTACACCTTCAATGTCAGAGTGTATAACGGGAAAGGAGAGGGACCTGCCAGTCCCAACCAGCAGTTTCAGACCCCAGAGGGAGGTAAGGATGGAAACACATTCACTTTTATAATCTTATTTCAATTATTTGAAAAAATTAGGCTGACGTTTTTTATACTATATTTTTATACTATATTACTATACAATTATACTATTTTTTTTTTACTATTTTTTTCAACTTTTTTACTATGTTTTATACGTAATACTATTATGGCAATTGATAAGAGTTTTGCATGGAAAAATACTGCAACTTTTAAGTTGGTTCTTGGAAATATTTTTGCAATTTTAAGTTAAATTAAAACTAAAAATGTAACCTACTTCCCACAAACAAAGAATACAAAAGAAAAATCCAAAAGAAATAGCGAACATAAAAAAGCAATCAGTTACACAAAACCATTTTCCATCTCAATGATTATTCATTTGCCATAACAACAATAACGTGTTTGGATTAACTCAGTTAACTGTAAAGTTCCATTCCTCCCACAGTTCCTGGACCACCCTCCTCTCTCACAGTCACAAACTCAGACCTGGACTCCCTCACCCTGGAGTGGAGTCCTCCTCATGACCGCAACGGACACATCACCGGCTACACCCTCAAATACCAGCCAGGTGAGGCTTTGGAAAACTGAGTTTTAAAATTGACACAGTGCAGGTGGTTTTTCACCTTCGGCCATGTAGAGTTGGTAGTTCATTCTGTTTCATGTCATTCTAAACAAAGTCAAATTTCTAGTTTAGAAGAATAATGAATCAGATAAGTTCATTTAATATCCAACCACGGAGATTAACAGATCCACTTTTGTCACTCTCCTCCTGAACCCTGCACCTCTGTGCTTCAAACGCTGTCTCTTCCACTCTTTTTTTCCCGTCATCTACAAATCCCTCCTAATTATTTGTTACCACTTTAAAACTTCCACCTTCTCCCATCCCACCACTCTTGTCGTCCGTCCTCCACCCCTGTAGTCAATAACTCCAACGAGCTGGGCCCAGTGGAGGAGCTGGCCCTGCTCTCCAATGAGACCTCAGTCACTTTGCCCAACCTCAAGTACAGCACGCGCTACAAGTTTTATTTGAATGCCAAAACAGTCAGGGGAGCGGGCCCGGCCGTCTCTCAGGAGGCCATCACCATCATGGATGAAGGTAAGTCCACTGATAAGGACGTTGAAAAATCGAAAAAAAAAGTTCCACCTTAAACATTTTATAAACAGTAAGGTAATCTGCATTTATATGTGGAGTGGTTGTGTTTTAAGTCTGTACTTAATTTACACTTGAATGGTTGCTGTGGCAGGAAATTTCAAATATTTTGTTAAGTAGGTTTCACTAATTATCAGATCATTTAAGAATTTGTTTTAAAATAAATTCTATATTTTTTGACTGTATTTCTAGGATCACTCATGGTAAAATCACATTTCTTTCTGTTGTGATTCAACCTGTGTATTTTTACATTATTGGTTCATCCATTTTTTTACTTTACAGTACTATATACCCAGCACCTAAAAAGAAGTATTTAAATTTGTATGAAAATGAATTAATCATTTAGATTGAAAAACATTTTCTTTGTTGTTTTCATTACGATCTTCACGTTAGCCAAATGCAAAAAAAGCCCCTTTTTTAGAAGAAAGCTGGCTGTCATGGTCTAAAATAAATTTCTTATTCCAAATAATTATTCTGAGACAAATTCTTGATTGCTAAGACAATTCACAATCAGTAGTTAATAAGAATTGTTGTCTTTTAAAATTAAAAAAAATATTTATGAGAGAATAATGTCTGGAGTTAAAGGGACAGATGTGATCTCACCACAGAACCACTCACTGAGGATGAACATTATTATAAATGACACAGATGTTCTTTCACCCTGTAACGCTCATTATATCTAAGGCACTATATTTAATTTTTGTATCTCTATAATTTTATTCATTTGATTTTCATTCACGTCCCTGTTGAACAACATGAGCTTGATGAGGTGCATTATGGGTGAAGGTGACCCTCCCAGTGTTAGACCCTCAGACTAACAGTCTCAATTGAATGCATTTGTCTCACTCGGCATGACCGCCCAAACGTTTCACAGTACGTGCACTGATAGATGAAGAGATGTCGGGGGTCAGGGGGTCAGGAGGTCAGGGGTCATCCTGTAACCATTCCTGTCCTGTTGTTTTTCTGTCACCTGTTTCTTCACAAGCTCTGATGCCACCGCTAGACCCAGATGTGGTTGAAGGTACCAGTGGTGTCTAGTGGACTGCTGTCTGTTTACATATTCAGACAAATCCCTGCAGCAGCCCACGGCAGGCATGCACCCCCCCTCCCCCNTACCCGGCCAAATGCACCACTGAGTTCAAAGCTGGCGAGAGTCAAGCCTGCGTACAGTGGATGGAGCTGTTGTGTGCTGCCCTGATTTTATATCGATGTCATTGATAAACGTACCCTGATTATCTAAGCAGCTTTGACCTCCTTCTCACATCTTCCTTCTCGGCTCACGGCGTCGCCTCCCGCTGCATGACAAGGCTTCGCTTTGCTTTGCTTGGCTTGGCCTGTCGGTGAACTGTGTGCAGTGTGTAACAGTAACAGTGATCCCAGCGTCGGTGGTGTGTCTGATGAATGTGTTTCGGTGTTTCCCTGTTTGTTGTCTACGGTGTTGTTTTTATACCTTTTTCATGTTGTTTGCAGGAAACACCCAAACCTCTCACCCCATTGTTCAGCCTTCTCCACACCGTCCAAACCACAAGGGTACAAATACTGCTGCGACCTTAGCTCACCTCATATGCTAATACATTTTGTTGTCATATCAGTGTCTTGAACATCGGCCGTATGTAAGATTTGAATGTAGCCATCTGCAGCTGTTAGTGAAGCCATAACACTGATAAAATGAAGGCTACTCCAAAGCCAAGTTTTAGAGTAACATCAGTATTTTACACCATGCTAAGCTATTGCAAAAACAATAATAACAATGTAAAAATCACATCTAGAGAGGACAGGAAACCTTGACTTTAGTAGTAAAATTGGAGTAAGAAATTGGGTTAGGTTAGATTAAAGTAGAGTCGATTCAATTAGATGGGACGTAATTGAAGCCAAATTGGGGGAAATTCACATGTTGCAGCAACAGAAAGGAAAGGGAATGAGACGAGAGGAGAAAAAGAATAAAGTTTACACTGCCTAGAGACTGTACAGTAAAATAGATAGTGTATTTACAATACAATAAAAAGTCAAAACATTTCAAGACAGTTATAATTTCTAAAAAAAAAGTCTGATTTTAATAATTTGTTGCACGTCTCTCTGGTGTCAGCAGCAGTTCCGACACACCAGCTCTGTTACAGTTAACAGGTTTTTCATCCCTGAGAAAATATTTTTCACAAATTAGGAATTTAATTTTCAATCCTTCAATGAGGCAAAGAAATGAAATTCTCGCATGTTAATGAGATTATATAATTTTTAGTAACATAATAATTCAATCAGACTGATTTCCCCAAATACTGACAGACCTAGTTCTGGTTTCAGTGGAACACTACAGCTATTCCAGTTTACAGAGATGGATACGTCCACGTCTTACGTACGATCACTTGTCCGTAGTTGAAGTTAATCGTGTTTGACTCCATGAGATACGATTTTAAAAACGCTAATAGCATGTACCGACATCCTGTCAGAGTCAAACTGTGATTCTCAGTAACCTGGTTGTTTCCCTCGAGCAGCAGAAACCAAATCTCATGATTGTTGTTTCCTTCTCTGTGTGCTCAGTGCGACCTGCGAGTCCTTTTGGGAATGTAAGCTCCTCGGTCGGAGAGGACGGGGCCTTCATCAGTTGGGAGTACTGGGGCCCGGAAAAGAACGTATATGTAGAGTACATAGTAGAGAACAGTAAGCATCACCAGAGCATTTCTGTGTGTTAGTTTCACATACAGGTGGCAAGAGACCCCTACTTCAGTGTTGGCTCGTGCAGGTGAATAATAGCATTGGCATTCTCACTGCTATTGGCTTCTGCCAACATGGACCCAGATGTAATACGCAATTAAGGCTGACTGTGATTGGTTGACTAATTACACAGCATTGTTGAGGTGCATATGTTTCCCACAAAAGTCTCACTTCGACCTCTGTAGACAAACGCACTAAAAAGCAGCGCAAACACACACGCTGTGCCAATTTACTGTGGCTCAAGTGCCGTCCCATTGTTGTTATCCACCTGCAGCGGAGCTGAAGCGCGGTGTGTGGTCGTATGGCTCTCTCACACCTACTGTTTAATGAATTCACTGGTCATTATCATAAATCTCATTAATTTAGAAAGCGCTGTTATGGAAAAGATAATCTTGTGTTTATCAGTCGAGTGCATCTGACATTTAATTCCTCAACTCATCTGGATGTGCACCGAAAAGCCCGACTGCTTTGCCACTTCAGTCAAGCAGCAGTAGGCAGTTGGATAAAGAAATAAAAAAAAAAAGTGTGAAACAAATCATCAAACTGGCAGCACATGTGTAGCACTCAAAAAGAATGTTAGCACATGTCATAGTGTTATCATACAGAGCAAACAAGATCAGTGCTTCTTAAACTTTTGAAAGTATTTGGTACTTTGAGTATCAAATAAATATATTATATATGTATAAAACCAGTATTACTACCATAAAAAGTGGCTCTAGTAGCACACGAACCATAGTTTGAGAACCACTGCACTAAATAGACATATATTAATTATAGTTGTTAAGTAGTAGACCAATGTATGTGGTCAAACTGACTCTATAAGTTCTAAGTTTCTCATATGTGCAACAAATGCTACGTTTAAAAGGTTAAGGAGTGAAAAGCCAGCCAATAATCGGCTGTTTCCACTTCAGCCCGAGATGTTCCAGACTTCACGCCTTGAGCTTAGATAAATTACATTTGTCTTTTGATGTTGGAACATGTTACTGTGAGTTACCAGTTCCAACATCCATTTAAGTTGGCTGTTTTCCAGTTGCGTCGCACCTCACAGTTGCCAAAACACTGATCTGTGATTCCAAGCTATTTAGTACCGAAGCAACGAACCCATATACAACGCTACAATTTCATAAGATATGTCCACAAAAAGCCTTTTTGAGTTTAATTTTTTGCTCTTCTGTCGTTCTGATCATGTGCTGCTCGTTCGGTGAAATCGTTTCCGTCCCATTTGCATCTGTTTTTCTGAAGTTGCAGTTTCCTGACAGCCTCAGATTCAGCCTCTGTTATAGACCATTAACACTGTAGGAGAACCATCCATCAGTCCCATACTCAGAAGTCCCTGTAGAGTGTCCGTGTCAGTAGATATAATCCATCTGCACGTTGTTTTCACCAAAGCCACTAGAAGTTTCCTCCTCTCCCTAAAAGACACCTCTCTCGCTGAAACTCCCCCTGCAGGTGAAGGGGGAATGGAAGAAAGAGCTTGTGAACGGTTCTCAGAACGTTGTGCTGAAGGGCTTAAAGGGGGGCCTCTCCTATAGAGTGCGTTTGGTGGCCAAAGGTCACCACGACCAGCCGCTCCACCACTCCGAGGAGCTTCTGGTCACGGTACCAGGTGAGGCAGTTCCTGGGAGGTCGCCTCGACCTTGACCTCAGCATGCCATGGCCTGACCTTGCGTTGTGTGGTAGTTTGTGGTGTTGACCCAGTGAAGTGTGGGTTCGACAGATGTGTTGTGGTGACCCTGTGTCTGTCGGCCGTTTCCTGTAGTGAAGATAGAGACAGAATTTACCGTAGCAGCTGCATGTTCATAAAGCTCCAACATAACTTCATCAGTCTTATTGGCTAAAGAAGATGACATCACTCTAATATAGAAGAGGAAAAGAGTGGATTCATGTGTGTGACCCAACCAACTATAATGTACGTGTGTGTGTGTGTGTGTCTGTCTTTGTGTAAATGTGCTAAATGTTCTTTGCACACAAACCTGTGGCCGTTCTAATATATGCAAGCCACACTTAGCTTAACCAGTGACATTTCTAACTAATGCACTCATGAACTCAACTCTCTACCAAGTCAGGTTTTAGGAAATGCTAAAACATTTTAACAAACTTTCAGCATGCTGTGTCCTGCGACACGTCCGTGTTAGCACTAAGCTGCGCAGGCATCGTAGTGAAAAAGTCACGACTTCACTCCAACGCTGGCCGGGTTTTTCTTCTCAGTGACTTTGAAAATAATTCCAATCGTATACGTCAAATGTTGTTCTCCTCTCATGGTCAGCCGTGGCCAGCAGACAGGTGGACATCGCCACTCAGGGATGGTTCATTGGTCTGATGTGTGCCATCGCTCTGCTCATCCTCATCCTGCTCATAATCTGCTTCATCCAGAGGAATAAAGGAGGGAAATACCCTGGTGAGTAGTAGGTTTTGAGGCATATTGATACTGCACTTTACAATAAAATAGTACTGTAGTTTTTTTTTATTTATTTACCATATTTTCTGGACTACGAGACGTTCCGGAGTATAAGTCGCACCAGCCAAGGTTTACAGGATTAACAGATACTGGTATACAAGCCTAGAGTGCCCTCTGGTGGCTGCCAGTGTGAAAATAACAACCATAACCAAGTTATATATTTTAATATATACATCGCAGCAGAATATTATTTGCAAACCAAGCCAAATGAAAAAAATTGTAATTTATAATCTGGAAAATACGGTACATCTAACTTAAAATAAAACACCTTAATGTAGAGTCACAACCCCATGTAGGCTCACCAGAAATGTTGAGTAAATAATTTAAAATTATTGATAAAAGTATCTGTATATACAACAAATATAATGAAAAAGGATGTCAACCTGGGGACACATGCCACAGTTGTGGCTGACTCTGTCGTCATAACTTCCTCTTCTTCTCTCATCAGTCAAAGAGAAAGAAGATGCTCACACAGACCCCGAGTTCCAGCCCATGAAAGAAGAAGACTGCACATTTGGGGAATACAGGTGAGAGAAAGAGCTGCAGCCTCTGAAGGCCCCGAGACCACTTTTTTCCATAACCCCCTGCTCCTGTCTGGTACTCTGTGCTGGGCTGTGTCCTGTGTCACAGCCAGACCTGTGCACTTTAACCTCCTCCTCTTTAACCCAGGATCTTCTGTAACCAACAGACAAACTTTCCCACCAGGAAGCACAATGTTTGATTCTTCTGGGGTTTTGGACAAACCTAATGTCTGACCTGTTTGGACCCGTGTGTTGTCATCGTGTTGTCATAGCAGACATGTTCAGGTTTTAACATAAGCTACGTTAGCTAGATAAGCTACATTCATTAGCGGTGCATCTTTGAATGACTCGTGCATTTCTCCTGCAGTATAGTAAGCTACCCATCATGCATTGGTCTATAGAAGACTAACCCGTTTTCAGTGCTGAGTTCATTTGTCTCAGCCATGCTTGTTCTTTCGGGGCTGCTTCTCCAATTGCACGTAGGGCCAGGAAAAAAAAAGCACTTTAATGCATCGTTTGCATTTTTGAATATTTTTTTGTAGTATAAGTAATTTATAAAATGTCTTGCTTTTATATATTGTATTCTTTTTTTGTATGTTGTTCCAATAGATATATGGATTTTCTCTGTGATAGATACTTATTATTATATATAAATAAATATATAAATGTATATATATAACTATAC
This sequence comes from Cynoglossus semilaevis, assembly GCF_000523025.1. Lineage (NCBI taxonomy): Eukaryota > Metazoa > Chordata > Actinopteri > Pleuronectiformes > Cynoglossidae > Cynoglossus > Cynoglossus semilaevis. The sequence continues at coordinate 10,838,350 of NC_024312.1, read as the reverse complement.
ATAGTTATATATATATACATACAGTATATGGACATGTGACGTGCATGTGTGAAATTCTGATACATGAGACTTTGCTCTAGGCAATAACTATACAGTACAGTGGAATACAAATACAGCTACAAATGCCCACTATAAATATTATTTAGATTCTTAGAATGTCAAAAGTGGATTTTTTTTAAAAGCTGTTTAACTTCTAATCCAGTGGGAAACTTTATAAGTGTGGACTGAGTGAAGACACCTACAGTAACCTCAAGTTGACTCTCACTTGGTGACAGACGTCTGCATACCATAGTTAGCCTCAGATGAAGTTCTCTTCTTCTTCTTTCAGCAGGGTTAGAAGAATCACATGCAGTAAACTCTTGTTACCGTAGTAACCTTATGTTTCGCGTGTGTCTTCTGATTTAATTTATTGTCTATTAAAAAAACACCTGAAAACCACACAAAATATGTCAAATAATCCTACTGCAAACACCACAACTAGACGTTGAAACTGGTGATGTTTATGAAGAATAAATTGTAAATCACTACTGTGATGCAGGCAAATAACCAACCTATTAAGTATTTCATCAAAACCTCCATTTGACCATTTACCAAAATGAAGTTTTTATAGCATTATATAATTTTTTGCAGGTTCATTATTTGGTATAAATCAGGGGCTGACAATCTCATATTTTTAATATCCGTATTAAAGCTTAGCTGGAACTTTGTGTGAATAAAAACATAACGTACCTCAACTCAGTCTGTCTTTTTACAGTGAACAGATCAATTCTTGTAATTTAAATCCTTTGTGTACCTAAAGTGCGAGTCTTATGTCCAGGAGTGTATGTTTGTTGTCTTAGGTCTCCTCTAAAGTCTCAGGTTAGGTTAGAGCAGGGGTCTCATGATTAAAAAAGCAAAAGTTTAAATTGGGTTTTTTTAATTATTCTAATGCTGTAATTGATCATTTTTATTCAACCACTGATTTGAGCCTCCACCAAAATGACGATAGCAGCAGTGGCACTGCGCTCGGTTGAGTTGATGCTGTTAGCGTAGCATGTGTCAGCGGGGTCAGTAGATCATTAATTCACTATGGAGAAAAATAAATGCTCATTTTGTTCACATCCCACTGCTGTCATGAAGTCCATGCAACACAGAGAGACTTGGATAAAGTTAGTAGGTTAGCTTTGCTTGTTGTTTTAAGTCAGTTTTACTTAGATTCACTAATATGGTCAAATATGTTGTCCCTGATCCTTATCTAATGATTTTAACGATTTAATGATTTCCATTATCTCTTGTCCAAAAACACCTACTTTACTTTAAGAAGCTTAATTTATTATTATTATTATTTTCTGCCGATTTTCTCTCTTGCTTTTTGGGGGTTGTTTTTGGCTGTAGCTTTTTTTGTGCTTTTGAAGACTTGCTCATATCATTGCCTTTTCACCACAGCCTCTGTGTTGAGTGGGGGGGGGGGTCTCGTCAAGCAGCACATTCACCACCTCATTTATGGTTTCAGGGGGAATTGAAAGAAGTTTGGTTACATGCACTGTATCCCCCTGTTGTCTGATGGAAACCAACTAATCATTCATAGCCACTGTTTTTTAGACATGGAGCAAACAAACTTTTATACGAAAAATTCATTGCTATTTACAGTATTGACCCGAGCTGTGGTTTAAAAAAAAAATCTGGTCTAGTAGGCAATAACAAATTGGCGGTGTGGTGCTCCATCTAAAAAAGTGATCACTGTGATCTGTTTGTTGCATCTGTCACACCATCTCACCTGTAACACCTGCATGTTATTTTCTCCTTCAGTGACAATGAGGACCATAAACCATTAAAAGGGAGCCGCACGCCCTCTAATGGCACTGTTAAGAGAGAAGACAGTGACGACAGTTTAGTTGACTACGGGGAAGGAGGAGATGGACAGTTCAATGAGGACGGTTCCTTTATTGGCCAGTATAGTGGCAAAAGTGGAAGCAGGGACACGGCCGAGGGCCACGAGAGCTCGGAGGCCCCGTCCCCGATTAATGCCATGAACTCCTTGAACTCATTTGTGTGATCAGCATGACGGGGCTGCTCTGACTGCTTGATGCTCCACCACCTCCATCAGTGCATGGCTTTATGATCACACATCCATCCTGCACACAGATATCCACATTACATGTAAAAAAAAACCCCAAACAACACAAGCCTTTATAGAAAGGCTTGGAAACTATAGCTTAAAAATAACAAGTAACCAACGAGTCATACAAAGGTAACTGTGCATGAAATACCTGCTATTATCTACATCCATATATCAATTAACCCATAGATATGAAGGAGTGTTGCATTTTCACCTACCAGGAATCTGTTCCAGACTATGCAGTGCTCATCTCATTTACTTTACTTTAACTCATTTGTTCAGGGGTAATTTTTTTTCTTATCTTCAACGTTCACACAGCAGTCAGTGTCTACAGTGTGACTTCTTCATTAGTATTCTTATTTTCCCTCAACGCGAGCTTGTACAGGAATCTGTTTTGAAATAATGTAATTAGCCGACGGTGCATTTAGAGTGCACAAGGTAAACCGTGTACAGCGTGTATATACTGTATATAAATATATATATAAAGTCAACTATGTGTAAAGTAAACATTGGGAAGCAGTGCACAGGGGGAAACACTGTTGTTGCACTGACACATTTTCTTATCTGTCGCCACACTGTTGAAAACTCCTCCTGCACCTACGTACGAAGGAGGAAGCGTGACACTCAGCATGGCATGTCAGTGACACTGGACCGACATGTGACCTTCAATTTTGGAGCATGATGTGAAGGTGAAGTGGAGACTCCAAGGCTGGGGCAGCTTTTCTAAATCTCTGATGTTACTCCTCCAGTTGGTAGTGCCTTTAAAAAAAATGTATTCAATTCTGAAGTCCCTTTCCTGAGTCTGTACGAACAGAGATGGCAGACAGTGCTACAGTAGGTCGGCTGAGGTCACATGGAAGAAGAGAAGAGGAACCAATGAAAGGAGGAATCATTCATTCAATCATCAACATACTCTCTCCTTCCAAAGAGTCATGCGCTGATCTGGACTCTTCTCAGAAGCTAAATAAATCACACTGAAACATCCTATCAATTTGTCACCAATTCCGTCTGCAGTCTGTACGGTTGTGTTCCTACAGTGTGAAGTGGAGGTGTGGGTATCACTTGAGTGTATGTGAACAGTCGCGTATGCTCAAATTCCATTTAGTGAAAGAAAACAAACTTTACTCGTACTAACAGTTGCAGGCGTTCGTGTGGGATCGGCATTTATTTTTTTAACTTGCATCAAGTTTTATTTTTTTTCTATAACTGTAGCATATTTGTTGTATTTGTAAATACCTTAACAGATTGTACAGCCACAAGCAGCGTGTGAGAAAGCCTGCAGACACAATATTGTGCATGGTTTAACCTGTTAATAGAACTGCATTTAATGTAGACGTGTACTTTTAGGGGAAATCTGTATTTGTTTTTGCTTTGTGCACAGTGTAAACTCTCTTGTATCCAACTTGACAAACTCGACAAACGTACCTTTTAAACTCCGGGTTTTTGTTTTTTTTCAGACTGCCTTTTTTAGTTTTTGAATGAATTACTGATTTGTGTTGGTTCTACACAGTTACACACTGCAAGTAAGTTGCTCTTTTATGATGGTGTTTTTATATTTAAGAACCTTTTTTTTTTTTACTAACAGATGCTTTTTGAGTCTCTATTTAAGTTCATCCTTTTAGTGCAAGTATGAAGTTCAAGTTATTGGAAATTCAAGGAATGAATAAATAATTACCTGCTTCAATGTTTTTCTTGTCTCTTCTGTCATTCTCAGAATTCAAAGATTGTTCTTAATGAGCCTGAGCTGTCTTTAAAATCAAGCCAAGACTTAGACGAAAGAATGTGACCAATAGATAAATAAGATGAAGACATTTTTGGTGCTACAAAGTGCTGCATTTGTAAGTTCCCATTTCATCAAATCGCTTACTGTTTATCCCAAAAGAAATAAAAATGCTACCTTTTTAGTTTTTTGTTAAAAGATATAAATAGAAATATTTAAACGGTTTAAGAGCTATTTTGCTAAATGGCCATAGCTACTAGCATTAGAAAAAGCTAACTTAAGCATTTGATTTAAACATTAAAATTACACACATTTAACAACAATAATGCAATGTAACATAATTTAATTTTTTCAATGTTTTCTCCAATTTATAAATGACCGATTTAAATACAACAAAAATGTGACAGTTGGTTCTGTGTTAGCATCACATTTTCAGTGTGAGGTAAAAAAAACATTAATGGATATGACTCATGTTCAACTACAGCCTGAACACCTTACAGTCACATCTCACTGTACTGTTAACACCCTCTGGTGGAACGTCTAAACTCTGACGCCTCGGCCTCCTAACACTGTGAAGTAGCTGCTGATAGAAGGCCTGGGGAAACACAACAGTTGGTCTCCATCTTTTTGGCCATTGCTCTTCTTCTTCTTTCATCGCCGTCATATTGTCAGAGTAATGTTGAGGGAGCAGCTCGCCATCTGTTGAATTATCACACGGCATTGCTGTTGGTTAGTGATAAAATCTGGTAAATGTTGGAAATACTCGCTCTCCCTCTGCCAGTGACTCTAGCCTCTGCTACTCTGTTAAGACCAGTGCTTCCTGTTAGTTATTAATTTTACAGACTGAAAATGTTAGTGTGATTTAAGGTGGACTCATTGATACTCATCATTAGTGTGAAGGCCAGCAAAACAAAAAAACAAAAAAAACAACAAAAAAAACAACAAAAAAACCATAAGACGTTTATTCTGTATCAATAGCAGTGATTAGGCCTTCCCAACTAGGGGCATAGCCTTTCCATTTTGTACCCCTAGTGGTAGATGATGGCATTTCAATGGGTATGTAATAATTTCACATATTTTATTTTTTAATGTTTAAAGGTCATATTGTAAAAATAAATAAATAAATAAATCTAAAGTTACAAGTCTTGGCTTTTTAAGAATCAAGTTGTGGTTCCTCCAAGTCCAAATAGTATCCTTTATTTCAGAACAAGTGAAATCCATTGCATATCCTTTAATTTACAATAATAACAATAATAATAACAATAATAATAATCAGTTGGGTGTGAATTATAAGAACTGTCGACACAGCTAAGATGAGTCGACACAACACAGAAGATTGTAAACCAGTGTCTTAAAGACCTGATGACCTTCAGCTGCTGGATTAAAAGTCATCATTTGATCAACAGCTGTTGATGATGTTTCCTCTTGACTTTACTGCCACCTAGCGATTCAGAGATGATTACACTAATCACTCTGAAATGCAACATGCTTTAAGACATTTACATTTACATTTACTTAAAAAAAAAGTTGTATGTAATAATCTGTCTTTCCATTTATCCTTCTATTAAAGGGATTTCAGAAAATAATTTTTTTGGATTCCCAAGTATTTGACAATTTCTTTGTTTTTCTCTGGACGTCTCCTGACCTCCGTACAAAAGCCTCCTCTAAGAGGCTTATAGTGATTTGTTTTCTGGGCAACAGAATCACATTATTTCTCTGTCGATTGGTGATCAGTGCTACCAAACAAGCAGCTGCCCCATTACCCTGCTGACCCCCACGCACCCATCCATCCTTCCTCTCAATCCTTATCCGTTCCTGGATGCATTCATTCCGTGTCAGTCGTGCGTCTGCCTCAGCATCCATTATCCTCTCCCTGTTTTTCTTGTGTCCAGATCCTTGATTTATTACTGGGCGGAAAGCCTTGCTTAAATTGATCTGCAGCTGGTTTGGTTCCTACCTCCAGTCTGGTTTTACATGGTCCAAATGTCATTTCCCGTTTCCAGACAGCCTTTGAAGTGTACCACTTATTAGTCCAAATTATTAATTAGACACAACCCAGGGAGCAGCGTATCAGAGGCAGCTCTTATCAAAACATGTTCTGTTTGTTTCTGCTGTATTTAAGTGTGTGCACAGATTTCTGCTGCCACTTTCTTACATGTAAGTGGCAGAGCCTTTGTGCCTTTATGTAAATATGGCCTTTTCTGCTGCTCTCTGAGCTGGTGAGGATAATTGTGCACAATTACTCTGTGACATTTCCCTATGACTGATGAATAAACATTTCAACAACACACAAATTCACACACACACTGTGGCCAGATTCAGGACCATCCTCCAAAGTGCAGGGTTTGGTTCGCTGACAGCAAACATATGTGTGCTGAAATGTTTATTCAATGTAAAGCCTTCATCGTCTCCGCCGTGTGTTTGAACAGGTCTGGTTGTATGAGCCTCCATGGAGATGACTGGGGCTAAATCCCATTTACCCTCCCATCCTCCCTGCGCCTTCACCCCCCTCCTCCTCCTCCTCCTCCTCCTCTGCTTGGTAGATAGATGACAGACACCTATTCTTTTCTCCAGACGGCAGGGTGTTTGCTCTTCCTCTTATCCACCCCAGAGACTGTCCTTGTAACAATGTTATTCAGCAGCAGGATCCATCTCTATTTGCATTGCCGCGTTATACGTGGTTAAATACACTGAAATCTGCTCTGTGCTTCTTTTAAACATGTCATAAAGGTGATACATTTATGTGGTCTTTTTCTTCAGTGGATGTCATTTGACCAGTAACGGTACATGTTAAAGCCAATTCTGAAGCTTTTTACATAAAGATAAAGAAGAAAAAGAAATGAAAACATATCTGGAGAAAAGTAAAATACAAATTCTGCTGTTTTTTCTTTTTAAACTCACACTTATATGTTTAACAAATTATATATTGTTGTCAATAACCAATTTTCATTCTTCCTTCATAATTGGCTCATTTAAAGTATTTTTAATTATAAATCATTAGTATGCTGTGATTGAGGTAAAAAGAATAGCTGAGCTCCATGATGTCTTCTATAAACATGTCTCGCCCTTAAATTAACATGACTTTGACACCGCCTCCAATGGCATATTTCACTCTCCGCCCACACTAAAAAGAACTTCTTTGATATATTCCCTTAAATGCATCCGAGGGGACTAAGTCCTTGAATTAATTCTACTCCACTCTTTCTCAAAGGTTCCTGCATTATTTATGGGCCGCCGCAGATTATTATTTGCTTTGTGGTGTTTACATCCAAGATTTAATCCCGGGGGATTGAGACGGCCTGGTGTTTGGACTGACACACTGGCCAAGTGCTGTAATTAGTAATGGTGGCCTTTTGATATCTGCCGGATAAAAACCAGGCCTGAAGTTAACAAGGAGGCAGAGTCTACTGTCTAGTCAAGCAGATCACTTTATCTCCTCCAGCTTTAAGATTTACTTCCTTTAAAACAAAGTTTTGTCTCTGTCATGTACAGAGCAGGTTGACGAGACTCCTCTTCAGAGGAGCACCGTTATAAAAACCCACGAGACGTTTCATCAAATATTTTACGTAGCATTAAAATATCATTAACATGAAATTGTTTTGACACAATTTTATTGAATATCATTTCTATCTTTTTGATCTCTGGTTAGCTACGTGTTAAAATTACTCAACTGTTTCTGGTAAGTTTCAACCCTTTTCTGCTCACACTTGGTTAAATTATAGCTACTTTAGTTCTTATATTAAGCTTTTGAGTTATTTCTAATGTTTATTTGTTCATTTCTGTATTCTTTTCTTTTTTTGTATTGTTCCTTTCTTCCTTCATTTCTTTCTTTTATTCTTTCTGTCTGCTAACGGCTAGCTTTCATAGAGTTTAAATACTCTTAAAAAAATTAAAATTGATATTAACATGGATTGCGTTGTATTTTTTTCAGTATGACATGAGAGACCTGTTTATTGTCCTCATGTTTGGCTGTTTCTTGTCTTGATGTGACGCTGCTGTTTAGCCTGTGTTTCTTGCAGCAGTCACTGATTGCAGTAACTCCAAACACCCGGTGTGGCCCAGTGTGGCGGCTCTACTTCAGCCTGCTGACACACAGTCTCTCCTTTGCAGCAGTTTTCTTTGATTTGCTTCAGCCAGCTCTTCATTTACAAGTTTCTTTAGTATTTCTGCCACAAAAAAAAAAAAAAAAAAAAAAAGAAAAAGAAAAGAAAAGAAAAAGATGAAAATAGAAGCCCACGTCTGTTGTTGGAGGGTCCATAAAAGGGAGAGTGAAAAATAAAGACAGTTAAAATAATTTTAAAAGTATGTAAGTTGTCAAGTAATTTTGTTTATTAAATTTCCAGCTCTTAGTGCAAATAAACAAGTCTTAACTGAAAGATACATAAATAAGTAGCTTTTATTTTTATTAAGATTTTTTTTTACAATTTGTCTTATAACTTTCTGTCTTCAGCTCACTCTTTTCTCGTCTTAAATGGCATTAAATATGATTTTTTAAAGAACAGAAGTATGTGAGTCGTTTTATTCTCAGACGTGTATCTTTCTTTTTTAGCAGGAGGAGTTGGACACCATTCAGATATGTAGACCAGTGGAACAGGCAGGTCTAGCGCCCCCTTAGGTCTCAGACGTAGTAACACTCGCTCCATCCATTCCACGCACAGGGGGGACAGGAGCGCGGCTCTGTCAGTTCCTCTGGCCGCTGCTGAGCGCAGGACGATGCGGTTCTGAGCAGGTGTGTGAAGGACGAACGGACGCTGCTGCGAAAGGTAAAGAGCACGGACAACACGGAGCACACACACAGACACACGGGAAACTGCTTTTAGTTGGGCTGGTTTCACGGAGAGAAGCCGGCGGCTGCATTTTGACAGCTGGAGACTGAGTGTTGTTTACAACAGGCGGAGTGTGAGGATGGAGTCAAGCTGTAGTCGCTGCATTGCAGAACGGGCTCCGTGTGTTGACAGTGGAAGTGCAGTTTCTGTGCGTTCAAACGCAGCGTCGCGAACACATTCATGGAGATGCTGTGTGTGTGTGCGCGTGCGTGTGTATGCAAATGCATGATTTTGTCGTGGTCCGGATGATGTTACGTGTTACACGATCTGCAGCGGCACCGCAGCATCACCCAGTCTGATAGTTCCTTCAAATACTGTCGAACACGCACGCAGGCGCACGCACACACATGCAGTGTGTCCACGGTGAACCGCTGCTCCGGTGTGTTCAACAGTGAATTTGTGTTAAATTCTGAACCAGAGGCCAAAGCCCGACCGCGACCATTCAAACTGTGGCGTGCCTTAAAGCCACAGACCGGGCTTGGAGTCTTCACTCACGTCCGTCCAGGCTGGGACTAAAACGCGCGTCCCGATGTTAGGGACCAGATTCATTGTGACATCTGTCATTTTCATTGGCAGTTTCAGCCGTGGGGGGTTTCAGTAATGGCCCTTCATGGCTGGGTTATTCTGTCAGGATGTCAGGTGATGCTGGGGAAGGTGACATGGGCGCGTCCGCACTCTCCAGACTGTAGGCGTCGGTGCAGAGAGATGGAAGAGTTCCTGCTGCTCCTGCTGTCAAAGCCAGCTCTGTCCAGCTCTGTCCAGGTCTGTCCAGGTCTGTGTGCAGGCTAGGTGTTAGGATTGGTGCTGAGAGTCCAAACGATGGGTGGTTTTCATTTACAGCATACATTAGATTCAGTCTGTTGGTTCTCAAATTGGGGGTACATGCACCCTGGGAGTACTCGTAGTCACCCCTGGGGGTAATAAACCTATTAATAAACCTTTCAAGACTTTTCTGTCATTATCCTCAGTAATCCAGAGTCACCCACACCAGGAGGGTTTGGTCCAAGCTGAGTTTCTGTGTTTATTTTTAGATGTTTTTTTAAAAAATCATTACAAATGATCAATGTTTTGCAGTTACCTTTAATTATTTGGACACTGATGACATGGTTTGTAATGGATAGGGTTTGCTTGGCTGATGAAATATTTACAGGAAGTACATCATCATGATCAATCACTTTCTTTGGACCATGTGGACTGAGTTGTTTCAGATCACAGTTGAGGGATAACAACAGAGACCCACGTGTTATTTTGTTGGTTTATTTACCCTGTACAGAAATACAGGATAAATGGACAATTAAGTGGAAAAGTGAATATGAGTGAACTCCATGTGTGACTGACTGACCCAAACTGATAAATACATAAATATATCAGATGTACAGTAGTTCTGTAATAAACTGAGACTAGGGTCATGTCTAAACGTACCTTGTTATTTTGACCCTGGCTGAGTTATTCAATCCACTTGTCAGTCTCCAACAGCATACACTTTTTTTCACTGTATACATTTTTGGTTTCAATCCCTGCATGTTTTGATAATATTTGCTACAAAACAAATCTCTGCTCTTAGAAAAGAGGGCATCATCATAACAATGTTAGTAGTAGTGTGACTTTAGACTCGTGGTCTTTGTGTCCAGTGACCCACTGAGGTTTTGCTCATGGCGCTGTCAGGTTTTATTTTCAGTCTTTGTGCTGCAGCCGTCAATCCTTACAATCCTTACAGTGATATTGATAGTTTTTTACCCTGGATGCCTTCCCTGACACAACCCCATGTGACTTGGTTGCAGCAGGAGCTAGACAGCCAGCTCCATTTAAAACCCACAAATATATCTCTAAGGTTTGGACAAAATCAGTACCCACTGACCGACAGCCACCTGAGAGGAAATGATTTTGTTTTACTTCCAATCATGGAGGTTAATAAATAGTGTCATTGGGATCTGGATAGGTATTGGAAAACATGTGGGTGAAACCCAGCTATCCAAATCGAAGAATTTGATTAATTTTGGGTTAGATTTGAAATCATATATCACTGGTCTATTTGTCTCAAAAACTTTCTCATTACTCATTTTCACCAGAGCAAAGAAATCAAGGGAAAGATGAAAAACAATGGAAAAATAATTTAGGGACTTTCCGTATAAATGCTGTCAGCACAGTTCTTGAAGTAACAGTACTCCACTTGTTTGGTCGTCTGTTCAAAAACAGCAGCGTCTTTATACACTTTTATTTTTTTATTTTTACAGTCACATGAATTTTGCAGCTGCGTCTTCTAACATCTTTTTCTTCTTTAGTTTTTTTTCTTATTTTGTATTCTTAATCAAAACTTAAAAATGTTCTTCAACTTTTCAACGTGTCATGGTCTGGTTGCTATTTGGTCAATAAGGTTTGCAGTGATATTTGTCCGAAGATGACTGATATGGAGTTCTCATCGCAGTGGAACCGCCCTCTCATTGGTCTAAGGATAAGGACAATACATTACAGAGAGTACTAGCCGTCAGGTCTGACCAACAGCCAAGCCTCTGTTCTGTATTTGAAGCACGCTCTTACTCTGCCGTGAATGAAGGTTTGCAAATACATTGTCTTGACCTATTTTAAGAGGAGAGATGAGCAGAGATGTTGTTTTTGTGTTGAGCCCAAAGTGGTGCAGCAGAAGAGAGATTGAGTGGCTCCCAAACTTTTGCTGCAGCACCCCACGTTTGTACATGGCACTAATGTCAAGCCCCCCACGTCCACAGCTTCACCAACAAACCTCCACTAAATTCTCCTGTTGCTTGGCACCAAGAGAAATAAAATTACAAATCAGAAAACATTGAAATGAACAGATTTTTTAAAAAAATAGACATCTTACTTTTACGATACCTATAAATGGCTTCTCACCTGGATGACTGTTATTTTCCATTGATAAATTGAATCATTTTTGTAGTGAATTTTTTAAGTGTACCGCATGTTTGCTCTTAAATACCAGGTCTTATAAAACATGTTTCTTCCAGAGGCGATCATATGAGAATATTGATGGTGTAGGTCCTGTCGGCATCAGAGCCACTGAGGTGGCACAGACTGTGGGTGTGATTCCACGGCTGACTGTCAGAGATACCACTGTATGAATCTTGTAAGCCTGACTGCTGTTAGTGCAGCACAGTGTTCAGCCTATGGCCGGACCTTCTTCTTTATGCTTCGTGACTGAATTCACTCTGCTGAAAAATGGACCAACCTGTGAGCAGAGCAGCATCTTAACATTTCATTACCTGGCGTTATGACAAAATGTCTGGATATAGAGTCTTAAAAATGTGCAATAAGAAGCTACCGTGACAGCATATCTCATGAAATATGTACATTATAGGGCAGACTGGTGAGATGAAGCTGCTCTGTCATGCATTTCAAGTGTCAGCCATGCATCATACTGCATATGCAGAAGTGTTCTGTTTCCCTGGTCTACTTAAATACCCTCAACCTAACTCGACCAGTTTGATTTTTTGATTTGTTCAGAATTGTGGGTGTTTGCCATTGGAGATTAAAGTAATTTTTGGAGTGGTTTTCGGAGATTAGTTCTCAGATGTCCTTCTCAGCCCTTGCTTTCAAATCTTTGGGCTTGGACTCTAAGTGGTAACTAAATGGAGAAAGAGAGATTTGGAAGGAGTCTAAACTGATTGGCAGCACTGGTCTTTGACATCAGCTTGTATGGTTGGTGCTGTCACGCTGAATGCAATGTCATCCAGGCTGAAGAAACGTTCTTAATTGCTAGGAAACTGTGAAGATGTCACAGCAAAGCCTGCTATATACAGGAAAATGGTAGGGAGCATTCCCACAGACACAACCCTTTATTGCTGCGGTTGCCCTAACAGTGTGTACAAGCGTATCACTGTTGACAAACGCGTGATACTCTTGTCTGGATGCTTCCTTTATGAATGGCTCAGCAATTTACAGACGGGTGAATAGGGAGATCCACTAATGGTACGATAGTAAGGCACAGACATGACGTCTTCTGTTTCTATGAGACAGACCTCTCCTCTGTTAACGCCTGAGCGGAAAGAAAAGGCCTCAGTCCCCATCTGCCTACCCGACTCTTTGAATAAAGCTCCTGCAGTTAATTCTCCCTCGGTCGACAGCTTCAGCTGAGGGTGAAATGTAGATCTTACTCTGTAGAGTCGGCGCTAAGCGGGGTGAATTCTGAGGCACGGGTACACATTGGTATCCCACCCCGTGATCATGCATTTAAATTTTGCTGCATTCACAGTCCTTCCAGGATAGTGCTTTGTTGTAGCTGCAGCAGTTTACGCAACCTTAACCAGTCCACGTGAATTCTGATTTGTCCAAGCACTGCAGTTTTATTAAAAGTATTCAGGTCAACCCGAGGAAATGTGCATTCTTCTCAGCCCAGATCCAACTGCATCATTCTTTTCCTCTAAACATTTAACATTTTTACAGCCCACCGTTGACTCTGAACCATTAATAATAATAATAATTTGAACTTTATTGATCCCATACTTGGGAACTTCTGTATTAACTAACGTCTGTAGAGCCAAATCTCTAGTTGATGCCTCCTGTTTTTAACTTCCCTCACGAATCACTTCAGCTTCAGTGGTTTTTCTTACAAATGTACTTCAGATGAGAGATCTTGACACATTTAGCTCTTCCACAGTCCATTATGTGTACCTCCCTATTTGTCTGTGGAAATGATCCTGGTAATATCCTTTAAGTACTGATGTACGTACTGAAACTTGAATCGAACGGGTTGATTCATAAAGCATTAAGTCATTCCACAGTTAAATAATTTGTCATCTCTTCTGTTCGACACTTTTTCTGAGTGTGATGTTGTTTGTTTATAAGCACTCCAGTCACTTACACGATTGACCATCGTCCCTGCCAAAGTGATGTCTCATTCAAAATGTGATTACACCGTTTCCATTAAGATAATGTAGACTAGACGAGCCTGTAGCGTTCGGAAATTGTCTGCTATCTCTCTCTGTCGTTCACGGAGGAAATCCTGACATTGATCAGTGCGTCAACAAATCTTTTCACAGATCTATAAAACTTTTACATTGACCCTCCAGAGTCTGAGGTTTGGTGGTTGATGTCAGATTCAAAATCATTGAGATGAAGTTTGCTAAACTAAGAAACAGATTCTCTATCTAGGTTACCTCAGACCATCATGTCTGGTCTCTGATTGGTCGCTCTTTTTTTTTTCTTCCGTAGGTATTTTTAGATTTTACTATCAAAGAAAATCTTCTGGGATTTAGGGTGTAAATTGAAAGCAGATTACAAACGTGTGCCCATTTTAGCGAATTTCTTTCCAGAACACAATCAGCCTTTTCACTGTTTCATATAATTTGATTTCCTTTCAGGATTACAGTAGTAGTGCAGACAAATTGCTGGATTATTGGCAGTTGGCTTCGAAGCAATGCACTTAGACACCGGTGTAATGAAGATTAATTTAGTCAGTACATCACAGAATCACGTTATGGTTGGCTAGAAAATGTTTGCCTTGAAACAAAGTAAGGTAACAATTAATGCCAGGTCATCAAGTTAAAAAGAATCCATAATGAAGTAGATTCTAAACATATTTTTAATGGGTCTTAATTAAAGTATTCCTGCAAGTGTCAAGTAACCCCTTGTGATTTTGACTGAGCAGAAGTATTATGTTACACAGTCCCACATGGGAATCTTCGGGCCATCTGTGTGTTTTTCCTTCACAGTCATTTATTGTGTTTAGAGGGTCAACTGTTAAAGACTTCAACAGAGCTAAATTATATATTATTTTCATATATTTGCTGTTTGTAAATTTGGAGATTTCAGTCATATGTTTGGATCATTTAGAAATTGAAGTAAATGTAAAAAAAAAAAAATCCACCATACAATACAGTACTAAAATCTCAAACTAGCTCATAAGGAAACAAGAATGAAACATGTAATCACGCCATAATACAGTACAGAAAACTATCAGTTGTTGTATTTCAAGTTGCTAATTGAACTTTCAGATTTTCGCCTTTATAATCTAACCGAGGAAACTGTAATCTAATTTGTGTTGTGGTGCAGCACAGGATTGGGTTTGAGATGGAGGGATTGCTAGCTCAAATCCCAGCCCTGACAAGGATTTGTCGGGTTGAGTGAGCACCAAGAACTGCTCCTCTGGTGAAGTGAACATGAAACCCAGTGGTTCTGCGTGATGGACGGGTGCAGAAGACTGAATTGGGAGAAAAAGAAACTGCTCCTTCTTTACAATTGTGTTTTATTTAATTCCATTATCTACTGTATACTCAGGTGCTCTGTTCACAACATGTGGACGTTCACATTACCTCT
>NC_024312.1:10818307-10823380 GCF_000523025.1 Cynoglossus semilaevis | reverse complement strand
CTTAATCCCATTAAATCTGAGTTCATCATAAGAATGTGAACAGCTCTCTGTAGCTTTAACCACTTGACCTGTTCGCCCACAGTGCTGGGGATAACAGACGACTCTCTAATTAGATATAAGAGCATCCCTCTCCTTGGAGCCGGGTTGTTCTTGGAGCCTGTGAGCAAAGCATGTTGCTATGGTGCACAGGTCACATGTGCAGCACAATAACATGAACATATTGTTTGAGTGTGACACTAAAACATGTACTGCACGTTTCACACAGCTTCCGTGTCTTTGTTTGTGTTGACGTCAGCTGTTTTTGGTCAACATCTCACACCTGACGGAGAAAGCTCACTCAACTGCTGTTATGGACTGTCCACAGACGGGGTGAATGTCATTCAAAGGTCAAAGGGCATTCTCTCAAAGAATCTATTTTTCAGGTGGCTGGTCCCTCATCTTCAGTGGAATGGACCACATGTATGAGACGTCCACTGAATTGCAGGCACTAAGAGCCTGAAGGGGACGGACTGTTGGCACGCGAAGTGAATCTTTAGGAAGCACAGCTCTTGGGAAGTCTCATTAGACGTTTAGGGGCGCCCTGTTTTTCCCCTCTACGGACAGCTGGACAGCTAAATTGTTTGTGGATCAATAGTTTAGCTTCCTACCGGCTCCACGGAGTGAGTGAAGTGCATTTAAACTCAAGAAATCCCATTATGCTTGGCAGAGATGGGAAGCATAGCACTAGGGGCCTCAGTAAGTACTGTTGCAATGCCCATTATTCAATCAACCTGTTTGTTTATCAGCAGCACTCCCGCTGAGGCCACTCAGTCAGATTATAGGTTTGCCTTTTCACTTTCCGTTCCACAGTACACACTGTGGCCTACATAGAACTTTTCTATCGGATATTTTTTTGGAACTTGTATTGAAACGATTTGTGTATTGGGATGCGTTTGTAATTATTATCACAATTTCAGTGTAATGAGTGAATCCCTTTACATTTTGATTGCTCATTATGCCGCTCCATATAAACCATATTGGAGGTGATGATGTAATGTGGTCCTCAACTCGTGGTTCAATGGTGGCAATATGAAGAAAAAAGTCGACTAGTCCTTGAGTGGTTTTGCAGCTTTGATTTGATTTGATTAACCTTGTTGTCAGGTCTGTAGAGTGACTGAGACTGTACTCTCTACTGAGTATAAAATACATCTTTAGATTATTATATAAGAATTATACATAATTAAATCATACTTAATAACTTTTAGTCAGGTAAGAAGTAAAGAAGCCTCTAGCAATTACTGCCACAAAGTATGTATTATCATTCATGCATATATGCACAGTATCTGTGCTATATATATATATGTGTATATGTATATACGGTATGTATATATGTATAGATGTATATGTATATATGTATGTGTATATATATTCTAATTAAATGAATGTAATTACTCAACACCAGAAGAATTCTTTTTCTGAGAACACAAACTCACACACTGAAGAACAGGTATCATACATGAATATAAACACACCGAACCTCTGGCTCCAACAATATCCCAGAAGTCATTGTTGAGTAAACAGCTGGTCTTTCCTACCCCAGCTCATCAGTGAGTGCTAATACCTCCTCACACACCTTTACATCATTTCTTTGTGTCGGCCATTTCCTGGAAACTGCATTTCCCTAAGAGATCTTCACTAATGGATCACTTAAAAGTTGCAGTAGGTTTCCCCCAGAGACTAGGTGTTTGTCTTGCTTATTATAAAGGGAAACCAATGCTGGCCGAGAATGGCTGATGTTTTTTTCAGAATAGCATTTTGGCTTAAAAACTAGCCAACAGGCTAGAAAGCATGAAAGGAGGATAGGGATATTAGGAGGAACAGGCAAGGACAAAACATTTGGAGCTCTCCCCTCATTCCTCAGGTCGGTGTAACCAGAAATAAAGGGTGTAGCTGGTGCAGCCTTTGAGCCGTGGGCTGCGGCTGTACCCTCTCTGCTCCGTGGCTTTGCTGCCAGTGTGTCTGCATTTCGCAGCTCTGCCCCCCAACCTTCGGCTGTATCTGTACGTGAAAAGCCCATTGAGTTGGGCACCATTAGCATTCGCTGAGGCAGAGTCCTACAAACAGGTTGATTTTTTTTTTCCTTTTTTTTTCCTTCCCCTTTTGCTCACTAACAATCCTGTCTCCACTGAGTCGTCTGAAATGGGTCAGAGTTGTCTATGGTTGGTTAGTGAATAGATGTGCTTTGAAGATGTCAGTGACCCATGGTGCGGTCTTCTTCATTCTAATTAGTGTTCTTTGTCTGTCTGTGTAAGGCCTCAATCGGCCAACAGATAACGTCACTCTAGCAATGTTTTTGAATGGTGGCGCATCTGGCTAACGAATTTTATGGGATGATGAACCAGCCTTCATTTTCATTATTACCTTGAGGCAAGCTACCTTATATTCTGCAAACAATAAAAGGTTTATTAACATGTATACGGGTGGTCCTCAACTTACATCGGAGTTAGATGATGACAATATAGTTTCACTGTTCAGCAGATAAGTCTGAGAGAATTTGTAGCTATTTATAATTGATTTATTTATAATTTGGTTTATTTTAATGCTATATAAATTTTGTTTTTGAATTTCATCAGTATATAATTGCCAGGAGAGAATGAAAAATGAAAGCTAGGTGCTGAAATAGTATTTTCATTCTTTTACTCTTTAAAATACATGATTCAAATACACAACAATATTTTTCAGCAAATGAAATGGCGTTGAAAAAAAAAGAAGATCAGAGCCAAGATAGTGCACTTAAAATTCCCTTCAGTGTCTGTGCTGAGGGAGAGTCCAACATTAAATCTTTGCACAAATTAACATTTCCCTCACATACTTCTGGAGAGAAATATTAACCCTGCGTGCATAGTAATGAATGTTCAGCCGCAGCATTGGACAGCCTTCATACTGTATGTGTTGGCCTACTGGTTAAATGTGTCAGTAGTGCAGCAGCCGGGTTCACTGGTTGGATAATTAATGAGTACGGTTTAATGGCAGGGAGTGGAGGGAAGGGCATCCAGAGGTGAGTTGGACTGTGTGTGGAGGATTCGCTGAAATAAACAGAAATTGAAGGAGACCTGACAGACACCTGTGGTGGAGAAGATGGAAGATGGATATAAATGATGAGCAGAGATGAAGAATTTTGTCTGACACATGTCATAGATATTATTATATACTGACAAACACACAGCGATTTCTCAGAAATCCAACTATTCCATTTAAGCAGCAGACACTGAGCCTTAGTGTGTTGACAGAAGATGAAGCGGAGGGGGAAAAGTCACATCCTGACCAGGACCAAGCTCCACCCTCGTTCTCAAATGTACACATTCAACATGGGTGGAGCAGCAGGTGCTGAACTGGTCCAAGTAGAGAACAACCAGACTGTTTTCTTCTGAATGACTCAACAATGTCTATTGACAATAAACATTGTTAACAGCATCAACACATGACCACTGAAATGGACAATTGGATGTGTTTAAACATTGTTAACAGCATCGGCACATGACCACTGAAATGGACAATTGGACCAGTGACACATAAGGTTTCAAAACAATGCATCGTCATTCAGAGGTTTGGGTTAATTAGGATTGTTGCTGATGCTGTTATTCATCCATCCATCCATCCATCCACCCATCCATCAGAAATACCTAGTAATGTGTCCATTTCAGAGATGATGCTGGTTGACTCGGTTTCTGTCTGTGTCTAGTCTCATTGTGAGTTTGTTTGGAGGTGCTGAAGCCTCATGCGTTGTTGTTGTTTAAGCAGTACATCCCCACGGTGTGCAAACATCAAGACGACATGTTGCTTATGCATCCTATTATTCTACTGTCAGACCGCCCCCCCCCCCCCCGCCCCCCAGCATGTGTCTAGTCATAGTATATTTATAGCTACAGAGCTGGGCCTTAACATCATGTTTCTCTTTGCTGTTTGGAAATTCATTGATAAACATTGTCCTGAAGTGTTAGCTCACCAAGGACAGGGTTTCAGTCCACACCTGTTCTGTGTTATCAACCACGATCACATGCCGTGACTTGGCTAAGTTTAGCCAGATGACTCAGGCCTTTTTCTCCTGGCTGTGCTCATTGTCAGTCCGTGCACATACTGTTTTCCAACAGGCTGTGTAACTGTGACCATGTGCGTCGCAGTAAACACAGGGCGACTGTGGTGAAAAGTGTGTGTTTATGTAGGGCATGTTTCCAGTGGAGGCAGTTTACTCTTTGCACATGTTAAATTGTTGTATTACTCAACATCAACTAACATTACCTCGACCCAGCAGACACAGTATAGTTCCCTGTCTGTAAGCACCAAACAGTGAATGGTGCTTTTTGTTAGTTAATTAAGGGGCTGGGTATTATTTCACAAATACATGGTCTCACTGGGAGAGACTACAGGTGCCTGCACTAGTACAAGTGGAAAACAAAGATTTCCCATGAATATGCATGGTGCCTCTTAAGCACTAGCACAGACCAATTGACACAGAATAGAACAGCAGCCAGCAGATCTACAGAGGGAGCTTTGTCTGATCCACTTTTAACCTTGGAGTACATGAAGTCTGTTTGGATTTCCTGAACAGTGAAAAGTGTCTTGATTATAATTGCCTCGCTGACTCCAAATTAATTCCAGACATTTAGCTTTTTGACGTCAAAAGCAAAATCAGGCAATAAATGAATTATTATATCATTATGTGCATCTGGTGTTTGTGAGTATGAGGTCTTTTAGTAGGAAAAAAGGCCCTGTGTGTGAACGCTCTCTGGGTTTTACATAAACAGAAAGACAGTTTCAGAATTGTTTGTATTTTAAAAATACAATAGAAAAATATAAGAAAAAATAAAATAAATCTAATAAAATGTTTTTTTCGACTAACATGAACTTTAACAGAAACTGTTTTAATGACTAAATTGAGACTAAGAGTTAGTTATAATAGAGTCTAAGAAGTGAGACTGAATCTGAATCGGCGGCTAGAATTAGCACTGGAGGAAAATCCTACCTTTTCCCAGACTTCTTCTGGAAGAACGTCTTCCACCGACTGTCTCCTTCGGGTACGGAGCTGATGAGATT
>NC_024312.1:10811171-10818269 GCF_000523025.1 Cynoglossus semilaevis | reverse complement strand
TCCTGGGGGCAAGGAGCCCCGGCAGGTTTCCTCCATCAGTGTTATTAAAGGAGCACTTGGATCTGATGGAGTTTCTCCAGGTTTATCATCACATCAAAGGTGTGGGAGCAGACGGAGCTACAGGTCGGATACACAGTTCAAAGCACCAGGCTGCCTGTTAGAACCTTTCCACATGTGTCCTGTGGTTGTCACGTGATCTGTGTGGTTGCTCAAAGAATTAGAGAACTTTATATAGAACTAGTACTGACTCTTTGCTCTTAGGCTCAGGAGCTACTATTCTACTACTATTATAAATACATTCAAATATATTTACTAATATAAATATAACTGATCATACTTTATACACACTCTCATGTTTGGGTGCTATACTAGGTAATGAATTTTTATGGCAGTGATTCCCAACCACTAGTGTGCTATGAGAGATCATTAGGTGGACCCTAGAAAATTATCAAATTTAACCTAATTGGGCTGAAAACTGTTAATTATTTATTGCAAATTGTTTTTCTTTGCTCTTAAAAAAATGAAAGGCTGCTTGGTGGCAGCAGACGGCTATGAAAAAAAAATCAGAGCTATTGAAGATGTTTGTGTCTTTCTTCAATTCCTGCCAGTTTATCAGCGTTGTCTTCAACTAAACAGGCTTAGATTTTAGTCAATTATGAGGTCATTTAAACGAAAGATTAAAGATTATTATATTTGATTACATATACTTTTTGTGAGATTTTTGTGTGGTGGTGTGCCGTTGGGTTTTTCCTGAAGATATATATATGCTGTGGCTTGAAAAAGGTTGGGAAACACTGCTCTAGTTTGATTCAGGTGCTTTTTTTACTGTGTAATGTATAACCTTGTCTCTTGCCCATGACATCGTACATTCTCTTAATATGATAGCTGATATTTTCTGACCTAGTGTAGGCTGTATTAATATTTTACATAATAGATTTTTTTTAAAATCCAGTTTACTTTGCTCTAAAAAAGACATTAAACAATATATCGCCAACGCCAACAGCACAGACTGTTAATTGATTGCAGTCAAAGTGTTTGGTTTCTCTGAAGACTATTGGATTGTTCCTCAAAAGTCTCTTTAAACCCAAGACTCGGGCACTTTTCGAGCAGCGTCATCAGTCTTCAGTGGCAGCAGTCACAAGTTTCATTTATTGCATTGGTTCCTAGCACTTTGTCATCGAGCCTCTCTTATCTTGGAGCAATATCCGGATATAGCAAATTTTGGTATTAGGACAAATCTACGTTTGCTTCACATTGTGAAACTCAGGTCATCCGAAATTTGCATTTGAATATATAATAGTAATAACAGATTTATTGTTTTATTGATTTACTGTTTTTCTCCCAAGCAGGGTTTCCCTGTTTTGTTTCAGAATATGTATTAGTAATGGAGGCAGCTGTCTGGTACCAGACTAGGATTTCAAAGGGAGAACCATGGAAGAAAAATCTATATACATTCAAATGAGGAAGGAAATTTGAGGCGATGTTACTGGTTTTAGTTCTGTTTGTAAATTCTAAACTAAATAAAAGGGGGGAAAGGACAATTAATCAACATGTGACCTTTCATTATGAAATTTGCTGACTGTACAGACAGAGCCTTTAAGGAGATCAAATGTCACCTGTCTTATTTTGGTAAACACATCCACATCTATAACTTTAATCTTTGTTTCCATGTTATGCTCTGTATTAATGAACAGTTATTTGCTTGTGCGTAACCTCTGACCTTGTCAGCTGCTCCACATTCGTCACCTTTTTTTGCAGAAGATTATATCTTTGTAAAACAGTTCTTACAGAACAAACAGATCTGGACCGAATGCCTCAAAATACAACTCACAGAAATCAGTGGGTGCCTTAGGCCAGATGGTCTCTCCTGAGGGTAACGGGTCATGGCAACACCAGAAGTCTGCTCCGTATGTTCAGCCCACTTTTATAGGTTTTCAGTGCGGAAAAGTTCATCGAGATAGGAAGTTAAAATTTAATTTGAAGTGTGAGTTTTCAAAACTTTTTCAATGTAATAAGTATTTTAAGTTTTTGTCATGTGAGAATTTAATTTTAAACATGTCTCACCCATAGTAGACCAATGTCTAATGGATTTTTGGAATCATCCTGGATGGATTTTGTCCTTGAGTTATTCCTTAGTTCACATGGATCGAGGGTCGGTTCTCCTTCACATCGTGTTCCCTGGACGTGTTCTCTGTCTTGTGTCTTCCAGGGACGCGTCATTTCTCATGTGCTGCGAAGGTACTTTTTCTGAGCTCATCAGCGGACCACCACACAAAGTGCACTGCACATGCACTTCTTGAATGAACCCACACAAACACTCGCCCGTGTTTCTGTGACTTCATCCATTCAGTCAGGATGACCAGAGGCTTTAGAGCATTAGCCACAGCTATAATTATTGATGCCCAAAACATATTGCTTTGTTTTATTATATATTCATGACTCCAATCACCCTGTATTATTAGAAAGAGTGGTTTATTAATGAAAGAGCATTTAAATTCACTGACTGATTGACTGACTGTAAATATCACCAAAGCTGCAGACTGGCACAGTGTAGTTACAGCTTGACTAAGAATGTACTATTACACAAACAGCAAAGTTACTATCACGGTGACCAACATTAAACCAACTGTTAGAATATTCTAACCAATAGTTCAGTCAATTCTTTAGGTTTTATTAATGGTATTCCTGTAAATTAAGGGTTCAGTTTTAGTAGGCAAATTCACCTGCTGTGCAAAAAGTTCCAGATTTGAGTCTGCCTTTTTCCTTATCTCGATGACGGATGCATCGTGAAGGGAATCAGGCATAAAGAACCCTGAAGAACACAATGATGAACAGATACAACACAGATTCCATTTTCTGACCTTTTCTGACTCGGTATCTGCTGAAACTGCTAAGTTGATTTTCAACACTGTAACTGCTCAGTGTTTGTTTTGGAGTGGGTGTGCATTCCACCGCTGTGTCCCCTATATTGTGAATTCTTCTTGAAACAGCGAGCGTTGACGTCTGCAGCGAGAGAATAACAATGCAGTATAATGCTGCAAAACTTCTGGGTCCAATTTTACTCTGTGCAAGTCTTCAAACCAAATAAAAAAAGTTATCGTTGTTCTCGGGGGAAAAAAAAATCCCTTAGATGTCATTTAGCTGTAAACAGATGAAAACTTCAGACATCTGTGCTGCAGCTTCTGCCCGTTGGTCTGATTGTTGGCACAGAGGACAACTGTGACACCACTGACATAAAACATGGGCCGACCAGACACGCCATAAACCTGGTTGTGATGATACGGCTCAAGGTCAGGGTCACTGAAATGTCTAGGACCAGGCTGAAAATGATTGTTTTCTAGTTTACTGCACATGTTCCAGGATAGACGACAACGTTTGTGATTGAAAACGTGGATTGTTAATGGCCTCCTGACATGATGGAACTATAAACATGTCATGATATTGTTGTGGAAAAAAATCTTTCCCTGGTTGGTGTTGGTATGAGGCGATTCACACGGCGATTCTTCATACAGTGGCAAGCCTAGTTACTGTGGTGGTCCATCATTGCTGGACTGGTTGCTCTACATTAGTATACAGTCCATAACAATAGAGGAGGTGTTCTGTGCTTGACTCACAAAAACATGTGTCTCCTGTGGTCTGATAGAACGTTTTTCATCTTGACATATTGACATACTTTTCTGACGATATATTGGGCATTAGAGCAGCAGGCTGTCTCTGCCTTATCTGTAGGACGATACCGGACGTTTGGTGGATTGGGTTGATGGGACACTGAATTCATCATTGGAATGAATGGTTGTTTGTCACTATATGTGACCCTGCAACAGGTCCCGAATTTAACGTGTCATGGGTTTAGTGTATCGTTATATCCCTAGTAGGCACAGAATGTAGCAAAATTGATTTCTAATACTGAACGAAGACACGAGAAACAGGAAGTAGCTACGGCTAAACTGGCTTTAAACTGAACTGAATAACGAAACCACACACACAGCAAGCAATGATATACAGATGTATAACTGTTGTATTTAACTACAGCCTCACCTCATCTTTATGGGAATTAGATTCCATCCATTTACATTATTGTGTTGTATCTTTCCATCTATTGGCCCACTTACCACTCTGATGAATTATGTTCAGCATGCATGAAAACTGCTCCATTTAAGGCTCCCATCCCCCGTGTGTGAAGATGTAACACTTCTGTCAGCACTGAGAACTTCCCACTGACCCACAGTCTAGATATCATATCATCAAACATTAGGGCCGAGCTTAATCTTAATCAATTTCACTGCAATTAGAATTAAAAAACTAGATGTGATCCTGGGTTCCCGTGCTCTTATTTGGTGAGATTTATTCCAAAATGTCTCTCTTGTTTTATCTCGCTAACCATAAGTTCAATATTTTGGATATTGTTTTTTATAAAGACACTGTTGTATTAGAAGTAGAGCAGAGAAGAAGAGCCGCCTAATGCACTGTTAGTTACCAGTCAGGAACTAAAAAATCAATAGCTTGGCCCCCTGTGGAGTCCTTGGGGGAACAGCAGGGATTACACACACGTGTTACCATATTTTATATTTTTAAATATGAATTAAATACTTCATTAAACACTCAGTTTAATACTTACTTGTTATTAATTTATTTTAGGTTTAATTTAACAAATTCATTTAACAAGTTTTTATTATTTCAAATTATTAAACATTGACTTAAAGATGACATTCAACAGTAGTTTAGAATCGTTTTTAAAAATGGAGTAATTAGATTTTTTATAAGCTAACTTTATAAGCTGTGAATACAAAAAATAAAAATGTATTTATTTATATTTAACGTTTATCCTAAATGTTAGTTGAAATGAAAAATTGCCAAACATTGTTCCTTACAACACGGTGCCCAGTGCGCTCTTATTGCTTGGTGTTCTAAGAAGGAGGAACTGGAACTTTTTTCTTCATACATTAGTAGATGAAAAAAAATTATTTAAAATTTAGTTTTTATTCATTTTCTTTGACCACGTTTTATGACATCATCGACACATGAGTGCGCTGGGTCTTCCTTAAAGGTTCACAGGACAAGAAAAGGGTTGGTTGGGGGGGGGGGGGGGGCAATGCTTTAGGGCTTGAGTGTTGTTTGCTTAGTCCCTAAAAGAGCTCCATTGTGGATGTGACATATACTGTATTAGTCACTTGAATGTTGTTGACCTATATGTCACAGCCCGGGTCATAGGATGGAGAGGTTAGCCAGCTCATAGAGCAGATATGGGGCGTAATGAAGCTCAGTGAAGAATCCAGAAGAACACAACGAGCTCCACTGTCACACACACACACACACACACACACACACACACACACACACAGATAGAGTTCAGGAACCTTCTCATGCTGAAACTATTGTGCATTCTTACCCTGCCTGCTGTAGTGTAATTAAACATCTTATCACATCTTATGTTGGTCAAATGTTCTTTCTGTTTATTTGATATCAAAATATATCCAAAAATACACACAGAATTGGGGCAAAACACACTTTTATCCCAGTTAATCAATCTTTGGACTGGGGTTTTCATACGTCCTCCTGGATGTACGACATACTCCAGAAGACAGGATTAGAAGAAGCGACTCCCCTGAGGGACAGAGTGAAGAATGCAGAAAATTTAGTTTGACTCTAAGCCTTATTATCTCTGCCTTGATGACTGCTCTTCTACGGGAATCAATAGAGTCTGCCTGGCTCCAGGGACAATGGGTCCAGAACAGGAAGTGAATATCTTCAAACAATCCATAATAAATGAGAAAAGAGTAAGACCTGAGAAGGTGGAGGGAGGAAGGGAAGATTCAGGCCTGGAGGACAGAGAGATGGAGAGGAAGGATGAGGTGAACGATGTGAGGAAGAGCTGAATCAGAAGAAGCTGTGGGTTTGCAGCAGATCACGGCGCTTCGCTGCTCTTTGCTTCTTTCTTGTGCTTTAGCTGCCTCGGTGTGGCTCCTTCCTGCTGTTGCTTCAGTGTTGACTTAATGTTCGTTTCCAACTGGGAGAATGAAAACAGGCCTCACAGTTATCACAATCACATTTTGGTCCCGGCTCCATCTCTGCGTCTTATGGGAAGCGTGTCTTCTTCCACTGGCTGCAGCTGCTGCATCTGCTCTTGTACCATGTTGTCTTAATACTTATCTTTCCGTCCTTTCGCAATTTCTTCCTCCCCACTGGGCGCCCCCGTTATTTATCTGTCTCTCTCTGTAACACACAGTTCACAGCCCCAACCCCCCTCTGTTTCTTGTTACTTGTGCGCACTCCTTCCTCCTCCTCCTCGTCCTCCCCCTCCGACGCTGTGATGTGAGGTCACGCCATGGGAGCCCTTTGATTTGATACCTAAATATTAATGTTTTCTTTCTGTTTGTGGTGGAGGCAGGCATCTGTCCCGCAGAGTCCCAGTGACAGTCAGGCGAGATGGCACGGCGGTGGTTGCTGAGTCGCAGAAGCTGACTCGCAGTTTAACCTGAGGCGTTCTGTTGGAGAGGTAGTGTATGTACTGTATTGTAAAGATGGCTCCACTGCTGCCATCTCAGCGCTGACAGCTCTGTAGCTACAGTCCTGCTCTGCTGCATCTGCATCTGTGTGCACCTCGGGGTGTGTGCACATGAACCGAGGCGGGTGGCAGACGAAGCTCGGCGTTGGGTTTGAAGTGTGCAACGGTGCAGGGACCAGAGCAGGAGTTAGCAGGTTAGCTTCCTGCTCCGATTGGATTATTCAGTGTGTTGTGTGTTTACGTTTGTATTATTTCTTCTTATATTTGTGTATTACTTCAATAATGTAGGGTTTTCTTCTATGGTATTTACTTTTTCCCAAGTTCTTGTTACTCTTTGGCCGGGTTTTGTTTTCACAAACTTGAATTGTTTTTTTTTTTACAAATAATTTGAATTTATTTTAAATATTCAACCCTAATGCATTTACATTTACATTTGCAGTACCTCCACTGGCCTGCAGGGCCTGGTTCTGTTTCAAACATCGTATTCAGTTCTGTCAGAATGTTTTCCATTGTTGTCAATATATTTTTTATGCCATCACTGACAAGCTTAAATATAGATTTTTAATTTAAATATTAGACATTTAAAAAAATGG
>NC_024312.1:10788127-10791412 GCF_000523025.1 Cynoglossus semilaevis | reverse complement strand
GCGGTGGGGGCGGTGAATTCTAGCTCTCATGAAGAACAAACGTTTTTCATCCTATTCAACAAATGTTAACATTTCTCGCTTCTCTTTTTTAATTATTTTCCAGTTTCCATAAGTGCAGTATTTTCAGGGTTTTGTTACAGACTTTACATCTTCTTTCTTTCAGCAGACACACACACACACACACTTACACACATACACAGACATAAAATCTCTTGCAGAAGAAGCTGAATGCTTTTCAAAGAACCTGCAGTGATTCAGATCTCTCACTACTACAACTGTTATGGGCACATAAAGGTTCTTTTGGGCAGTTTTCTTCTCGCACCTTATGTTTCCAGCAATAAAAGTCATGAAACAGATTGATGGGATGGACGAGGTCTCTTATTAGACTCTAAACCTGCGTCTTTGTTCTTATCTCTCGTCTACGAACAGCAGCTGCTCAGGTCTTGAGCGTCATGTCGGCTGATTTATTCACAAATACAAATTCGATGCCCTGTTAGACTCGATTGACCTCCAAGAGCAACTTGTCTGAATGCTAAACAGAGCATTAGTGATGCGGCTTTTTCTGATCTCCTTACATACAGTAAACAAACAGCACAGTGTCCTGCGTGTTTTGTTTTTTACTTCCCTATAAAAGCAGAACATCTGCATATTTGTACTATACTGTATTTGAACTAAGATGCATTGTCACATCCAATCTTACTACACCAGGCAGAAAAAAAATAAATTGAAGAAAGCATTCAATATCAGTAAAAACACCAACAGTGCGTAATTGAATTGTGCCTTTTGTTTGTCTTAACTGTCAGAAAACATTTACAGTCGACTGCACGTTATAAAGCCGCCCTTCATCCTCTACTGCAGACACTGAAAGCTATTTGGATCTGGTCTTATACTGAAAACAAAGTAATATTATAACTGTCACACTACACAGGGATGTTCACAGTGTGTTGCTCAGTGTATTAAGATTTTTTTTTTCCATTTACAGCAGTTGACTAGTTGTTTCTGTGCAGACGGTGTAGATCAAAATGCTTGATGTTATCAAATGTTGTGTCACATTGACAACATTCTCAAATGTCTTGTTTTTTTCACCACAAACCAAAGCTGTTTGGTTTACTGTTACATAAGACCGATGAAACCACAGCTCAATCCTGAGGAAGTGATATTGGAGATTTTTTTATTTTATTTATTATAACTCATCAAAAATGGTCCAAATACTTCATTTATATTGATTATTGACGAAACATTGCTGGAAATGGTAGAGCAGCATGTGCAGGCACAGAGGCATCAGTAATTAAGAAAACCATGTAGTTTAGGTCTGTCCACCTAAAGGACTGTGTGGCCTGTGTGCTACTGAAAAACAAAAAAAACTGCACTTTTTTTCACTGACTGATGGACAAACATGAAGGGAATCAAATATCATCTGAAATCATTAATTATTCATGGCTTATTGAATCTAAATTTTCCCAGTTTCGCCGCTTTCTCCTCTGGCTTTTTATTAAAATAGTGCTACATTTTCACTCTCTCGATTTTAGGCTGAAAATATAATCTACCTGCAGCCCGCATTTCCAGAAGGTGGGGTTTGTTCCGGGGTTTGTATCAAATGAAACAATCCCGTTTGATCCCTAGCAGAGAATAGAATGTGCTGAATCACTGCTGTTGTGCAAACTGTATTGTCTTTGAAAAGATGAATGAGTCCAGGCAGCAGAAACCTCTGCACTGCCGCTGCTCCCCAGGTCGCGCTCCACATGCTCCATGTCTCCGGGAGATTTGCAGTGCTTTTCATTAGCCAGCAAACCTGTGGTCTACGAAGTGCAGCCGTGCACGTTCAGAAAAGGTGCTTTTCTTCTCTGTACCGTTCAGCTGCCCTTTCAATGGCCCGTCTTTTTGGTATGAATAGGAGCCATTTGGCTGGATTTAGTCTCAAGTGTCATCTGCTCCCTTCAACTGATTTCACCTATTGACTTGAAGGTCAAGTGAAATAATTCATTAATACAATGGGTAAGTTTAAGAATTAAAGCATTTGAAAAGATAAAAAAAAACCTGGCTCTCGTAAAGCTTTATTTTTTTTACAACCACAGGATTCAATGACTCAGTACTGGCTACATTTATACTAGAATATGTTTTATTTTCCCAAGCTGCAACAGCAGTGGCGGTAATTGACGATGTAGCAGCCACTCGTGTTTCTGATGGTGTCAGGGCCGATGGTGAAAAAGCATCAAACAATTTACTTTTACCTTTTAGTTTTTTGGATTTACAGCTCAGACCACAGCTTCAGCAGAATTCACTCTGAAGTGTAGCTAAACACAGAAGAATAAAGTGACGCTGGTTTGTTGTCATTAACTGTTAGCAAGCAAGCTATATATATATATACATGTATATATATGTATGTATATATGTATATATATGTATATATATTTTACAAACAAAACTACAACTACAGTATATTATCATTTATACATACAACTAAGCCTATCTATGTGTATATATTTTTATATATACTGTATATATACACATATATACAGTGTATATACAGTATATGCATATATGTGTGTATGTAATTTCACAAGTGTACCATATCTTGAATTTTCTTTTTGATTTTATTCATAATCCATTTTTTTGAAGTAATAACAGTGCTACCTAAAAGAATGAGGGCGGTTGACATTATATTTGGACAAAAATGTAGTTATTGTTATCTATAGAATTTGCTGGTCTTGACCCTCTTTACACATTTTTGTGATGGCTTTGGGAAATGATAGTCTTCGGATGAACTAACTAAAATAAACTACACCTTAAATGTAGCCATTTTTTAAAGAAAAGAAAACAAACACCATTTTTAGAGGTGATATTGTTGGTGTGAGGCACTGACCTAGACGATGTCCTTGGGACAAGTACAGTTACACACTAAACCATTCCAAGCCATCTGTCCTGTCAATTTTTATTTATTCTTTTGCTTTAGTCTAGTGTTGTTCACTTCTGCATCTCTGCAAGGAAAACATTCTCTTAGAGGAAAATCTGCCTCAGTGGGAATAATGATTATGACATAGCTGGCCCCCCGCCAGGTTAATGGACGGAGATGGCCTGTGTGTGTGTGTGTGTGTGGGAGGGGGTAGCCTTTGAGTGTTCAATATGTATGTATGTGTACACACACCTCGTGTACAGTATGAGTTTGATGCCAGGGTTTAAGAGATTGGACCCCAGACTGTCAGCAGCTATGAGCAGAGACCCCTGAGCTCAGCGGCGTCACCACAGGGAGGCTTCTTCACAGGGAGCCCTCTTGGATGACGCCCT
>NC_024312.1:10775739-10787716 GCF_000523025.1 Cynoglossus semilaevis | reverse complement strand
CCCTCTGTCCTCCCTCCCATCTCAGGCAGAGGGCAGGTTTCCAGCAGCACTGCTCCTTTCTGAAGCAGACAATGGAGTATTTAGTAGACTTGGCAAGGTAGGGCTGTTGGAGGGGACGGTGACACAGGCTGTTAAGTAGCTCATCTCTGTAACACAGCTTCTGTCATGATAGCTCCTCACAGCAAGGTAAGTGCCGAGCAGAGTCGCACCACACACTCCTGGTCATTCTGCTGTGTCTAATAGGTTTTTTCTGCTGATGGTTTTCCTCTAACGGACAACCTTCAACTCTTTGTCCACGATTCAGGCTTTGGCATCAATGCGTCGTTAATCACTGACCTTTGATTTTGTCCAGTTCAAAGGCAGAATAACATCAACCGTCTATTGTTTAACATTCGACTTTATTCACACTTTCTCCCACGGCCTCGCCGCATTGTACAATCTGACTGCATTCACGTTTCTTCTTCTTCTTTTTTTTTCTTTACGGTCTATACCACATAAAGTAATTGCTGCAGCCAGACCTCCCCTTTCATGGCTATCAGCTGTAAGCACCACTCTGTCACATAGTAATTACATTTATATACAGCAGAGCGAGAGACTGGTGACCAGGATGTGGCGCCTCTCTAGCGTCCCCCCCTGCTCCTTCACAGTAACGGCCCGGCCAGTATCTTTACTCTGCAGCTTTAGCATGAAGTAATTAAGTTGAATGCCTTCCCTCCTGATGGAGTGCATGTATTCGGTGACCTTTTGTCTGAATGGCAACAATTTATCATCTAGTCTGACATTCTTTCCATAATGGAAGCATAAATTGAGTGTGTAATGAGTTGTTGCACATTAAGTTTTAAAACTGAGGTCTTATTTGTTGACAAGGACTGTTGTCTGCTCAGGTTAGCGCAGTTAGCATAGCAGTAGAGGCGAGTTCAATTCTTCTGCCATTCTTAGCTCAAATATAAGCTTCAGTTTATTAAAGCCCAGCGTGTGATATTATTTATTTGTCTTTTTAATTGTTTTCATAGACTAAAGAGTTCCAGCTGCCTTTGTTTTATAGACTTCATAATTAATTGAGTCTGATCCAGTTTTCAGCGATCGAAGGACTGATGTCACTGATATTTAGGTCAGCTGAGGCTGCTGCGCCTGGGGAACCCTCAAGGACATTGTGTTGACTGCAGAGGTTTGCGTGGAATGGCTTACGTTAGCACATTAGCAAGGTGGCGTCTGTAATGTGTGCACGTGTGTGAGATGGAGAAAAAGAGCAAAGGGAACAGAGAGGAAGGGGAGACACACTGGCAAAGTGAACCAGCCGTGACTGGATCATGTGCAGCAGAATTACATCATGCAAAATGTTGGATGTATACTGTACAGTCCACAGGTCAATAATTTATGCATTAAATGAAGCAGAGTAAAAAATTAAAGGTCTATGGTAATGTAACCAGATCATGATCTAGAGCTACTATGTTGGGAATGAATGGTGTTAACAATAAAAACTTTTTTTTAAAAAAAGCAAAAACTGAAAAATCACAATTTTATTATTATAATTGTTTTATTGCAACGTTATAGTACAATAGTATAGATAGTAACAACGATATACACACAAGCTGTAACTGTACCATTTGATCAGTGAATGCTGATTTGACGTCATTAGTTTGGTGACAACACAAAGCCGTGCTGCTTTTCTTTTTTAGGAGAATTTAAAAAAAAGAAAAGCAGCTAAAAAGAAAATGTAATACTAATATGAGCCTGAGGGGGCAGAGGTGAGCCCTGAGCTCAGTTGAGTTTTAGACCCCTGTCACCGATTTAATACTAGTTTTTGGTCTTTTTCTGGAGTTTCTTTATTAATGAATAACACAGAAAATGAAAATACTACGTTATACAGATAAGTCTGAGGCAGGAATTATTGTGGGCTGCTTTTTGTAGTTTAGCGATACAGTGTATGTTAGCATGAAGACGAGCACAGAGAAAAGGCTGATGTACAGCAGATTACAAACAGCTCCTTATTATCAAATGGCCTTCACCTTATATTCAGGACACTTGCTATTTTTATGTAGCAGATTGACCCCACGCAGCACTGTCAAAACTGGGCTGCGACCTACTTTTTCATTCAGCAGGGGGCCTTTGTATTAGAGCGTCTTACAGGAGCTTTTTCTGGGGGTGACGTGTGTTTGTTCATCTCTCTGTTCCTTCTTTATCTGCTGTGTAATAGATGAGGGCTTTTATCTGTATCCTTAACTCTAATGGAATCACAGTGTTTTTTGTGTGGAGGGCAAATACACCTGTTTAGGTGGAGCTCAGTGCAGTGTGGAAGCTTTGAGAAATGGTTATGCTGTAACTCATTTTGGAATCAAATCGATACCCTTACCATCAATAATTCATGAGGTGGACTCAATGGATCCCCACTGATTTGTGGTAATGTAAGTAAAGCTGGCTTAGATGAAGAGAAACTTGTGTGTTTCAATTTAAATTTATAGTCATTTTTTATCATGATTTCTAAATTATAATTAAACTATATATGTACATATATATTATTATAATATGTTATATTAAATAAACCACATGTTAGGTCAGATACCTCATACTCCACTGTGTCTCTTTTTTAAAAAGTACATTTCCTAAGATAAAGAACCAGCAGTCATCTTACTGCTTCTGCTGATTTCCAAAAATAAACCGTGGTTCATTGAAGTGCTGCCTTTTAATGTGTTCTCTGCTGGAATATTTGATTTTGGATTTGGTTTAACCGTCTGTAGATCCATGAATGTGTATAATAACGTGGCGGCTTTCTAAAGAGATTAAAGAATAATCTGGCTCCACAGTCAGGCTAAATCATCAGTGTCTATCAACAGTGGCTCCACATTCTACATTTCATTGTTTGATCTGAAAATTGGCTGGATCAATATTCCCTTTTCAGTATTGTAGTTGTTTTTTAACACATGGTCATGATGATAGGTGCAGTGCCTTCTGCCAACTGTATTTGTTGGACGGCCTGAATCTTTCCAGACACACTGGAATTAAATAAAAATTACATTTTTGTCTAATGTTATTTGGGTCAAACTCTGGAGTTGTAGTAGTTCATATGATGGAGTAACAGCTGTGGTTGTGTGTTAAGCACTGCAGACGTGTTCTGATCACAGTAAACTGTACTCACTGGTACCATGTCTCAGTATTTCTCTATTTTTTATTTCTAAGTAATTGAGATCAATCCAGCTTTAACCACATCACTGCCAGGATAATTCTGCTCTAAACCTTCTGTGAATGACTGATCGCAGGCACGGTGTTGCTCACATTGGTGTCTCTGTTTGGGGGGGCGGGGCCGTTGGAGCGACATCTTGATATGAAACGATCCTACTCTGACCTCTTCATCATCCCCTCCTCCACCCTCTTGGTTCCCCCTCCTGTTATTCACCCTCCACCCCCCACCTCACTGGATCTGTCTCAGCTGATAAAGGCTGACATCTTTTGTGAAGTTGCTCACTTGATTATGCAGCTAGCACGAAGCCAAGCACAGAAAAAGGGACGATTTCACCCAGTGTCCTCAGGGTAGGATACGCAGTGGTGATAAATACCGACGATGACAACATTAGTCGTTGAAGTGCTGTAGAAGAATCCTGAACTTTGTCTCCAGCGTTCCTGATGAGATGTAATGTAATTGCTGATTTCAGAGTAATGGGGTTGAAAATTCTAAGTGAAGGAAAAGGAGATTGAAATTCAAGCAGAGAGATTGGGGGGAAAAAAAGGACCTTGAGTGGAAAAATCAAACCCTGAGCTGTTTCAGCTGTGGGGATGTCCACAGTGTGATTTATGGACCAGATGAAATGGCCTTGTTTGAGAGCTGTCGGGTCTGGGTCCTGTGATTTACCCTGATATCTTGACTGCTCTCATCACATGCATTCAGCCTGTGAAGACGGGGAGGGGAGAGGATGGAGGAGCCATTAATTCTGATTATAAAAGAGCACGCTGTCTTTTGTGCGCTGCTGCTGTTACGTTTTTTTCCCCTCTTCTTACTGTATATCAATTAAATGACGGTTCTTAATGGAAAGACTGGTTCTTCAGTGCTGGGTTTCCGTGTGTACTCCTTCACTCTGGGCTTGTTGTCTGGCCTAATCTTCTAAGTGCAACTATTAAGATCATTTATAATATATGAGTCATTATACTTACAGCAACAGTCTGGCTGCAGAGTGAAGGACAGGAAGAAGAGGGCTTTTCAAATTTCACTGGTTTGACTTTTCTTTTCCTCATTTTCAGCGTTGAGCTTATTAGTGTTCCAGAAGACTAGAAAATAATCTTTGAAACCCAGCTTCACTGAGCTTCACTCATTACTGAGATTAAGAACAGAGTTAGAGATGGATCCATCATCATGCCGACTCCTGGGAACCTCCACAGATCATTACAACATTTCACTGTCTATAAACACCAATAAACATATAAATATATAGAACTTCAACACGCAGGTCTGGAGTAATGTTTTCAATGATGGCACTGTGTCACATTTAAATGTGTATTTACTTATTGCTTAAAACGACTTCCTAACTTCCTGTAACAGTTATATATTCAAGTTTCCAGCATATACATCTATGTTTAACCTATTATAACTTATTTGATCTATTATTTTTATTTTTTTCTGCATGGCAGTTGACCTTGAGGGTTCTTCCTCTAGCATAGATCCCTGATCTTCTGAAGAAGGTAGAACATAGAACCAGGTAGAAAATAAAGTGGGTTCCTAAGATGAGAAGTTTTTGTTTTTCAGCCAATGGAAAAAACACAAAAAACTGTAAGATTTGGACGTTTTTGCAGATAATCTCTCTCCTTGAGGCTGAAGAGCAGAGAAGATGGACATGTCTTTGGAAAGCCTGGATATGCAAAAACACACAGGGACCTGTAACATGTACCAACATACCACAGGCAACTGCAGTACTGTGTACTGTTATCATATTCCAACTGCTACTAAAACTACCAACACATCCACAGCAGATAGTACCAACATTGAAAAAAGCCCATGAGCTCCAGAGACAGAAAAACAGAGTCATTTAGGTTCTGTCAGTATTGGTATAGTTACAGTTACTTACAGTAAAATGTCAACTATAGCAGGGACAGAACTTACAAACACTGTTTTATATCCAAACAGTCTTCTTTCTACAGCCCCAGTGTCTCCAGACTAAAATGAATGTTTGCATAGTTTTTTTTCTTCCCCTGATTGTAAAAAGCCCCCTGTAGCACACAAACTGCTCCTTTTCAGAAGTGTTGCTAGGATACAGACCAGCGTGAAAATGGAATCACTTCTGTATTGTTTTCCTGCAGCTGTGAAGCTTGGACAATATGCCCAACTTATTGTGTGTATGTGTATTGTATGTGTGTGTGCCCTGCTTGTCCCACTTCACTTACTGTATGTGTGGCACCGTGCATGTGCTTGAATTTATGGTGTGATGTGGTTTGCGTGAAGCCGGGCTGGAGAGTTTAACAAATTTTAACCCCATAATCCGTTTCCAGCGATGAGGCCTCATTTGTGTGGAGACGCTGAGATCTCAATCCGCTGTCACTCTCCTGGGTGTGTGACAGCTGACACCTCAGGCTGTTTTCAAAGATCCAATCGTCTGCTCCGTGTTCAATTACACTGCAATCAATGCACAGCAGTCCTGCATGACCTGAGAAACAATGGAGCGCTTTAATACTGAGCTGCACTCCTGAGCTAGGCTACAAGTAAATATACATCCATATAATGTACATATATGTCTAAATCTTTTGTGAGTAGCATTAACAGATACCCATACCACTAGTATCAGGCCTAATAAATAAGTGATGGGTGTTTTCTACTGCAGTTCAGCGTCTCGGTGCCTTCATGGGTAGGTTAAAGTAAATACAAACATTAACTAGGTCAACTAAGTCCCCGGTTTGGAAGAATTTTAACATTAGGGACAAAGACAGGAGCAAAACAAAGATTTGTTCCAAGAAGAGACGTTAGCTCTGGATAGGCTAACATCTCTTCTCAGTTTGATGACACGGTGGATAGATATGACGTTTACACCTCATCAAGTCAATTTTTTTTTTTTTTAGACTTGTTTAACCAACAGTATGTGTGTTAATTTGTTTAATGCCAGGAGACAGTGTTTTCAATTGAAATGTGTGTATAACTTTGTCTCTCTGCTTAGCTAGCTGTGTTGTTGTCCTTTATTTTACTGATACATTGATCTCACGTTACCAAACTGGTTCACTGCAGGAAAAAGTTTAGGTTGTTTATGGTTGTTTGGCTCTATATTGGACGCTGTGAACCAAGAGCCACCCAGAAGGAAAACATTTGAACTGCAATCATCTTGTTCTTGTCAGAACCATGTGCTCCACTGCTCTGACAGCTGTTGCTTTTAATATTGTATTGCGTGGTACCGATGCTGAGAGCCACTGTCCTGGTACGACGTGAACGTCTCCAGGGCAGTGAGTGAGCGGTGACATGACCACTTATCCAAATCGGCGTTAAAGATTTCCTCCGGCAAGTCTGGGAACGTCAGACTTCAGACGTCAACGGTCGGACGTGCCTGTGCTGTGAGAGTAGACAGGAGCTGTTATAAATACAGTGTTATCATTCAGGCTGTTGAATACACACGTGTTTAAGATGAATTTTCACAGAGAGTGTTTCAGTGAGATACTTGTGTACTGGCAAAAAATAAATAAATAAAAAAAGTTGGGTTTTTTTCCAACAACAAAAGCCGTGTGATATTATATAATATATTTGCATTTCCACTGGCTGTTTTCTTTACTTTGTAGTTTTGCTCAACAAGCAGAGCCTCTCTGTTTACTCCAGCATTACATTCTCTTTCTCAACTGTCGGGTTTATTTTATTGTGCAGTAAATATTGGTTTGTTTGATGTTTACACACAGGACCAAAATGTGGAACACTTTGTAGATTTTGTTTTTGTTTGCAGTGTTTCTCTGAGTTCGAGGGAAAATGTTATTTTTTATCACGTTGCTGTTTCAGTAAACAACCCCGGCACTAGCTCCGTTGACCATCCTCCATCTTCTGTCTCTTGTTTTTTTTAAGGAAAAAAGTCCGACAGTCCTGCTAATGTTTCTTCAGCTCGTCTTCT
This sequence comes from Cynoglossus semilaevis, assembly GCF_000523025.1. NCBI lineage: Eukaryota > Metazoa > Chordata > Actinopteri > Pleuronectiformes > Cynoglossidae > Cynoglossus > Cynoglossus semilaevis. The sequence goes on along the minus strand of NC_024312.1, from coordinate 10,780,652 downwards.
AGCTGTAACGCCACCTGGTGGTTTTCACTTCAGCACCATGCTGCACCTCGCCCTGCTGCTCCATCTCCTGCTCCTCTCACACTCCTCTGCAGGTCAGTTTTACATCCACCAATGTTTCAAAAATGTTCATCACAATTATTTCTCTTTTTTAAGTAGATCAATTTTAAAGTCTTCCAGCTCAGATTCCTTCAACTAATGTTTTTAAATTGTATAGTACATATTTTTTACTCACCCTTTTGTTTTGTGTTGTTCACAGTTTGTCCAATTGTCAAAAATTATTATCTCAGAAAATATGTTCAGGAAGATATTACATGTTTTGGTGGTTTTAAATGTATTTAAAAGTTACTAAATGCAAAATATATGTTCAGATTTTGAACAAATTGTTGAACAAATTGTTCTATGGTTAGTTAGTTTTAATTTAGAATGAATCGTTGAATTAATTGCACCTGAGGTTCAAACATTTGCAGTAATTCCAGTGAACGAGGCTGCAGTGTAGATTTGTTGGCCCTGAGAGGCAGTTTTTTCCCCTCGTTCTTTACGTGCACTCATCTGTGATGAAAATAAACCAAAGTGGACAGAAAACGGCAGCCCTGAGAATGACCTGTCGAGAGCCACGCGGCCACCGCTGTGCTCCCACACCAGAAGCTGTTTTCACACTTTTAGATTGGATTACACATGGAACACTGACACGAGGCGGGAGATCTGGGGCTTTACACGGTTTTATTCTACTTGTGTCTTTAAATTGTGTTTTTGATCAAACAAATATGGATGTTTTGTGGTGAAATATATAACTGTTTGTTTTTGTGTTTATTTTAGATGTGTCGCTTCGTGGGGAGGCATCGGACTTTTATAAAAGTGAGTAATTAAATTCAAGGCTCCTGAACTGTGGTGCACCTTTTATATTCACTTCATCACACTTGTGATGAAAAGGTTGTACGTCAGCTGAGGGCGGAGCACGAAACTGAAGAATAGTTGAGCCAAGACGACAGTTTTTATAGGTCTTTTATTAAAATAAATCCTCATCGTATCAAGGATTTATGGGAATTTTTCACATTGCTTAAACATGAGAAACATAAAAGCAACAAAAACTCAAAGAGACAACATGTGTCAGAGCTCAGTGATGCTGTGGCCTTCAGGCTTGGAGGAGGAACCAGGCTGTTTTTTTCATGGCCAAGGCGACAACATCACGTGTGTGGCAGGAAATCTTAGTTATGCTCTAACAGATCATGTTTGAATGGCTGGAAGACCTGGAATTAAGTTGATGAAGGAACATGCAGATGGCTGTGATGACTGTCTCTAATAAGGCTTAATGTTCTCCAGAAAAACATGCACCGGTTCTTATAATATTAGGGAACCTTCTGGCAAACAGGCGGACCCCAGGGAAAGACACTCAAATAAGTTTTTTTTTTATTATCAACAATGGTTTATATATATATATACTGTATATCTCATGTCACTGATTCAATACAATAGTCTAATTTTATGACCTCCTTCATTGTCCCTCTCTGTTCAAGCCAGACTCTACTCATCTACTAAAACCCCAAACAAAGAGAGTCTGCATCTGGTTCCACTGTACAGGGCTGAGCCTCCAGCCACTCCAGTCCCTTTAACAGTAAATTACACCAGGATCTGGTTGTCAGGGTCTGGTGGGGAACAGGCAGTGGGAATTGTTTCTATTCCTGGGGTCTGCAAAAGGACTTGACTAATGATCTTGGTCGTCTGTTGCCATTTTTGGATTTCCTCCGCTTTCATGTGTGCATCTATAATGGTGCGAGACAGTGCAGTGTCCATGAGGATGGACACAGGAGTCCGAAATGGAATTACAGGAACTGGGCCTCATTTTGGGAAAGAGGCAGGAGATGACATTTATATCCTCTCTCTCCTGTGTGTACCTGTGAGTGGAAGTATAGCCCACAGCCGTTCAGGTATTTCATAACCTATATTACAGTATTTTCACCTTTATTATTATTATTATTATTATTGCACCACGGCCAATGTTAGTTTCAATAAACCTTCTGGCCCCTATTTATTCTAATATGTATGCACAAATATATATTTATATATAAAAGTTTGAAAACCACCTTTTCTTTTGTTTTCATGTTGAGCTGTTCCAATAATACCTGAGTTCATATATTGACGTGTTTCTTTTAAATGCGCGAGGTACAGACCGGAGTGTAATGAGGCAAAATAATAACACACCTTGTCAACTGACGTCGATACCAAAATCAATATTGTCTGTTAAGTCCCATTCCGCTCGGTTTGGTGTTAATAACGTGACAACAACGCTTACTGCTCTATATATGTGGATAAGAAATGGGTGAACGAATATATATATATTTTGATGTCATTAATGTGATGTATTTGCCTGGTAGAGTGTAAATATGGGGCCAATTGATCTACAGAAATACTACTGAATGCTTTACTATTTCCCCTGTACTTACTGGACTGTTCCCCTAGGGGTCACAGAGCTGCTGTTGTACACAGTAACTGTGTAACTGCAAAAAGACTCAAAATGGCAACTGAAAATAGACCTTATCCAGTGTTGCCTTCCAATCTAGAGTTTGTTGGATTTATTTGCTTGAAATGAAAGTGCCGTTACTAGAAGCCCAGGTTTTATGGTGGAATCTGTGCCAAAGTATTTTCCTGGCCGGCTGTCCCTATGACGTTGCCAGGCAACTAGTTGAAACTTCAGAATTTATCTCGCCGACAAACTGTCCAGAAATAGCCTATATTGATCATGTTGTCAACTCAAAGAGAGAAAGTGGCTTCATGTATTTCCCAGGATGTCCAACTGACTTTTTCTACAGTGAGTGTGTTGGTCAAACACAAAGCCTGTACAGGACACTCAACCCAGTCCTTTGAACCAAGTACACAATACTGCAGTCCCTGTGGTCACTACTGCATCTGCATTAGAAAAACTCAGTGTGGTATAATTTATTGAGAAAAATAAACCACAGTTAGACAGTCAACACAGTCAAGACGTTGATGATTCCTTGGTTGGAGACTTCTGTATGAACTGTATGATGACTCCTGTTGGTTGAATAGTCCTGGAATTCCCTGAGGAGAAACTTTCTTTCTCCTACTCCTCCATCTCCTGTTGTTGTTTTGTTTACTTCTCCATTTTCCACCTCCTCCGCTCAACCAGTGTGACTCAGAGTCTGGACATTTACACATTATCCCGACCTACCTATAGAAATAGCACAGCGAGCTGCACAAGAGAAACTCCACAGACAGTGGGAGAGAGTGAGACAGTCGACGGCTGTGGTTAATATTTTTATATCAAGGCTAAAATATGTGTAAAAAAAGTTGTTTAAGATGAATGAACGTGGGCTCTGTCAAACTGGGACAGTGATTAATGTGAAGTCATTGATGGAGTCTGAGACAAGACCATACTCATAGGTAAGAACTGTGTGAAAGCAGCAGTCCAGGCAAAATCTGTATACTGTGGTACATCGGTTTTCAAACTCAATCAGTTCCTGAAAGCCGTTCGTGAATCGAAAAGTTTGAAAACTGAAACAATTTTCCCCATAGGAATCAATGTAAAATGGATTAATCTGTTCCTGGACCCCAGATGACTGCTTATTCAATCTTTTATGACGTTATTTTGTGCACAGGTTCATACACAAAACCAATGAAAATGATTAGATATAACAAAAAAACAAAAACAAACAAAAAAAAACCCACAACTGAATAAAAACTAAAACTCTAAATAGGAAAGGCAATTTCATATTGATATTGTTCTGCAACAAGTTTTGGTACGACAACCGGGGCAATATTTGGTTAAAAATTTTGTCATGAATCGAAATGGGAGGCGTTCGACAACCAAGGTTCCACTGTATATTTAACTATTGTGTTTGTGTGTGCTGTCTTAGGTAACGTATTTTCCCTAAAATCCCTTTTTTGAAGCTTTGTGACTGTATATAAAGTACTTAAAACGTATTATAAAATCAAAAAACATGCAGTACAGATGATTTGTACTCCCGTTCTGAAGACACCAACACCAGGGAACTGCTCCTAAACACAATATGCTCACATACAGGTGTCAGGGTGAGTCAAAAAATCCCCAGCAAAAAAAAAAAAAATGTTTGACTTATATTGAAAAAAATATCAAGCACTTAGAAGTAAAATCCATAACTAACTAAAATGCTCATATCATTGAGAAAATAACCTCCACATGGGAAACACCTGTCAATAATCCTGCACCTCTCTGCACCAGTGGTTTGGTACTTATTATGAACAGTAAATTATAGACTCCTGTTTCAATAGCACTCACTGTTTTCAAGCCTAACATGATGATTGTATGAAGTGGTAATCCTAAACTGGTCAACAGACAAAGAGAAGAATCACTCGCTGATGTTGCCTTGGTCTGAAATATCAGAATGAATAATTGAACACTATCATACCACGGTTTGATGTGGTCTGCCACCATGCTTTATTCTGAGTAATTACTGGCCCACTTTGTCTTTGTGCCTCAAAGAATCAATATGTTGTCTGTCCCACGTGGGAGGGGTCTTCGCTATATGCTAATAACCCACGGTACAGATGTTGTTAAAACAAACAGCCGTGTCAGCTGTGCACAAGGGAAACAAGTCAATTATTTGACTATGTTGATATGGGAAAAATGTATATTTACCAAGAATTAGATCCAAATATAATCACATTTCTAATGTCTAATTAGAGATATTTGTCAAGGGGGAACACAGGCTTATGAAATAACAGGATACGTGAGTTGTTCTAAGTTCTAAAGTGACATAGGGCTGAAACGGAGTCTGTGTCAAATGATGAAGTCTTTTCTGAGAAAGCTGTCCAGTCGACCCTGGAGACAGGTGGCTTGGGGCTTGTGTGCATCTGTCCTGAGAGAACTGCTCTCTTTTCCATTGTGCTGTAGTGTGGGAGGGAGGAAGTGCACATAT
>NC_024312.1:10756050-10775707 GCF_000523025.1 Cynoglossus semilaevis | reverse complement strand
GTAGCAGTGCCAACAGAGGAAACGGGGGAGAAGGGGTGTGATTTAGAGAAAATGAGAACCTGGGAGAGAAACACAGATAAGGGATGAAAAGAAGAAGAAACAGTCATTGATTTAAAAAGAAAAAGGTAGGGGTATAAACAAAGGAAAAGGTTTACACAGCAGTTCAATAATGGATAAAAGCACTGAGCTAAAGGCTGAGTCGAGAGAGTCGAAAGTAGAAAAAATATATGAGTCACTTAACTCGTCCAAAAGGCTGATGTTCACGGACAGACCAAGGCTGTACTACGTACGTGGCTTAGTACAATATTCACAGATCGTAACTTGGTCAAATGTTGTACTTTCACAGCAGTCTACTGTTGTGAAAGTACACTACTGTATTTACGTTATATTATATAAAACATGGCCTTGTAGCATAAAAAGATGAACTTGTGTATTCAAGCATTAAGCATAGCACGGAGCGCCCACCATATTACAGTAGAAGCTAACGGTTTGTTTGGGCTGTCGTTAGTAAAGCTAAAGTCATAGACTTCATAAAAACAAGGGCAGAGGAATATGAATAAGGTGGAACTACTCTGAGAGGCTAAAATGCTAAAATACATAGCTGTTTTGTGTGTGTGTGTGTGTGTGTGTGTGTGTGTATTTACAACAAATCTTAATGTATTTGCACAACCGGAACTGCATCATGCTAGCGAACGGCATTAGCTAACACCTATCCAAACGAATGGAAGCGCAATACAAACTAAATAAAACCATATCACTGTGAAAAGAGTATGTGTGTGGGTGTGTTTTGGGGAATATATAACACACTGGAGGAACAGGCGTCCTTACAGACCAAATATGTCCTGCAGTAATCATTAAAAAAGTCCTGTAGGAAAGTGTGTGAGTGTAAAGTTTGAGGGGCCCAGTGTGACAGCTGCATTTAAGTGAGACAAATGAAAAGGGGTTGAAGGAACCTTGGAGAGACTCAGGAACGGAGAGAGGAAGTGTTACAGAGGGAATCTAAGAAACGTGTGTGGTCTGTTTTAACACACTCCTCCACCATCTGTCAGATCCCACAGTATAAGCGCAGGATTGCTACATTACCAGCTCCAAGATGTTATTTTAGTAGTATTTTAGAAGCAATGCATGGTTTCTCCTCCAGCTCATCTCTTATTTACAGAAAAATTTGGTTTATTTTTGGTTTGTAATATGACACCAATGATAAAACAGTTTTAGTATGAAAAGGTCTGTGAAGCTAGATATGAAAAGATGAAGTTTCCTACAGTCTAAAACGTTCGTGGGTATTTTGGAGCATCATTCTGATGCTTAAATAACACGTTATTACTGGAGGTGTCGATTGATTCAAACTGTTACTCAGATTAATCACAGCGTAATTGTGATGATTAATCATGATTAATCACAATTGTTATGATGATGTTGAAGCTTACAATGGCATCTCTCCAATGGACGAGATGCTATTGCTCCTCCCACTGTGTGCAAATAATAGGCATGTCAACTATGTACTTGATTAAGACAGTAATGACGGCAGTGAGACATGCTGTGATGTATGGTTTAGAGACAGTGGCTCTGCCAAATAGAAGATGATATAGAAGAAGAAGAAGATCATCTGCATGTTTGATTAGATCTTTCTGCCCATACGTCAAATGTGCTAAGTTATTAATTAAAACTAATATTAAAACGTGTCGATTTCAGCCGTAGCTATCATAACTTATCACCCCATAACATGATTTTGCCTATAAAACACGATGCTTGCCAATCATTATTTAGGTCGTCTGCCTCTGTTATCCTCCAAGTCGTGGATAGATTTGCTATAAACACATGTCCTGTTGTGCTCATGAACTGACTCAGCTATGCGATGAAGGACTCACATTAGCTTCCTTATGGGATTTTACAGCGTTTATTTGGTCATACAGATGATAACATTATCATACGTTTGGCAACACTGGAGAATAGTCCAGTTTTTTGTAGCAATTCTTCTGTGTTTCCATCTTGTGCTCAGAATGTAGCTTTTTATTTAATTAGCAACATTCCCTCAGCCCCCACATCCAGTATGTTTGGATAACTTCCAGCCAGCATTAATCTACAGTATCCTGATTTATCTTTGTGTCAACACTTGGACATAGTTGGCGGTGGTGGTGTAGAGTGAGTGGATTGTGTCTCCTTATACTTTATTTTCTCCCTTGGCTGTGGAAGTAAAAGCCATAGATATATGATATATATATATATATCTATTTACGCAATCGTCCAGTAAATGAGTGTGGAGAGGTGTCTGAAAGCAGTTGGGTGTGACTGACAACAATAATTTAGCAGTTTTAGCTAATTAACTAGGAGGAAAACAGAGTTCACGCTGTCACTTTCCTGATCTCAGTGGGGTTTTTTTCCACCTCAGATTCGGCCTCTGCGAGTGTGTCAACAAGATCATGTTGCAGTCGAAGGTGGAAAAAAACAGCAGCGTTGCTGTTACAATGCTGCTGAAAGAAAAGCAAACAAAATCATGAATTGTATAGTTGTATAGTATAGTTGTATAGTTGTATGATTGTATAGTAAATACCAATTAGCACACTGACTCCATATATTTATAGTCAGATTGGTGTGACAGTGCAGTTCTAGTTAGTTCTTAGTTACTGGCCTATTATGTCAGTTCTTTTAAACTGGCATCTCTTAGCAGTTAAATTATGCACGCTGCCCCAACAAAACAACAGAGAGAAACATTTAAAATGAATTCCCCCAGTCATTTTAGTGGCTCATAAAAGCTATTTGTTTATAAGCAAGGTCTTAATTATGGCTGTTTTTCTGTTGCTCACAATGCTGCTCTGTTAGCAGTTAGCTAAAGAGCTAAACGCTGTACCATCGAACCACAAACAAAATAAAACTTGTCATAGTACAGGGTTTATAAATGTGTAATTAGCACCACCTACAGGACAGAAAAAGCGAGCTGCAAACACAAACACAAAACATAATAATCGGACAAAACAGCACACTACGAAAATTCAAGGATGCAAATAAACACAAGGGATGACAGGTTGACAAAATGAACAGTTTGTCTGTGTTGATGGCAGAACTTGCAGGTTTTACTGCTGAAATGGGTTTGCTTTTTTTTTAAATCACCGACTATTGTACAAGAATAGCTTATCACACTGCCATGTACACAGCAGAGCTCACGGGTCGGTGGTGAAATGATGAAATAAGAAAAGTTCTGTACAAATTGTAAGGATCGCGAATCTGCAAATAAATTATAGATATATCGGGTCTGAATAATGACAAACAACGGCAGAAACTCCCAGACAGACAGAGACGGAGAGCTTCTACCTATTGATCTGTCAGCCTGGCTGTTTTCAGAGGGAATTATCATCTGTTGAGAACACATTATTGCTTATTCATGACTCCACATTGTTTTTTTTTTTTTTTTTCCATTCTCGCCTAAGCTCATAATATGCTTTAATGAGCACTTTCTCCCATTTGTACCATTGTGTTGATGGTACAATGGTGGAGGAGACCATTTGTATTAGTTTATGGTATTATATTATATATTATTATTATTATTACAGATGAATGATGGCACCTGAGATAAAAAAAATCTATATATAAATGTATTTATTTTATCTGTATCCAAGCTTTAAGGATAATTTGGTGCAGATTACAGGATTAAATTAGGGACCGGGAATAACAGAAATACTATACTACAGAAATAAAAGACACACAAAACGTGTGACGTGTGCTGTGCTTTCACAGCACTGCTCCTCAGTGCCTGCAGTACGCTAACAATCCAGGCTGTATGTGTGTAGTGCGTGCCACATCCAAGCCCAGCTGTCTCCATTTTTGATGAATCTAACCCAGAACTGTCAGGCAGATGGTAAACTCCTCGACATCCACCGTATTTCCTGTTTGTTAGTTAGACTAGACGCGGCTTGTTTTCATTTACCCTGCTCTTGTTTGCTTGTTGTTGACAGATGAAGCCGCAGGTTTCGGGCCAGTATTTGAGGAGCAGCCGGTGGATACCATCTACCCCGAGGAGTCGCCTGAGGCTAAAATCACCCTAAACTGCCGCGCTCGTGCCAATCCACCTGCTACATACAAGTAACATATGTTTCCCATAAGGCCTCACTCATCACTACCCTCTGTGTTTCTCATATTTTTGTCTTTTAACAGCACGGCCACAGGGAGGTTTTTACTTTTGTTAACGCGGTGCATTTTACATTAGTGCTGTTTCGGAATCTGCACCGATCATCACATTTAACAGTGTATTTTTCTTCGCTCACTGAGAATATTTATACTCTAAATGCAAAACTGTGCCACATTCGAGACCTTTAATAACAGATTAAAAAAAAACTCCTGCAGTTTTGGCACAACCGTCATAATCATCCAGCCTCCTCCTCAAGTTCTGCCTCCTAATTTGAAGCATTTGCACCATCCCTTCCAATTTCCATGTAAATGTATGTAAATGACATTACTGTGCAACCTCCAAATCAATTTTACTGCCACACAGCTGGGAATAACATGTCAGAAAGGAGTTAGTTATGACCTCCGCTGCTCCTCACTACCTTATACTCTTTAGGTCAATTTGGTCTCAGCAGAGTCTGGTACTGTTTGTGGCTCTGGTTCAGGAGCTGCAGTTGAATTTTTTTGAATGGGGGCTGCTAGACACATGCTGATGTGTCCCTGGGCCAATGTTTGAGCCGAGCTGCTCCAGGCAGCTGTGCTGGCAGCATCACAGTGAGAATAGCAGATGTGTGGTAGAAGAAACTCCCCAGCAGGGGTGGCCACAGTTTCCTTGGCTCAGACATTTACATGATACGTTCACATGCATCTAGCTGCTGCATGGCATAATATGGTTCAATGTCCTAAAGGTCACTGTTGTAGTCCAAGTGATTAGCATCTGAAAATGGAAATAGCTTTATGTTTTTAATTATTTAAAATGTGTTTGCTCTTGATCTACCATCACTCATGATCCACTGCTGCCTATTGAGCACTAGGACTAATGGCAGGTGCATTTTTAAATACTGCAATGTTTTGGGTTGCCAGTTACAGATACCTAATATAATATGTTGCAAGCATTTGAGGTTAAATGCTGATTTCTTCTCTTGTTTTTCGTTTTTGTTTGTTTGTTTTCCTTCTCTGACCTTGCAGTATTGTGACTAAAACTAAAATATTTTACTCTTCAGATGGAAAGTGAACAATATGGAGATTGACGTCAATGATGAAGGAAGCCACTACAGCTTGGTCGGAGGCAGCCTGGTCATCAACAACCCCATAAAAAGCACACATGAAGGAAATTACTCCTGCATGGCTTCAAACATGTTTGGCACCGTCGTCAGCCAAAAGGCTTCAGTGCAGTTTGGATGTAAGTGGGGCAGATGTGAACTGACTCATGCTGCACTAATGTAGAGTATTAGGCAAGCATGACATGGAAATGCCCTGCAGCTCTACCTCCATGCATTTAACATGTGTTTACATAAGGCATAATGTGAATTGTGCATTTTTTCATTTTTCCTCTAGGGTCCATATTATGGGTAATAAAAAATCTTTTGGCTTAAGTGAACGTTTACAGGAAAACTTTTTTTTAAATCAGTTTTTAAGCTGAAATATATTTTTCCAGGTCTATATGTATGTATGTATGTATTTTCACTGTGTGCAGTGGATTGTGTGTCACAATGACAAATAATTCAGTTTTACTTTCACACAACTAATATTAGTATTACTTGTTAAATGACCAATTGAAAAAAACGGGGAAAAAAACAGGTCAGATGTCAGGGGTTCATGGCCCAGGAGTTACCCCCGGGCCAGGAGTTTGACACTGTCAGTTTAGGGGGTTAGAAAACCTGGCCAAATGTCACACATCTCAATAATTCACAAATTTATAGAACTCAGAGATATTCAAATATGAACTTCTGATGACCTTTGTCCCACAGTCGTGTCTCTGTCCCTCTGTCTCTCCTAGATCTCGATCTCTTCTCCTCAGAGGAGAGGGAGATTGTAAAAGTCAAGGAGGGACAGGGAGCCGTGCTCCTGTGTGCTCCTCCTCCACACTACCCAGGTACAGTGTACAACAGCTGGATGTTTCTGTTAGTAATGGACTTTCATGCAGACTTCTCCACAGTGTGTAACTGGATAATGTATTCATCCACAATTATTAACTACACCGCAAACTTTCCAAGATGCATTGAAATGTAAATGCTCGTTTTAATTACTTCCACAGTATAAATAATGAGACAGTTAACTAATGAACTTTTTCTTTACTGTGATTTAATTTACTCTGTGGTTGGTGTGAACTATTTTAAAAATGTTTTCATCCGGTCCATATCTTCCTCTCATTATTCCATTAGCTCCTCTATGCAGCCGTGATTCTCAGACATATTGTATTAATGCATATCAACAGTCTGAGATCATTTAATGATCTTCCCACTGTATAACAATTACACCACTGTGACCACAGTCACTCTCAGATATAAAACCCATAAAAGAATAATTACTCATCTAAAAGGTCAATACATGCTTGAATAATACGATTGTCTTTCACAGACACAGGCTGTGGTATTTATTCTGCAGGCTCCATAGTTATTTAAAGTAGATCGAGTCTCGTTCTGAATCTGTTTGACTTTCTCCGAAGCTTCAACCGTTTCTTGATTGACAGCTGACTTTGTTTCTTTTCTCTCTTTTCTCCACAGCCGAGCTGTCATTCCGATGGATCCTCAATGAATTCCCCACCTTCATCCCGCTGGACAAGAGGCGCTACGTGTCCCAGTCCAACGGTAACCTCTACATCTCCAAGGTCGACTCCTCCGACACGGGAAACTACTCCTGCATCGCATCCAGCCCTTCGATTTCAAAGAGCGTTTTCTCCAACTACATCCCACTCATGCCTCAAACTGAACGTGAGTAATTGACTTCTTTTTACCTTTTTTTTTATCTCCACTGATTTATTTTTTGTTTCTCTCTGTGTGAAGGTAATGAAGGTTTGGTGTTCCTATGAACAGAGATTCAAACTGCCGTTGCTCCTCACCCTTGATGTTTCCTGTAGGTGTTTCCATAAGTGCAGTGTGAGTGTAGCAGCAGCTCAGTCGGAAGTGCAGTTTTCTTTATTCTCCTACTGACGCAACATTCTCTACCACCTGCAAAAGAAGAATAAGAATAAAAAGGAAAGAATGCAAACAGAAACTCAACACCAGATCCTCCTAGTGGCGCTGGGAGAAACGACCGAGGGGATTCACTACAGTATGTTTGTTTTTTAAAGATCCTGCTGACTCTGCCTCAACTCTTGGTGGTTTAATTATTGAGTGCAAAGCAGAAGAAGCTGCAGCGTTTGAGCCTCAGCAGTATTTTTGGAACTCTCTATGTGATAACTGAAGTATCCACAGGTGTTTAATAAACGCAGACTGGGTTTGTTTTACCAGCAAATGAAGTGAACCTTATAAAATCATGTGTGTCATATTTGTTACACATGACTGTTGTTTTTATTTATACTGAACATTTATTGTGAGGAAACTGTTGCCAAAACTGTGCAACTGTGTATTAAATGATGTACAGAAAAATCATCAAGATATCAGTTCTATCAGCTTGAAAAACAACAAAGGTTTGAGAACATGGTTGATGCCATTTAAGAAAAAAAGTTGTTTTTTTTTTGTCATCTTGGTTCATTAACATATGATCACACTTTGACAATGTTCTGCAGCCTCATTTTGTAAATACTGTCCAACCAAAAGTACCCGGAGAAAGTAAACGGTGTAACACATTCAAAATACCGCAAGAATTGTCTCAGAAAACACTACACTTTTTTCAAGAATGTAGTATCTCTAATAATACTCTGGGGAATATTCTAGACCATATTTCTTTATTGTTCTTTTATTCATCTCTGATTTTTACAATAACAATATATGTTTCTCAACTCCTGAGTATAAAAACATGAATAAATATCCTTGGGGTAAATTTAGAAGAGATAAAAAGCATGAATACTTTGTAAATGATCTTCATGCTTTGATACATATACATAAAATGAACTATTGACAAAGATGTTTTTATACCTGTGTCATCAGTCTGTGTTACCGTTGTTCCCTTCAGGTCCCATCAGAAAATACCCCGCTGACCTCATTGTTAAGTCTCCTGACGTCACCGCGCTCGTGGGGCAGAATATCACCCTGGAATGCTTCGCTTTGGGAAAGTAAGGCACATTACATCTGTGTCAGCGATAAAATTCAAAGTGTTTTATGTACATTTATGTATTTATGTACTGTATATACAGTATATAAATATATATGTATGTATATAAAAACAATATATCATATATTGATATATTTACATTAGTATCTAAGAATACAGCTTCAACCTTGTTACATTCCCACACCAGTTGTACCTTACACACATTTGTTATTCATGTCCGGCCCACACGGACCGTGTAAAGAGACCCTCAGCAGCTTCCCAGCCCACATTAGTGGGTACACTAATTCAGTTCCCCTTCCTGTGAGGCTATTCTTTTACGCAAAATAGTATTAGTACTACACTCTGGCAGTGAAGGTGTGAAACTTAATCTTTTTTTTCATGCTTTGTAAAGATATGGAGGTAGGAGCTGAGCTGCGGAGACAAATTCTCTCATCTGTTTCTTTGTCAGCCCGGTCCCTGAGATCAACTGGAAGAGGTCTGGTGGTCTCCCCGTTAACCACGAGGTGAGGATGGAGGGGGCTCAGCTGCATCTGTACAACGTTCAGCCTGAAGATGGCGGCACATACCGCTGTGAGGCAGTGAACTCCAGAGGCAAAGACCTCCACACGGCACGTGTGACTGTAGAAGGTAAAGGTCAAAAGGTCATCTTTAACCTCTGTAATACTGAGTCTCTTTTCCTTGGATTACTGTTTAAAAATAACTTTAGTCTTAATACAACCACCACGGTAGCTTTCAAAGATTTCACGCTGGGAATTTTCTCACTTTGCAGCTTTTCCTGAGTGGGTGGAGCACATCAGAAGCACAGAGATGGACCTTCACAGCGAGTACACGCTGTCCTGCAAAGCCAGCGGAATACCCAAGCCACGCATCCACTGGCTGAAGAACGGAGAACCAGTAATATTCCAGCTCATTACTTTTTATTGCCCTATATCTGAACAATTAAGCTAAAGCTAAAAATACTCACAACCCCGCCCCCTGAAAACGCTCTCAGATCCCTTAGAGCCAGGGTGTATCTCAAGGTTACTGCAGCGGCACCGTAGTGACAGGGAGCTGGCTCTGTAGATATGTGTCACGTCTGGGGAAAGTGTCTGCTGTTTGGGAGCAGATGCTGGCGGCGGCTGTGTAAACCTGCATATAAACAACTGTCATGGAAAGGTCTGGAAACAAACAAACAAACAAAAAAAACTGGAGAAAGTTGGAAAAATTAGAAAGCACAGAACAGGAAATAGAACTTTCCCTCCCTCCCACTCACCTTACATTAAAAAAAATCATTAATGATTTAGTACGTTTCTTTTTTTTTTTTTTGTTAATTGGTATCTTAATGAATATTTCACCTCGCTGCCCTGGTATTTTCCACAGGTGGACCATAAAGAGATAAAGTTCAGCAGCTTGACCTTTGATGATTCAGCGATGTACCAGTGCATGGCCGAGAACCGCCATGGAGTCATTTATGCCAACGCAGAGCTGCGTGTGTTTGGTGAGTTCCAGCACAGCACAAACAGCTGCATCAGAGATTTTAAAGGTCGCGTTACGAGCCGACGAGGACGATTCTCATTAGGAAATTAATTGCTGTGTCAAAAAAAACAACAGACAAGTGCAGTTTTTCCACACAGCGCCCCCTCTGGTCATGCAGCAGTGCTCACACAGAATGTTAGACAAATATGTTTCCTTTCTTTATGAATATAAAAATGTGCCATAAATCTCAGCGTGGCCTGCAGCCAGTGCATTATTTGCTATTACTCTCATGAATAATGGAAAGTGTTTCTCTTCAGCCTGTGCTCCAACATTTGAACACAATCCAGTAAAGAGAGTCCTGGCTGCGAAAAATGGTCGGGTGGTGATTGAATGTCGACCAAAGGCCGCTCCCAAACCTGCCCTGTCCTGGAGCAAAGACACGGAGCTGCTGTCCAACTCCAGCAGGTGAGCATCTGGGCCACACATCTGGGCCACACGTCTGGGCCATACCTGCTCCAAGACTAGTATCCTAGATTTGGATGTACTACTATATGCATAAATGCAACAAAGTGAATCTTGGAATTGAAATGAACCGTAGACCTAGAGTCTTTGACAGGGAGTCAACGACCCCTACAGGGTCTGCTGATGTACTGCAGGGGGGTTCAAAAATGTTGAGAGAAATTTTAGAGAAATGTTGTTTTTTAATATATATTAGATCGGTCAAATGTTAATATTTTCAATCTGTGATTGAAATCTTGATTAATCGTGCTTAATTGTGACTAATCATGATAGTATCCGTCATTACTAGTCAAGATAACACTTTAACATAAAAACACTGATGCAGTTATATATCAATATATAATAGAATATAAATGTATAGTTGGGGTCTCCTGCTGCAACTCTCCACCAGTTCAGGGTCAGACACCTTAAAAAGACCCTGATTTGGACCCCCTATATTTGAAGTAGAATTTCAGTGTCATCTTCTCAGACTCCTCCTCAGGTGTCACACAGCATGTCTAAATCTCATCCTGTGCATCAGTCCAAAAAAAAAAAGAACCCCAAACCCTCACCCCCACAGTGGGTTTCAAAAAGAGGAGGAGGTGCAGCACCCAAATCAACTGTGCAGCATATGATGCTGTCTGTGGCTTCTGTTTGTACCAGGGAGAGTGTGCAGCAGTGACGGAGCAGCTGGCGGGATGTTCTTTTTAATGCATGAATATTAAATATGCTGACTGAAATGAATCAAAGCACCATTTAATATTTCTTCAGGCCTACTTCCTTTCATATATTTCTTTTTCGTGCCAAACCACATACATTATGTACTGGCTCATTGGCAGCCATTTATAAAGAAAGAACTCTCTTGCATCATTTTTCATCATCTACTAAAACTGCATGCTGGACTTTTGACCCCTCTGATTCCACTCAATATTTGATAGCACACAGAGGCATCTTTCAGTGCTGTATGAAGAATTCATTCTGGTTTCTCAGGGTGTTCGTCTGGGAGGACGGCAGCTTGGAGATCCTCAACGTGACACCAGCAGACCAGGGCAGCTACACCTGCTTTGCTGAGAATGACCGGGGCAAAGCCAACAGCACAGGCTCTCTGTTGGTCACAGGTGAGTTTCAGATGAAGATTTATTCCAAATCAAACTCTTAATCATCATGTTCTGCAGCTAAGTCTTTAATCCCTCCAATCAGAAAGCCTGGGATTGAACCAAAAGAAGCACTGACATTTTTTTTCCTTTCTTACTTTTCCATCATTATCAAACCGTTTGCAGACATTTTAAATGTTTGTTAGAGTAGAGCCGGTGTGACCTTGACTCCTGTCGGCCTTTGCCAACATCTCTCTGTCCGACTTTAGAGGAGGGTCTTAAACTTCAGGCATCTTTTTAAATTATGTCCCTCCAACAGAGTGACAGCATATAAGAGAGGACTGGTGGACATGAAGTTTGTCCGTGATGTCAAGGACGTGAGGAGACCTCGGCTGGGTTTGATGAAAACTGGACTTAAGTTATGAGCGTGTTGAGATAGTCTGATTATCACAACACTGTCTATCACGCTGGGACAGTGGGAGGGAAAAAAAGATTGGTTTGGATTTTCCTTCATGTCAGACAATCTAAGCTGTCAAACATGTTTTAGTTTTTCTATTCAGTTGCGACGAGGCTGGATGCACAGCTCTTTTCTGCCCTCTACTGGTGATTAGTGCACATTGACGAATTACAGCGATTCCAAGCTCTGACCTTATGTTTGAGATCCTGCTGATGTGGCTGATGTTCTCGTCTCTCTGGCTCTTTATCTCCAGAGTCCACAAAGATCACCTTGGCTCCGTCCAATGCAGATGTTAAAGTGGGTGAAAACGCCTGGATGCAGTGTACAGCGTCACATGACTCCTCGTTGGACATCACCTTCATCTGGGCACTGGACGGTCGAGTCATCGACCTTCACAAGAACCGGCAACATTATGAACGCATACAGGTGAGACGCTGCGGTCGGGAAAAAATAACCCATACAAATATATATATGTATATGTATGTATATGTGTATATATATATGTATATATATATATATGTGTATATATATATCTGTATATATATGTGTGTGTATATATGTCTCTATATATCTCTCTCTATATGTGTGTGTACAATTATAATAAAATACCTACACTCCCCTCAGCCTTTCCTCCCAGACCTTTAGCTCTGCTGCGCTATATTTATGTCAAATCATATTTGAGGTTTTGTTGATGTCATTGCTGCGTAATGCCTTAAATGGAAAAGTACTTTCAGCCTTAAACGAATTAGACTCTCTCAGATCCATTCCACATTTTCCCCTGACTGTAATTGTCCATTGTATATCACTCTTAACACGGGTTTCCACAAAACACCCATTATACTTGACTATTTCTGTCAGTGCAGCTCTGACCAGAAACTAATGGTAAGAATTTTGTCTTCGTCACTCACTGCCCAACAGTCAAATCCATACTGTAATTGTGACTGACGAGAGCCCACTGTTTGGTTCTATATGTGGAATGTTTCAGACCATTGGTGTTGATGTGCTAGTGGTCATGTGTAGTGATGTTAATGTGGTGAACATTTACCACCCTACATTGACAATGTTGTCTTTAGTTAACACTCTGGCGACCTTGACATTAAAGGTGGCACTCTTCTCAGCTGAAGCCCTAGTAATTAGCTATTTCGGGGTGAGGCTTCAGTTCTGCTCTAAAATGTGTTGACTGCCTGTCATTTTTGTTACTGTTAACTTTGAGTTTGTACCATGTTTTCCTTGACCTTTGACTTCTTCTATTGTTTCCTGCAGAACGGGAGCTCCAATGGCGAGTTGTTGATTAAAGACGCGCAGTTGAGGCATGCTGGGCGCTATACCTGCACCGCACAGACGCCCGTGGACAACATCACTGCCTCGGCCCAGCTGGTCGTCAGGGGTGAGTGGTAACGGACGACAAACAGTACAGTGTGAATTATACAGTATGTGTATGTATGTATTTTTTTCAAGCATGACCAGGGTATACATTTTTTTAAATTAATTGCTAACAGGGCAACCATCAACACTCACTCTCACTACAGTTCACAGTAAATATTTAAACTAGAACCTCGAGAAAGGCAAAGATCCACAAAGGAAGATGGTGTTTATTGAGCGATGCTTTTGTCAGTTGTTTAATAAATGAACCCAACAAATCTGAACGAAAGACGTGAAGACTCGTAGATAAATGCCATCAGTGTATTATCTTTGTGTTGGAGAGGGGGGAAAAGTTTGTTTTTTCATGAAGAACAAAGTCAATTTCCCGCAGATTTAATTATATGTGTTCAGTTGGGCTAAGAACAGGATGTCTTCCTGAAGATTTACACGGGCTGTCAGAAAAATATTTGCAAATTAGTCATTAGTTTTTACAACTGTTATTATCAGACCATTATGTACAGCTGGGGTTTGTGCGTGTGTGTGTGTGTGTGTGTGTTTAGGTATGAAAGCAGCAGAAAGTGACTGTGGACTACTGTATGACATTAGTAAATCTCCTGTGAGTGGGCAGAACGGTGAAGGATTTGCAGGATAGTCTGTCAACTCCGAGGTTCATGTGAACCAGGGTGAAAACAGAAAAGCAAAGACAAAAGTGTCACCAGTGGTTTCAAACTGGAGGTATGCGGCCCCCTTGGGGGCATGGTGCTATTGCTAGGTGTGTGTTATATTACCTAAAAATGTCCAAATACCTTCTTAGGTTTTCTACTAATGTTTCCAGGTGACTAGAACTTAGAGCAACAAAGTCAACATGTTATCTCTAACCATCTCTAGCCATTAGAGGTTTCCCTCTCAGCACAATGACAGTATTCAGACGGCTGTTGATTGCTGTACTTGTTCTTTCTGCAACAGGCAGATATCATCAAAACAAACACAGCCGTGCTTCTGCAGTGGGCTGTCTTTTACTTTGCCCCCCCTCCTGGATGATTCACCAGGTTTTGTTTTCACCCTCCACTGCCTGGTGAGTGAGAGCTTGCCTTACAGCCCCTCCCCTCAGGTCCTCACTCAGCCCCGGTGCTGACGGACAAAGAAGCTTTTTAGACAGGAACCTAAGAGCAGCCGTGAAGTTGCCACTGATCCCTGTTGTTTCCTGGGTGCTGCTAATGCTGCTGCTGCTACTGCAGTCAAACCAAAACACAATCTCTGGGCCACTCCTAATGGAGTGCTAAATGCCAGCAGTCCACACCACGACAGTGAGGGAAGGATGAAAGACGTGTTTTTATCCCAGTTGATGAGGTCTGCTGCAGGACACAGTACAAACACAGTCAAACACTCCTCTGCACCTGTAGCTTGTTTTCAGTAGATGAAGAGAAGAGTTGTTTTTATATGACGGCTGTGTTTATGTAGAATATTGATACAGTCAGAGACACATTGTTGAAGTTTGTCTGTGTTATTATAACAAGTTCTGAATCAGGGAAACTGTTCCTAAGGATTGGTACTTTATCAGTTTTGGAAAAAAAAGGAAGCTTTGTACTTGTAGTATTGTAGTTTTAGTCAAGTTCTAACACATACTTTTAACTCCCTTTAGTGCAGTGTATTACAGTTTTAGTATTTGAAGCACATATATTTATCAGTCATAACTCTTCCAGCCATCCTGGGTTTTAGGGACATTTTAATTTATAGATTTTAGACAATGCTGTAGATTTATTCCTTAGGCTTTTTTAACTTGAAGGGTTTTCCCTCTGGTGATCAGTAAAGTCATTCTGATTCGGATTCTGATTGAACAGGTCCTTTAGCTCAGCTGATCCGCAGAGTGAGATGTGGGCCCATATACAGTAAAAAATGATTCTACTTTAGAAAAAAAAAAGAAGTACTATAACAAATTTTAAATGCCTTTTAAGTAGCTGGAAAACTTAAAAAAAGTGCATTTTACAAGATGAGCCACCTGTACAGTACATCACTGTCACTGTTGTACTGAAAAATAATTCTAAATTAATGAACCATCTGCGTGTCCAAAATGTATAGTATCTGGTATAGTACACTTCTGTTTTCTTAGAAGTATACTCTTAAACCATAATATCACTTAACTACTTTATGACATTATATACGGTAATATATAATCATGCTGGACTAAGGACTCAATATGCATACAGTCCTGCTGCAGTGAAGTATACCCACTCTACTTTGCCAGTTATTTTCTGTTACTTCCTTTTCAGACTGATATTAATGACTTGGAGAAGTGAACCTAGCTGACCTCAGAGGATGTAAATTATAACGCCAACAGTAAAACAGCGTGGAATTAATGAAATATTATTTTAAGGCTGCAGAGCAAGAGTGGGGAAAAAAACCGGAGAACTCAGACAGACATTAAATTAAAAGTTTTTTCCGTCATCTGTACTTTATGCATTGTGTAATTTACGAGCGAGTCGAAGCTGAAATGCTCTGATCCATCATTCTGACAAACTTAAGGCTGCTAACGGCGAAGTGAACCATAAGTCTTCCATTGGTTAAACTGTGTTAATGACACTGCGCTGATATTTAAACATTTCTACAAAGAAGAAAAAAAACCCCACCAATCTAACGATACTCACAGATATTGTTTTATATCTCTCTCCGACCCCAGGTCCCCCCGGCGCTCCAGGTGGGGTGAGAGTGATAGACAAAACTGACAGGAGTGTGACGCTGCAGTGGAGCCGCGGAGCAGATAACCACAGCCCCATCTCCAAATACACCATCCAGTACAGGGATTCTCTGGTGAAGGATTCCTGGAAGAATGCCACTACATGTGAGGCCGCTGGAATATTTACTTTTAAGATGTTTTGCTGAAATACATCTAACAACTGCTCCGTTATTCACCTTTTTTTTTTCAAATTTTGAAAATCTACAGCAGGGGTCACCAACGTGGTGCCCCGGAGGTATCTGGTGGCCTCAATGAGCTACTTAATGTAGACCCCAGGGTATTTTCTTAAAATAAAACTAGTCAACAAGAGGGTCAAAAATTGTACTCTTACTGTGCTTTTTGAATCAGTTCTACTTGCAATGATATTCAAATGGGTGCCATGACCATGGTAAGAGGAGTGTCTACTACTATATGTCCCTGAACTAATTATTATTACATTGTTTAGGATGTCTGTATCAAACAAGTGCCCTTGAAGTAGCTCTCAGTTTCAATAAGGTCAGTGACCCCCCTGATCTACAGCATATGCATCCATTTCTCTTCAGCCCCTGCGATTGTAGAAGGGAATTCAGAGACGGCTACAGTGGTGGATCTGTTCCCTTGGACCGAGTACGAGTTCAGAGTAATAGCCACCAACACTCTGGGGACGGGAGAGCCCAGCATCCCCTCCCCTAAAGTCCAAACCCTGGAAGCAGGTAAGGAACTCTGTCCTGGCGTCGGCCTGTGGTTGGCTGTGTTTATTTGACTCTGTGTTTTGAAAAGTCATGGAAAAGCAGGCGTGCAGTCCAGCTTTTCCATTGTACCATTTGTTCAGCGTCATTCTATTGTGGCAGTGTTTACTTATGTGAAGAAGTGCTGCAGCAGTGGCCCACAGAGATACTATTATGATGCACTTCATAGAGCAGCAGCTCCCTGCCAAACTCCCCACACAAACCTCCACAAATGAGCACTTTGCTGAAACCATACGCTATATTTCAATTACCAAACAGAAATCACAGGCCTCCAGTAACCTCTCTTAAAAGTCATTACCGTTCTAGACTCTGGGCTCTGGGTTCCCGCAGGAGCATTAAGGTGTTGCAGTTGGCATCTGTGGGGACATTGATACTGTACTTGCGGAGCAGGGACATGTCAGTAGTTCAGCCAGCGATCGGTCACAGCATGTGTGGCTTGGCTCCCCTTCTGTGGCCTTCTGGAATGTGGGCTCAAAGTTGCACTCTTGCTGTCTGTTCGTAGTTCCTGTGGTGGCGCCCTCGGACGTCAGTGGGGGCGGAGGAACGAGCAGAGAGCTGACCATCACGTGGACGGTAGGTCTGCACTTCTCACAGGACACGGGGGTCAAAAGGATACAAGACAAAAAGCTAAGCTGAAACGTAGCATCGAACGAGAGAATAAAAGAATCACTGAGCTTCAAGCAAAGGTGATGGAAAAAAACATAACGATCACGATCAATAAACAACGGTGACTGAGCCGAAACATTATCCTTCATTTCCCTGCTGCAGTCATCGATAAAAAAAATCATTCATGGCTAAATTACCTCTCGCTTGGCTGAGCCACGGCCATGGACATCCAGAGCAGCTGGACAATGAGACAATGTGTTAAAGAGTCAGTGACGCTGACGC
This sequence comes from Cynoglossus semilaevis, assembly GCF_000523025.1. Lineage (NCBI taxonomy): Eukaryota > Metazoa > Chordata > Actinopteri > Pleuronectiformes > Cynoglossidae > Cynoglossus > Cynoglossus semilaevis. The sequence goes on along the minus strand of NC_024312.1, from coordinate 10,758,337 downwards.
AGATATGACTGGCAGGACATATGGAGAGATGATTAAAGATAAGTGCCAGCAGAGGAAATGAGGCATAGGAACACGCGAAGAAGGATGAGCTGGCCAGGCTGAACCACTCAGTATACAGATAACACTGCAGTTCTCATACTAACAGTTAAAAAAAAATCTCTTGGCCTTTTGAGCTCTGTTAGATAAAAGGCACAAGCATAAGTATGGTACATGATGTGTGAAATTGGATTGGATTAGTGAGAGTTTAATGGCAGGGTTGAAATGTGTCCGTGAATGAAGCATATGTAAAAAAATGTAAAACGTCTCCTTTCATCGTCAGCCCGTCCAGCCCCGGTACTACTACGGTCCAAATTTTGGATACATTGTGGCCTTCAAACCTCAGGACGATGACCAGTGGAGAAGGGTGACGGTGACTGACCCACAGGCCAACCGCTACGTCCACAAAGAGTCCTCCATCCCCCCTTTGACCGAGTTTCAAGTCAAGGTCAAAGCATTCAACAGTGAAGGAGAGGGGCCGTACAGTGTCACAGTGGTCATTTACTCCGCACAGGATGGTAAGCAGTGAGGAGTTCCTCAGCTCCTGTTACACACTGACACACAGAACTACAGTACTGTGGACGGGAAAACTACAGTAATCAGGAGGACTCTAATACTTTGACATTTACAGCAGTAAAGAAAAATGTGTTTGGAAAAAAAAAGTCTTTGGAATCTCAGTAGTTTAGATCAGTGTAGTCTCCAAAGCTAGGGGGCGACAATGAAGAAGTCAGCCCATGTTTACTGCTTGATCAACACACAAAGTACAGAAAAGTTAGCATCATTTTCTGGAGGGAGGGGGAGGTAGGTTTGCCAAACACCCAAACAAGTTATGGTAAAGACTGATAGCAATCCTTCTGGTCCATGCATTCCAACAAATTGGACCTCTTTTTGGCCCATGAGCCAGAAGGTTTTCACAAAAAAAAAACCCAAAGAAAGAGTGCGGATTGAATTATGGAACTGGTGGTGTTCCTGCTGTAGAGCAGTGGTTCCCAAAATGGGAAGTGATGATGTCAGGTCACAAAAGGGGGCGCTGCAGAGAAAGTTTTGGAGCAATTGCTTTATGTTAACCTCAACCTTCACCATGTGGCCAAAACATTGGAAGCTTTTGGAAGTTAAGAGCGTGGACAATGACTGTCACAGTAATCTCACAGATTGAACTTTTCTAAATTTCTCGGCATCTTAAAGAAGGAGAAATAAGTCAGTATGCCAACCCTCTGTTATTGTCAGCTGCCTGTCACCAGAAGCTACACAGTATTAGAGTTCTGATGTATAGTCGAGAGGAATTTTAATGCTCCCTCAAAGTAAACCCATCTTATCCTCTTTCTCCTTCTCTAGTGAGGGATTATCATGATCTCTGTGCAGCGTGAGCCACAGAGCTGGTGATTTGCCCAAGGATGCAAAGCATTTAGTCCATTTATTAACATCCACTGACAGACAGTTGCGATAACCACTGGCACACAGCGATGCCCCGTTGCCATGGTATCACACTTTGGTGCCGGCTCTGTTTGGATTTATAGCTAAGCCTTCAAAGAACTCTGCCTCCGTGTTTGTGTGATCATTTGTCTGTGTGCCTCCTTGTTGTCACTGTTGTTTTTGTACTTCACAGTGATTGTTGAAATGCCACAGTGGTTCACAGGAAAAATATAAAAATGATGGATTTCTTCACTTCGCTGGTTCCTTACTCTGAAACAAATCCACACGAACTAGAATGGTCAACAAGCAGCACTGAGTAAAAAAAATGACATCACTAAAGCCAATTGATGCAGGACAGGAAGCACTATATATTTTACGATCATGGTAATGGATCCATTAGTTTGCATGACGCACCAGTCGATATCATGCTAAAGAGTATACACTTAAAAAAAAAATCTGCTGAGCTGCTCGGTTTTACGCACGCAATGCAAGATTTATATCTGGAGGTAAAAGTCCTTGAGATGCTCTTCCACCACCATAACCTATTCATCACTCTGTTCTTGTCCCAGTTCCATCTGAGGCGCCTGCAAGCGTTGACGGCAAAGCTCTCTCCGCCACAGAGGCCATCGTGTGGTGGCTGACCCTCCCACAGGGCAATATTGATGGATACCAGGTCAGCAGAGAGTTTCACTGATGCCAGCAGAAAAGTACACACACACACACACATATATATATGTGTGTGTGTGTATATATACTGTATGTATATATGTATGTGTGTGTGTATATATGTATGTGTGTGTGTGTATATATATATATATATATATAAAGTATACATATA
>NC_024312.1:10742674-10753900 GCF_000523025.1 Cynoglossus semilaevis | reverse complement strand
CGCCGTGGCCGGCAAGCCCCTCTCCGCCACAGAGGCCATCGTGTGGTGGCTGACCCTCCCACAGGGCAATATTGATGGATACCAGGTCAGCAGAGAGTTTCACTGATGCCAGCAGAAAAGTACACACACACACACACATATATATATGTGTGTGTGTGTATATATACTGTATGTATATATGTATATATATATGTGTATATATGTATATATTTATGCGTATATATGTATATATGTATGTATATATATATATATATATACAGTATATATATACAAAACACACTGTTGTTTCTGGATGTAGCTCTGTTTAACCTCTGACCCTTATCCTGTCAGGTGACGTACTGGAGGAGTCAGGAAGAAGGTGGGGGTGGGGCTCAGAAGGTGGTGGTGTCTGGCAAGGAGAACCACACCAGGCTGGAGGGATTGAAGCCCAACTCCAATTACCTCATCGAGGTTAGAGGCTACAACTCGGCAGGATACGGGCCGGCCAGTGAACACCTCCACATCCACACCAAGAAACCACGTATGTCATGTTTAAAACGTCCTCCAGAGTCTGTTCTGAAAAAACACAGTCCACATCTACATTTGTGTTTTTTGTGTCTTTCATCAGCTCCAAGTCGACCCCCAAAAATCATAGGTAAAAAACTAAAGGGCAACTCTGTAAATATTGCCTGGGAGAATGTGGAGCCGCTGGATAACGAGGCTCCTATAGATGGATACAAAGTGAGTGGATTTGAAACAGAAATTATAAATGTCACATTTTCATCTGCGTTTGTTGACAGTCCGTACGTGTACATGTGTACGTGTGTAGGTGCTGTACAGGCAGCAGGGCCAAACCGCAGGCACGCTGTACACCACCAGCAGGAGGTACATAGATCTTCCTCTGCCGCAAGATGGGAACTATATTGTGGAGGTGCGAGCGCACACAGAAGGAGGAGACGGAGCTGTGGCACGAATCCACATCACAGGTGAAAAAACTTTCCTAGGTAAACGAGGAAAATACTTAATATTTATTTACCAAATATACAAGCCGAAAAAGGCTTGAAAATGTTTCCTGTTTCAGGCAGAGGAGAATCAGAAGACAGTGGAGAATATAAAAGCCGAAAAAGTTTTAGGCAGAGGAGAATCAGAAGACAGTGGACAGTTCCTGTATCTTATACAACAGGAATTGTCCAAAAAAAATGTGGATAAACACAAAACTTTCCTGACTGGATATCATCCCCTGAAAAAATATTAAGTGCACCTTTAAAAATGAACAGAATAAGAATCAACAGAATAAGAAATATATATAAAAAATGGTGTCACATTTCTCCGTAGTGCTGAGGCCAAAAACCTGACAGTTAAATCCTGGCCTGCTATTTGCCTGTGGGATTAAACCAAACTTAGTGGCAGGTAATCATTGGTCATGGTCGGATGGTTCCCATGGGCCAGAGCAGGGCTGTCACTCCAGGTTATTCCACCTTAAATTTGAGGGCTAAGCGGGAATAAGCCAGCCGTTCGTGACCAAAGTCTTGATAGCGCAGTGACTGATGGAGTGATTGGAGCGCTTTAAGCTTCTGTAATTGATCTTGATGAGAGGAGGAAACCCTCCCCCGCCTCCCTCCTGCCGTGGGTTTTCATATCCCTTATCGTTCAGCCTCAGACCTATCTCAACAGATTGATTTCACAGCCTTGGAAATCTAAGCTGTGGAGGATTTCAGATTCTGGGCAATGACAAATGCAGGAGCATTTATGGTGATCACAGCACTGATGGGACAGAAGAGCCTTCAGACAGAAATCTGGTCTTTAGTTCAATCAGTGGGAGGTTGACGGACAAGGAACACGGCTTTCAATCAGCAACTCCTTTGACGGTCCAGTCGAAAGGCCACGTCCAGCCAACTCATGGTCACGGTGGCTTCCTGTCTCCTCAGAGGAGACAGTGGAAAATACAGAATAATAATAAAAAAAATGTCCACAGCCAGAAATCAACAGGGTAATTTTATATCATTTTATACTACTCAAAAAAGTAGTAGTTTTTGTTCAGTATAAATACTGTACACCGTATAATAATATTACAAAAGTGGGGTTAATATATTCTTTTAAATAAATGTAATTAATTATTTAAGGCCAAATTAGAGTTATTATTGACATCCAGTTGCTCGCCCGAAGTGGGCGGTTTCAAGGATTGTGCTTCTCTCATCGTAATTGTAGAAATACTCAGTCTCTCAGAGTACTTTTTTGCCACAACCAGTGGAAATACAGGTTCAAAGAAGACGTACATTAGCACCAAACATGCCCTTAAGTCCTCATTGGTTCTTCAACTATTTAAATAAAACAAAAATTAAATCTACCAGTTAGCGCACTGTTACTTGTGGTAACAACTTGATAATGAATGTGTTTTTCCACCTTTTGCATCAGCTTGTACTGCAGTACTAGTATTATGGTCAATATGTAAGCTGTATAATTAGATTATAGTTAGACGTGAATAAAGACACAGCACGTAGCAATTTTACATTAGCAACAACATGGATACAAAGTGAGTATGTTTTGTCCCAAAGTACAAAGTATCAAAATATCACAGTAACTATTGTCACGTCTCTGCTGTCTCAGTATTTCTGTCGTGGCCCACAGAGCTGGTCGTCCTGTAATCAAAGCCAACAGTCAACCAACACATAACTACAGCATGTCACAGGTTCAACCTCCTGTGTGTCTGTCTGTCCATCAGGAGGAGGTGTGATGTCGGCCCAGTCTCTCAGCGTCCTCTCGCTGCTCCTGGCTGCTCTCCTCAGCCTGGACCTCTGAATGTAGCACCATCTCTGTCTTCATTTCTGGTGAGAAAGACAGGTTAACGCCTGTAAGGACTTCGGGACTTTCCAAAATCTTCTGGTTCAACCCTATAACCTGGATGTCATATTCCAGCTCTTCCCCTCTGGGATTTTTACGTGGGACAAATGGATGGAAGAGGGAAAAATTGAATATAGACAAAGACATCCCTTATTTATCCACACAAGGCGTCCATGGAGCAGTGACATAGGAGTTCAGTCAACTTTTTAAATATGCCTTACATAAACAACTGCACTTAGCTTTCACAGTTACCTGTTTTAAACCGACGGACGGAAGATGTGGACATAACACTGTGCACAGGTCTTGTTGTTGTTTTTATTTTATTTTTCCCCTTGATATTTCTACAGTTTGTTCCCTGTGTGAAGGTGAAGAAGAAGTAGCTGTGACGGATAAGTGTATGAGTTTGTCAAACTCCCTCTCCACCTGCAGTTCAACAGCATTTTCTTATGTTTTTCTAAACGAAGCACATCTTCACGAAGCACAAATCTCAGCCTTACATATCCATGATTTCATAACACGAATTATATAGACACCAGATGTTTATGTTCAACATATCTGAATATTGTTTTTCCTTAAAACCTGCAGTTCTCTGTCGAAGAGTTAGGCAGATGTTTAAAATGGCAGTAAGAGTTCTTTGACAAATTTCACCTTTTTTTGTGAGTGGACAGAGATTTTTTTTTTTTTTTTTTTTTGAGATTATAATCATTCAAACAATTTCCTCACATCTGTGAAGTTAAACCTAGAGGCCGTGCAACATAACATGAGTGATATGATTTTGGGACCAGAAAAGATCGACTGGTAGATCAGTCAAATTAAACATATTATTCTGCAGGAGATGATAGTCTGGGCTTCCAGGGAGAATAATCACTGTCTACAGGCCACAGTGAAGCATGATGGGCTGTTTCTTGAAAATCTGGGTCAGCAGTTTTGCAAAGGGAGTGAGGGATTTGTTCAGAAATAATGGTGACCTCAAAGCTGAGACTCTTCTAAAGCAGTACCATCAGGGGAGGGATCTGATTGGACGCTTCAGCAGAAAATATCTGGACTGCGAAGAAGAGACAGAAGCCAAAGGCAGGTAACGCGATACGTGTCATTTCGGTTTCTGCAATCATATATATATGTATACTGCATATATATATGTATATATTTAAAAGCTTCCAAATGTGAAAGTATAAATACTTTGCAGCTGCCTGATTTCACAGTACTGCACGTCAATGTTATTATGGACCATTTTCTTTTTTAATTCAGTGCTTTATTCAGAATCGTTACACTACGGTACCGTTGTGTGCATGTACAGAAGGGTGGTTGAGCAGGTGCGGGATGTTTAGGTTCGAAGGCGATATTTGAAAAACTGAATGTAAACATATCAACCCAGTCAGCCTTTGTGGATTTCCTTTAGACCCGTGCAACACCCCCACCTCCCTACACCCACATTCTGAAAAGTGGGCAACTTGTGAGCCATACAGCTGGCCCATTTTGAACCTGTGCCCCAACTGGTGACCCACACGAACAAACATGCTGGACGGAACTTGCCTTTTCAAATACAAAACTGCAGCAAAGGTGTTTTAGTCGTCATATCGGTTACATTTGTACTCGTGTGTAGTGATCAAGTTCAAGTTGGCAAAACGCGTGAGTCGTGCAAAAAAAAAAAAAATGTCAATAACAAAAAGCTGAGGCAACAGTTTGTTTTGTTTTTACTGTATTTTTATTAGGACTTCAGTGGTTTCTGCTGGTGCTTTTACAAGATTGTCGGTGAATTTATTTCCTATACAGAATTTTTCAACTCATTTACTGTTTTGTACGGACATTAGTAATTCTCATGCTGTTTCATGGCTGTGCAGTTCATCCAGTCAACTTTGGGGTTTTTTCCCCTTCATATCATTTGCCAACAAACTGAATCTGTTCTAATGCTTTTTTTACATTACATATTAACAGCAGAGCATCCATCAGCAGTAAGAGCTCATCCAAAGGTCTTGATGTCGTTTGTGCATTTATGTTTGTCATTTATTAACATGCATTTCCTCATTAACTGTTCTAACGTTTGTTCAAGATGAATCCACATTTTCACGTGCTCTGTTTCTGTCAACAACAAATGCTGCATTTTGAATCCCAGTGATTTAATTTCTGTGCGACTGCTGGCCATGCTTCTACATTCAGACAGCATCCACCACAAAGTGCTTTTGCCAGTTTTCCTTAAAGCAACAAATCATCAAAAAAATAGTTGCCAAATGCATGAATGCCTAAAACTTTGACGTTGTTCTCTGTCAAAGCGGTGGATGTGCATTCAAACGTGCATGACTTTGGAGACAAAGTGTACATTACATTGCAACCTTTCAACCTCCTGTGCTTATATGAAACACATTCCATTGCTCAGCGGCATCCCTACGTGTCAGAGACTGTACAGATCTAAGCCTAACGTGCGCACTATCTGGTGAGCCACATGTTGACGGTCATCTCAAGTGTTAGTGTGAGGTGAAAAAAGCTTGAAGCAAAGTACAGAAATCACAGGAATCCGTCCACGTCCTGAAATGATCCTGCGGCTTCATGAAGAGAATGGCTGGGGTGTAAATGGTGTCAGTGGGAGCATGTCGTGTTGAATACAGAGGTGCAGTGCTATGCTGGATGTCAATTATACATGTGAGGGCTGGATGTGAATTGGCTGGCTAAGGAACAATAAAGGTGTAGTTAACTATTACTCTGTTGTGTGTTCTATCACCTTTCTCTGTTTCTGAGTGACTTTTCTGAGACAGACACCTCATCTGATTTTTATTTACTGGACTACGAGGGTTCTTCAGTTAACGAACAACCAACAAATATCAAATTTCCCAAAGCGCAATGATTATAAAATGTCATAAAATATGAAGTTTATGCCCCAGCTTGAACACACTTATATATTGTTGGTTTTAGTTCATGTGTTACAGTATATGATTTCATGAAGGACTGGCCGTCTCCCTGGATCTATTCTGCCTTTTGCTTCTTATGGAACAAGTTCACTTTTCCGCCATGACCGTTAATTTAATAAGGGAGTTATGAGGTAATTGAATGAACAAATAATACAATTAGTTTTAAGATAAAATATAAGATAAGATGGGACAAACCCTGACTGTGAGGTACATTTGAAGTTTTGCCATGACTATGGGTTATTTTTCATCTTCTGAAATCTGAAGAGTCCTGGTTATGTTGACTTTAAGAAACTGAACTTTAAAAGTAACTTTCATGATTTAAAACAAGGGATGGGGGCAGGAGTGTGGGGCAGATCCAGAACCTTCTGAACCCTCCTGGGGTCCGGGGTAACCAGAAGAGGCACAGACTAAAATGAACCTCCAACTCCAACACCTATCCTGGGTGTATATGTCTGAAGGTGCAGTTCTGAATTTAATTTTTGTATTTTCATTTGTTTCCAAAAGAGTATTTGATGGGGTTTTGAAGCAGAGAATCGGGCGGTGGGGGACAGGGGTCACTTGGTGACATCTTATTCATGACTGAAAGTTCAGAGCAGTGAAATAGTCACAGTATAGTTTCACCTCTCACATATCATAGAGGAAAAAGTTAGAGCACCATGAATGATTAATGGTCTCCTTTGATAATGAAGTCAAGTATTCGCAGAAACCCTTCAATTTATGAGTAGATTTTCTTCCCCTGGTTCTGCAGCAGAAAGCTTTTCTTCTCCAAACTCGCTGCCAAATGTATCAGAGGTAGTGTTTCAACCCGTCCTTTACAGATAAGGCCGACTCCGTCTAGGTTTTCAGGCAGAAACAGCTGTTGGAGTCCCGTCTTCGCTCCAGTACTCAGCAGACGAAAGGTAGATTGATATCCCTTCACCTCTTGGATTAGCTGTGACCAAATAAAACTTTTCATTCTTCTTATTGAGCATTTTCATTGCTCACATTACTCTTCACCGTATTGACACAAAAGAAAACCATTACTTTGTTTATACCTCCTGCCATATTTTTTCTCTATCTTTACTCATGCGTTTTATCAGTGCAAACATATGTTCTCTGAGATACAGTCGCTCTGTTTCCAGGTGGCTGTGTGTCACACAATGTGTAACCAATACATACTCACAATATTTTACAACCTGTGTAACAACGTGAATCACACCAAGTCACAAATGGAACCTTAGAGTTGTTGATTTTTAAAGTTTAGCCCTTTGTACTTAACCATGTTGATATTCTTCACATCAGACGATGTAAACATCCAGGAGCTTAGATTTCATTGTCAGTGATGGATGGACAAAAGAAACACATCTGACCTCCGTGTCACATGTGTTTTAACAGACAGGTGTGCAGAATGTCACGTTGGTTTGGTAAACCTACACCTGCTCTGTGACAGCTCAGACAACACAAAACACACTTTAAAGAGGTTCAGTGGAGAGTACAGCCAGATCTGAAATGTGACCCCACTCTGAGAGACCTGCAATATGTTATGATGTGTCAAGCGGTGATCCTGTGCCCTGGTCCCGAGCAAAAAGCTTTATAAGTGATGGTACGAATGCAGATATTGGATTACTGTCGAGCTTTGACTTAAGACAGAGCACTGTGATTTGAGACGGTCTTTACTTACGTACAGAAAAACACGGTCATTTGTAGACTTCAATATTAATTTATTTAAAAAAAATAATGTTTTCAAATGTTTGTGTATGAACAAGAAAGTAAACCATTTCTGTGAGTAAGAAAGGCCACTGGAAAGGGTGACCCCGCCCCTTTTATAACAACATTGAATATTGACACTTAATGTAAATGTTTTATTTATTTATGTGGCAAGTAGTGGGGCATCAATCTGAATTAAATTTGGACATTAATTGTGCATAAATTGGCTTTAATGTCAACCAACAGGTGTGTGGTTTACACTTATATAATTTAATGTGGTTCAAAACTATCAGTTCTATTTAAATATACAACCAGATGTTGAGCATCATTGTGTAAAAGAGAGATGTCACAGGAGATGTCACTTTTTCTATCACATCTAAGGCAGGAGATGTCACTTTTTCTATCACATCCACTTCATTTGTATTGTATAATTATTTAATTGGAATAACTGCTATCCCTTTGGCGGCCATATATACTGTAAGCTGATTGGTGTAACAATATCACCTGGTTCACACAGTTTGTCTCCGTTAATATTTACAAAATATGTACACAACACGAGTTTGGAATACAAAAAAGAAACAAACAATAAATAAATAAAGCCACCTTTTCCTCTGCTGTGTAATTTGCCGATGGTAAGTATAAGAGTGAGTCACAGGTATCGGTGCTCACGTAAATGAGCAAACAAAAGTTCAATTTTTCAGGCAGGTAAAAACAAACAAATATATGAACATAAAATAAACAAAAAATAAAACAACGCCCACCGTTGTTTAAATCTAATATTTGTCTGTTTATTTTATTGTAGTGTGGGAGGAAGGACTGCAGAGTGGCGCAGCCTCTCAGTTCAGCCTGACCTGCGCAGACCGCCCTCTCTCTCTGTCTGTCTGTCTAACTGAGTGACTGCCACACACTCAGTCAGACTTGTTGAAAAACTTTGGCCAAACTTTCTCAGCCTCCTGCGCTCGCCGTTTGCGCTGACTATGCGCACTGACTGCGCAACCTCTTGCGTGGAAAAAGTTGCAGGAAGCGCAGGAGAGTTGACGATGGCGTCGTTAGCGGACGCAGACGCCGGTCATGGTGTTTGTCAGATGGGCTGTGGGCTCCTGCTGTCCGCTGACGACTCCTGTGAGAAGGAGCAGCACTGCTGCGTGGACGCCCTCCGCACCGTAGCGGACAGGCTGGAGGAAAGGAGCGCAACTCTGGAGCATGAAGCCCGCATGGCGAGGCTCAGGTGGAACAGGAGGGAGCAGTTCTTACTGGCCCAGGTGTCTGCTCTGCAGAACGAGGCTCAGCTGGCTGCTCTCAGGTACCAGCGGAGGCTGCACCAGTATTTACTGCACATCAACAGCATCGCAGAACAGGTCGTCGGCTACTGCAAGGTGAGCGGGATAATGGGTTTGGTGTAGACTTTACATACTGTAGGGCACTGACAGAAAGGAACCCACCTCTGTGTCTGTTGTCAAATTAAGGGTGATTTACAGACATCTGCGGACGAGAACTCACCAGAAACGACTTCAGGTCAAGGAGACACAGTGGAGGAGCAGCTCTCAGGACCTGAGGTGAGGGAAACACTGTCCACACAACTCCAAGCTCTTTTGTTGATACCAAGAATGATTTATTTTTCAAAGAAAACATGGCATTACATTAAAGTGTGGTAGGTTATCTGAATAATAACAAAAAGGTAGTAGCCTCAGGTGTTGCTTACAGGAACGCTCTTGGAGCTAAAAAACTGTACCTAAACTCCTGTTTAATTCTGGTTGTAAAAGGTACATGGTTCCTACTGTTATGACACTTTGATGAGTATCTGGTGTGTGTGTGTATGTGTGTATACACTGGGAGTTCTCCATGGATGTTGTTCAGTGACCTTCTTGCTGTGAGGCAACAGCAAGAACCACTGTACATATTCCATCTGAAGTCTTCTTTTCATCATCTTCTCCATCTCAGTCCTGTCCACAGCAGCAGAGCCAGACCAAAGTAGACGATTGACAAAGATTTGTTGTTTTCTAGATCAGCAGGTCATTGCGGGGCAAACTACAGACAAACAACTACTTACATTAACAGTAAGACTTGAATTGTTGTGATGTGTTGTTGTTGTGTAAATGTATAATTGCTGCTCAGAACTATGTGAACCTGGTTTTGTGCTGCTCCAGACTTTGTTTTTTTTTGCTCTTACAGGAAACATTTGTTAAACGTCCCACTGTCCTCACCACATGTAATAATATCACTTACAGTAAGTCCGTCAGGTCACAAGGTTTGTTTTAATAACTCTGAGACCAGTGACTTGGTGTCATGTTGGGTTGCTGATGAGTGTGGATAAGTTTAATTGTGGTAATGGTCGTATGAAATATATCTGTAATTTCCTGCAGCCGACTGAGAGAGGAACAGACTTAGGTTTGATTAATGAGGAAAACAGTTCACTTACTGTTGCCAGTGTTGGCCGGTGATACAGCATCTATTTTCAGTTCTTTTTTTTTTCTCTTCGCTAAGAAAACTCCCCTAATGCCTCTTTAATGGTTTATTCAGTCTGTTTTCTCATCTTTTGCTTTCCAAATGAATTTTCCAATGCTCAGGAGAGCTGACTTGCACTTTATCAAAGTTTTGCTTTGAGATGGAAATTTGCTCTATTAAAGAAGTGCTGTGTTCAGTGTTGGGTGCACAGCAGACGTCTCGGTAGCAGCTAAATGGATCGTCACAATAGTAGTGTCTCTGTGTGGTTAGACAGGGAACCTGATTGACCTTGAACCCCTCCCCTCACTGACTCACAGTCATGTTGGTTTACGTTGTTATAACTTTACACTTTATGGAATATGTTTGTAACCCCTGAGAAAACAAGTTTAGCTTAAAACATAAGGAGACGACTATTTGGGAACATCCATCCATCATTATCCATCCATTCATCCATCATCTATCCTCCATTCATCCATCCATCATCCATTCATCCATCCATCCATCCATCCATACCATAATACATAGACATACCTACATTTACCTAAATACCATATATATGTATATTTACCCATATACACATATATACATACATACACATACAGTATGTCTACAGAGTTTTTAAACCATTTTTAATATTTTGCACTTATATAAATTATTTTCTTATAATATGTCATATTTTAACAGTTTCATGTTTGTAAGAGTGTTTCTTTCTTTCTTTTGGAATAGAAAAATCTGCTTTGTTTAGAACATACCATTATGGTTAGAACAACAGATGACACACTCGACCCCAGCACCTGAACCTTTTTTCAAATCTGTCTGGGTTTTAACTTTTTTTTTTTTATAAATTATTTGTCAGTTACTGTAAGCAGTCTAAAGCAGTTCTCTAGTGGCCCTCCAGTGTTTGAATTTCCATGTCTTAGACCTCAGAGATCCACTGATAAAAATCCAGCTGATTGTGTGTTCTTTCTGCGTCCTGACACTGAATACAGTCGGTGGTTGGGGCTGACTCAGCCAGTTCTGCTACAGTGGGAAGGAATAATGGAACCGAGGCAGGGAGCTGGAGCTGTAACAGGATTAGTCGCCGCTGCAGGACGTGTCCTTATTTGTTTGTTCAAAATGAGATGAAGAGAGAGGGAAAAAAAACCCCTCAAAGCTGAGATGAATGATAATGAAAAACAAATACACCGACCCTCCCTGCTTCCCTTTAACAACATAAACTCCTAAATTCACACCTCATTTGCAAGTGAGCAAAACATAGAGGCTGGGAAGTGGGTTCCATATAAATGATAATGTACTTTATCAGCAACCTTCTATAAAACTACTGGATGTGTGAATAAAAACATCTCCTTGAACCAGACTGGGTTTTGACAAG
>NC_024312.1:10696125-10742649 GCF_000523025.1 Cynoglossus semilaevis | reverse complement strand
GACCTTTTCATCCGTGTGAGGGAGAACAGCGGCGGCTCCTTCCATTTGTCTCTTTGTGTTCAAAAAGACTGGAGGAAGTGAGAGTGGGGAAGAATGGAAAGCACACAGTCTGAGTCCTGATGTCATCAAAACCCAATCTTGCGTGACAGACGTAGATGAAAGTAGGTCAGAAAGAGAAGAAAAGACGCTTCTAGGCCTCCTGATTGGACGCCTCTTTATTCCTTGTTCAGACTGAGGTTTCTTTAAAGGAAAAAAAAACAGAAACGTCCTTTGTTTTAAGTGGTGCCGCTGATTTGGTTGAAATCATTTTTACCGCTCGGCGTGGAACATGGAAAATGTTTCTGATTGCACTCAAACTAAGGCACTTATAGACTGTCATATCAAGCTGGAGCACTTTGACAGACTTTCATTCCCAGAAGCACTCAAAGGGAACTACAAGTGTGTTCATGTGGTGAGGACAAAACACTGTCGAAGATCCACCGCTTCAACAGTGTTTCTAACACAGATTTGCAGATTCTCTGCAAAATGACTTGTCTGTGCTTGCCTATGATACAGCCTATGGTCCATGTGATCCACCTCTGTACATTATCACCATTGTGACTTTACTATGACCATGGACACTTGACTTTGAACTAACTAACTACAATAATGTAATTATTATGGTACTGTTCTGTAGAATTCTGTTCCCTCTGTGAGATATTTGTAGTTTTTTTTGTTATTATCTAGACCAGACATGGGCAAACTATGGCCCGGGGTCCGGATGCGGGCCATTTGACTTTTTAATTCTGCCCGTTACATTTATTTAAATTACATTATTAATTTATAATATAATTTTCCTTCAATGCTTGTATTTCCCCAATAGATGACGTAGAAAAGTTTTTTTAGCCTTTATGAATGACCTCTAAATGTTATTTATCTTAGTTCACACGAACGCTCCATCTATCTGCTCCTGACCCAGCCAGCCTGTCAAATCTTAGGAGACATTGTGGCCCGTGAGACAAAAAGCTTGCCCACCCCCGATCCAGACCATTATTTATTTATAAACATTGGAGTTTTACACTGTCATAATTGTGTTGTTAATACCAAAAGGGACATGTTACATCATTTGAGTTATAGAAAAGTTATTGGTACAAAATAATTACGTTGCTTTATAGTTTTTTAAAATTAATTATTAAAAATGTATAGTTTTGGCATATTGGTGGCAAAATCTCAAATCGTGAGGTCAGTGATGAGGCGTCGTCAACATGCAGTGTTTTATTTTTCTTTCGCCATCTGGAGGTGTTCTCTGTACTTGTTCTGCTCTACTTGGGATGCTTTTTTACCCAGAATGCACAGGGCAGCTGTTTATCCCTGGCCTGTGTGAGAGGGGCCGCCCAGCTTACCAATTTCCTTTTTCCTCTCCAATTGAAGTCATGCGCCACACTGCTAAAGCAAACCTCAGCTTGTATTCATTTAGATGAATGTGCTGAGATAAATTCAATTTAGATAAGTGCTTAATTATTTACCACCTCGGTGGCCACGTTTGACCGCCGTGTTCCGATGGACCACTCCCGCTTCACCCGCGCAAACTCACCTGAACTCCATCAGTCAAAGGCTCTAACAATATTTTCTTGTGTGTTGGTTTGGCCGACAGAATGTTTTTGCAACATTCTTGGCAGCTGGTGGCGCTCATTAATGAGGAAGATATTCAGATTAGACGGTGCAGATTTCCAGGGTTTTATTTGGACTAAACCAAAGGCAGTGGCTGTAGAGTGCTCCATGGTTATATTTGTGGCGTCTGACCCTCACTGGGCCTGTGTGCATGTTTGTGTCCTTTCAACTTCAGATGCCAGGTCTGTAGTTTTAGGCAGTAGGTGTGAAAAAGAAAACTCTTAGGCCTGAGACCACCGTGCTCCATTTGGGAGTAGGCTGGAAACATTTATTTTCCTACCTGAAAGGCTCCTTTTTTAACATGTCATTGATTTGTGGGACTTTGGTTTGTGGCCTGAGGTCAAGAGTGTTTTGATTTTCAGACTTTGATGACAGATTTTCTATTTATTTACTGAAACCATCTTCAAAGTGGAGCTCAGTTGACATCAGCTTTGAGGCCTTTAAAGTTTTTAAGTACTTTTTAATGCAGTCTTATGTGAATGTAAGTCAGTTTAGTTCAGTTAAAATTTGACAAGGTTAAGACACAATCTACCATGACATCTTTATCCCATTTTCATTTGAGAATTTCTTTTACTATTGTACACAGGATATTACCCTGTTCAACGTACATTTCAGTACTGACTTCAACTGTCAACCCGTGTTTTGTTGTGCTCATCTGCTCTGCGTATGTTCAGCCTTTTGGTTTGCAGTGAACTGCTCTTGTTTCTGTCCCGATGCAAGTGATTTTTCTTTTTGTAGTTTGAGTGCAGCAGATGTTTGTTCAGCTTGGTTCTGCAGCTGCAGCTCTACCATCAACTGTACTGCAGAAGGCATACTGTGACTACAGTCATTTTTTATTAGTTTCACCGGGGATTCACACCTTTTATTCACACCTCCAGTGGTTTAAACCTAACCTCATTCGAAAAGAGCTTAGTTTCAAATCTGGCCAGCTACTGCATATAGGTCACTGACGAGTGGAGTAGATTTAGAGCCTGATATATATTTTTTTACAAACCAATATGTGTAAGGCGATTTTCACTTGTGTACTCACTGATACCAAGTACCTGTACAGATACTTCTCTAGACAACAGCTAGTTTTATTTTCATTTATTCTCATAATAAAAGACAAAATCTGTCTCTGTTTATTAAAATGTTTGCAGACTTACACTGTCATCACATTAAACGATATATCAGTAAAACTGAGAACAAAAAATAAATAAAACAAAGAGTTCAGGTAAACTTTCAGAACCAGCATCAAACACACTCCTTTGACCTGTAAAGTGATGACAAAATTGCTTGTTGTGATGTTGATTCACCGGCTACTTATCTGTGGTCAAATCTCAGTCCAGTCGCCCCCTCTGTTCCCATCTTCACTGCTCTTTGGGAGGTGGGATACTGCCGTGGGTCGCAGTTAGTCAGTCAGTCAGTCAGTCAGTCAGTCAGTGAGCTGGTGCTTTTTGAACTCACAGGGACCGGCCGCTTCTCCCAGAATCTTGATAAACATGTGGCTTAGACTCCAGCTGTTGGAGGGAGATTACGGTGAAAGCCTGAGTCAGCATCTGCACATGTGTACACATAGGCAGCTGCACCAAACCAAATCAACCACCCACCCTCCCACACACACACACTCACGCATGTACAAGTGTCCAGTTCAGTGTCAGGTTTCTGGGCTAAATGAAGGTAATGTTGAGACTCGTGTTGCACTTACAATAGTTTGTTTGTAGTGGTTTTTTATATTAAATATTTGAAAATTAAATGTAAAAATAGTAAAAATCACAAGGCCATTTCGAGTCAATTAACTTCCTGGTTGGTGATGTTGAATGGTTGTTTTTTTAGGTTTGGAGATTATTTACAGTAAAAATAATGTTTAGTTTATTCTCCTTTATGTTTTTTCCAGGGTATTTCGCTGTTACTGTACAATAATAAACTTCCTGTCTCAAACATCTGGGCAGCATTCGCTACATCAGCAAACGACGTCTGGGTGAGGCTCTATTGGCTGCTACTTTGTTTTCTTTTTACATCAAGGATGTTGAAGTAGTTGGATGACCTCGTGTCTAAGCTGAAAATCAGAGTCAGTTTTGTTCAAGGCCACTTCACAACATTTGTTTCCAGCATTTGTTTGTTTTTCATTGTAATGGATAAAAAGGACAACAATGATTCTAAAAAAATCCCAGACTTCTCTCCTGCTCACGTTTAGGTCTTTGGTGGAGAAACCTTAATTCTCTGGATGCTCACAGTTTTCAGCACACATCTTGAGTCGCACCTGGCCATGAGTGTGTGAAAGTCATTATCAGGCCATTAACTATATTCAGCTGCTGTTGGACTTGGTGTAATTTGGTGTTATTATCAAACAGAAAAATGTAGACCGCACCAGAAGGCTATGTAACTTCTATTTTTTTTTTTAATGAAAGTAAATTGTGAAGTCTAGTGTTTAGCGTTACCTTGATGACACTGAACTGTCTAGTTGTTTATTACAGTACGTCTTTTAATCAATTACTGGCCTTTTCCGGTTGAACCCATTACAGAAAAAACCCCCCAAATAATTTAAACACAAAGATCGACCTTTAACTCTGGCCAATCAGAGAAGACGCGGCATCATCAAACTGCCAGGCCTGCAGACTGTATTTACTGCACAATCATCTGCATTCTGAATCCAGGCGGCCTATGCTTTTGTCAACAGGGGATTAGCACTTAATTGCATCTGGGCAGAGGCAGCCATATCGTCAGAGAAACAATTGTGCAGTTGGAGTCTGGTGCGGTACATTAGGGAGGTGTTGAGGAAAGGGATAAGCCTGTGTAATATGCCAGGTGCGTCCAGGGTATTAGCAAACACCGACACAATGGACCTGCCAACACAGGGTATCAAAACAAACGTACCTCCATTCTCACGTATTTTCCTCCAATTTCATCTCAAATGTCATTGGCTGGCTCATTCAGACACTGTTCTGTAGGAGGAAATTGGAGGAAGGGAATAGAGTTGTATGAAAAAAGTTAGTGAGTCACAAAAAGTTTCTAGACGCAACATACACAAATGAACCGTGACGTTAATGAAATTCACATGGGAAGTTTGTTGCAGTGCTGAGCTGTAGCAGACATTAATTATCCATGACCTCTGCCAGGTCAAATAGCATAAATAATGACACATTGTATCAAAACCTAACTGAAATAAACTTCTGGTGTTAAGAAAACATTTAGAAAGGATAACACCATCACAAAAATCCATTAAAAACCAATATTAGTTGTTGTTTTGTTGTTCACCTGAACTTGACAATAAAACTGTTTTTACTGACAAACCTGGCCACGATCATTTTTATTTTTACCCCAGGACTATATGTGACACCGGTGAACCCAGAGAAAATAATGGTAGTTATTGTTCCAAATCTCTGAAAATATTTGGACACCATAAAAGTATCATTAACATAAGTGGGTTTTCCAGCAATCACTTAGAACTGAATCAGTCTCTTGGATTAGAGGTGAAACATCTTAATGATTCAGTCCAGTCCACTTGATTACTTCGTAACTTACTAGTGCAAAATGCCCAGAGTGATTTGGAACCTTTACAGACCACATTCTGGGATGTTGTTGACTGGTAAGCTGTTAACCAAGCTCACATACTCTTAAGCCGCTCCCATTAACTACTGCTGAATGTAGGTGATTCTTCCAATCTTGGAAATAGTAATGACCTGCAGTAATGGTCACGGCACCACTGGCCTCAGTTATTTTAGGAAGTGACCTTTAACCTAGCCTACCAAAGCAAAAAGAAAAGCAACTTTGTCAGGTCAGAGCTCATACTGTCTGAGATTTACAGAACGATAGACTGTTTGTATTCTGTTTGTATTTCTTCTGTTTGTAGACATTTGCCCCTGGTTGAGTTCAGATATTTGAGTTGAGCAGATGACTGCTCGATGGCAGTGGAGAATCTGGAATCTGTTGGATTTTCTTAACCTAGTGCATGTCACCACTAAACCTCAGATACAATTATGTGATTTAGGTTTTTATGTGTAGTCACGGATTGTTTTCTTATTATGCAATTAATAGTTAATGTAGTTAATTAGTAGATAAAGTTCCTGATAAACCTGATTCCGCGATAAATGTAGTTTCTTTCGAGGTCAAAAGGTCACTGGGATTTCAAATTTCATCGTCTATTGTTGCAGTTTTTTACATAGGTGTTTTTTATGACAGTATGTTTTTGATTAATTGCCACTTGCAGGTTTATTGAAATACACGCAGTATTGTGTGGTGGACTCTAATCCAGCATTGTGGTGGTGCAGCGGCAATAGCTGACCAGCAGATGGCAGAAAGTACACGTGGGCAGTCCACAAGACTTCACCGTGTACTGCAGATGTTGGCATGGTCGGTTTGTAGGTAATTACCAAATTAGGAAAGATGGTAATGGATCAGCCCGGGGGAATGTGGTTTGATCTCTGTCTACACATCTGACAGCTGCAAACTTTAACTTTTTCTGTTTTGACTTTGTTTTTTTTTTTACTTTGTTTTGTTAGATTTGTTTTTTTTACACCATGTGATTATTTTGGATCTCATCCTGTGATTTGTTAGATTACCAAGAAGAATAGAAATTATTAAACATATATATAATTATTAAACAAAAGCTTCACAATGTTCAATATTCCGACCCACTTTCTGTAGATCAGGAATAATATATGTCACCTTGGTAGTGTTTGGTGTATTTAATTCATGTCAATGATTTCTGAATGTGTGACGATAAAGTTCTCCCAAATTTAGTTATAGGTCTTCGACTATAGATAATTTTCTGTAAAGGATTTTCAGTTATTTTCTCTAATATTTTAATAATTAATCATCAGATCCTTGATACAAACTCACAGGAAACGGTTTAAAGTGTTGCGCATCTGACTTCTTTGCTAACGGCTAATTTAGCATGACCTCCACAGGTGGATTCATAAAGGCAGTGACTTATTGCTAATGGAGGGTGAAAGCGCAGTGATTTATTCGGCAGGATGATTATATCCACCTGTTCAGGGCCACGGGTGGAGCTGGAAACATTCCCAGCTGACACTGGGTGAAGGCTGGATCCACAATGGCCCATCATAGGAACTCATACAGAGACAAACAATTGTTCAGACCAACATTCACACCTGTTTGTTAGTATAGATTTAAACAGTTGACTAAGTGAACATCTCCATGTTTTTGGACTTTGTGGAAAACAGATGAACTCCACGTAAAGATGCCTCCAAATAAATAATAAATGTCTATTACTCTAAATACTTTATAAAAAAGAACAAGGAAAAGTCAACCATCCTCTGAATTCACTCCACCGACATCCAGTGGATTTGTAGACCAAATGATTGAAAAGTAGCTTTTATTAAGACACACAAAACTGTGAGAATATCCCTGCACAAACACTCCACACTGAGCTTTCATAGATAATTGATAGAAGCTCCAGTTTGTTTGATTTTTAGTGGTTTAACAGCTTCCTGGGAGCTGATTGACCTGCGGGGAGTCTCAGCCATGTTGTTCTCCCCATTAGTCCGTCCCAGTTGTTTGATTAGGTTTCAGCCGGCTCTGACTTGTTGGGCTCCTCGGCTTTAGCCCCCTAATGAATGCCAGGGATGATTTGGCTGCAATTGTCTTTCCTCATCACTGCAAATGACCACTGAGAGCTGCTGCGCTGTGAAATCAATAGCCCTGAACTACCAGAGTCTCAGCCGCTCGCACTTACTGATTACCCGGAGTGATTTTAGGGTTTTAGCTGTGAATCTGTGCCTGTGTTTCTTGTGTGGGTGGGCGTGCGGTGGAGAAGGAAACAAAGAAGGCAGCAAGATAATTCACTCTGGGAGTATGTGTGTGTGAGAGAGAAAGTGAGGGTAAGGGTAGGAAGAAAAGAAATAATTGTCTGTATTTTTCATCCGCTCTTTGTTTACATGCATGATTGTTTCCTTCAGTCAAACTGCTTTGGCTTAGCTCTAAAAAACCAAAAAAAAAAAAAAAACATCCTCTGAAACAAATGATTGAAATTTCCTCTCCCTGCTAGAGCGATAGCTAAAATCGATGTCAGCTAGCAGTCTGTGCTAATCAAAGTGAGTAGTTGGCCCCTCTCGCAGACGGCACTTTTACTTCTTATTGTTTTTAGGGCGCTGTGTAATTGGCTCGAGCTGATGGACGGCAGAAAAGAATGAAGAAGTCACTCTTGTGTTGTGGTGCATGAAAGCCACGAGGCGGGCAGTGGATGAGCGTGTCAGCGGAGAGGAAAAGACTCTATTTCTCATCCTCTTTCCGTTGTTGTTTTTGAGTGATACTGTAATTTGCCATTCTCTTTATCTGGAGTCAGCTGCCCTCCTCTGGATGTTCAACTAAACAGCCCCTGTGCAGCGGAGGCAGCATGATTCATCATTTCGGTGGCATGCGCCAAGACTTTTTATTTTGGTTTCTTTCTCTCTCTCTCTCTCTCTCACTCACTCTCCCTTTTCCCCCACTATTATGATGCCATGGCATTTCAATGATCTTTCCATCTTATCCACACGTACTGTAGGTTTGCACACAACAAGAAGCTAATAAATCAGACCTGCATTTGCACTCTGCATAATGTATCTGGTGTTTGGATGAGAAAATGTGGGTGATCTTATGAATAATACAAGCTGCTCAGTCTTTGATGCCAGTGCAGATAATAAAATAGCAGGCTCCTATCAACGTGGAGCCAACCAGTAGAACCAGCAGGGCTGGTACATTAGTTGTGGACGGCTGGTGATAAATCAGGCATGCACAGAGAGGATTGCCTGGCACGGGGAGCCTCCTCTGGAGGCCTCCAGGAGCTGCACCGTACGGCGAGGCAAGGCATTCAGAATGCCCTCCTTAACAGTTACCACAGGTCTCCGGGGTGGCTTTTAATCGCCACAAATGGGCAGCGATAACAACTGGCTGTATTTCACATTCTGTCCAATAGTTACTGCCTCCTGTAGGTTTTACGACAAGGAGATGTCAAGTCCCTGGCATAATTGGCTCTTCTATGGGGATTTTTATGGGTCTGTTTACTCTGTGAGGAGTACTTGTCTCTGGGATGCAATGCTCTCCTAAGGGCCCGATGGGGTTTGCTGGTTGATATACTTTCAGTGTATATCTGCGTAGGTGGAGGATGGCTAATGATCAGACATTGTATTGCCTACTGATGGATGGGCTTAGGACCAAACCCTGGGGTTGTTTGAGGTGTTGGAGGCCAAATCTGACCATCTTCATTCACCTGCTCCACAGGGAGACAACAGAGTGGGAGAGTCACCTGATAATAGATGTCTGATGTCTGGGTCACCTCATGGCTGTTCCTCATGTGCTGAATTTCCATACAGCAGTATTTCGTAGTACTTGTAGTGTGTCATGCTGATTGTGTGAGTGAAGTGTTTATCACCTGATTTCTTGTCTTAAAAAAAACAAACCACAGAACAACCCACAGTGATGTACTTACTCCTCCCTGTGTGTATTCTGAGGGTGTACGTGGTGACCTGCAGAGTTCTAGAGACGTCATCAACAGATGAGAAACCACTCACTCAACGTACTCTTCTCAGACAAAAAAAAAACTGCCATGTGTCTTCAGAGCCAAAGAGGCAGAGCACAATTATCGTAGCCTGTCTGATTTGTGTGTCTAGCTCTGTGTCTAAGTGTGATGACGTGATCTGAACTCGCCTTCAGATGAAGTTGGCTTTGGGTTCACAGCATTACTGCCAGTTGTAAGCCAACGTATGATCTCATACTTCATTTTAATCTCCTGGTATACTGTCAGTGAATGTGTTACTGCTCCTGATGAACGCCAAAGCATTGGCTACAACCAGGAGCAACTCAGACACGATGGGACTCGTTGCTGCAAGAGCCTTCAGACCTAGAGGCAGTGAGGCTGTCGTCCGGTGGCTGATATAAATGTGATACACAGTGCAGGTTCATTTTACCGATGGCTTGATTGGCGGTCATTACGCCTTTCTAGTTTTTCCGCCGATTTGTTGCCGTTTTTTTGTCTTTAGTACTTTACAGTGAGCGGAGGAAGCTCCAGGCTCGCCGTTTGTTATATATAAATGGAACAGTGCGGGCACTGGAACAACAAACCCAATGTGACACGCCATCATTCGGCAGAACATGCCCGGTTTGACGAGTCTTACAATGGTACAATAGCGGGTGGTGCAAATCCATATCTTCCATGGCAACTCCAAATAAATTCCATTTAGATTTCAAACGTCACAGTCTTCTGTGGATTATGTGAAAAAAATCTGTTGTTTTTTTTTTTTCTTTCCAGAAGTCTCACTAGAAATAAAGGTTGGTTGTAAAAACATTCGGGTCCAGTGACTGTTATGTGTCAGAATAACATTATACACGTTTTACACAGTTTACTCTAGTGCTTACTTTTTATAGGTAAAATGTTTTGGTTTTCAGCTCTTCTCGTGTTCGTTTTGTCCATCGTTGTGTGTAATTTGACTACAAATGAGCACAGGAGGATTGTGTGCAGTTAGTTTACCTTCCAAAGTTTTTCCTTTTATTTATTGTTGTTGTCAGTGTGACACAGAAACATGTTTCTGCTCTCACCTCTTATCTTTACCACGGGGAGCTTCGGTCACAGTCTGAATGCACTGCATTCTTATCTATGATGATAAATACTCTGATGCTACAGTTGTGTGTGTGTGTGTGTGTGTGTTAGATATGAAGGGGGTGGGTTTGGTTTATCAAGTATCTGCAATCACAAGGGACCCTATCAACATCTTAAGTTATGTGCATGTTTGTGTGTGTGTGTGTGGGTGTGTGTGTGTGTGTGTGAAATGACTATAAAAATGAGCCATAACGCTTCAACAGAAGCCTCGCTATTGTTCTCTCATTTCTTCACACTCACTCTGTGCATATCAACATCAAAATGATGCACTCTTATGTGCTGGGTGTCACAGCAGACGCCTGTCGTAGACGTACCTGGGTGTGTGTGTGTGTGGGTGTGGGTGTGTGTGTGAGGTCGCATGTAGTATCGCTCCACCTGTTTCATGTGTCGTCGTATCAGGCTGATCATTTTTAAAGCCAAACACATCACACATACACACATACACACGCGCATAACCACCTTGATGAATAATTTAAGAAGCAGTCACGTTCATAAGAGGCCAGTGTACCTGAAGGAGTGTCTCACCTACCGCCTTCATGTTGAACACACTGGGATTAAACGTTCTTTGTCTCCTCACAGCGGCTCGGTGTTTGTCGCTTGTGCTGAGATGCAGAGGGGATCTCAACACACAGCACTTTATACCCTGTTTTGACACCGTTTTGTGAGAGTGTCATAGAATTAAACCCAAGATGCAGCTGACTCACAAACATGCCAACAGTTGTGGATGAGGTGAAGGACAGAAATGACCATTCCTAGCTGTCAGGGTCGCAGAAGGAAGTGGGAGATTTTCGTGCATCTGTCCCTGAAAGATTTCTGTGAGACTCAACAAACAGTGTTCACATTAGAACTGAATGATTTTGCAGTGGCTTTTATAAGAAGCCATTTTTATAAAAAGACATCTCATGTCTGGACCGCTTGACTTTATGCGAACATAAAAAATGATTTCAATAACGTCAGCCTATATCATTTTATTCTGGTTTATTCTTTTATTCATTTATCCCAAACAGCGCCACAGCTGTATGTTGTTTTTGTAATTTAGGTGAACCATCTTTTTAATCTTTTTACATTTTGTTTAAAGAAAATCCCCCCGTATCCTACACCATCAAGAGAGCATAATTAAAATAACTACTAAACGTGAGGCTACAATGCTGAAGCAGCAAACAATTTAAAGGAGAAATCCGCCTGTTTGCATATCTAGTTGTAGCATGTTGTCAGTGTGTAATTGAGGATGCTGTTATCGTGGCAGTCAGAGCACTGAGGGCCATTAACAGAGCAGTCTTTTATGACATTCTGTATTATAGATGCCTTGAGCGTGCAGTTTCATCAGAGGCCATAAACATTGGCCCAGTCAGCAAACTCCACTCATTACGAGACATTTAAATGTAATTATTTATTGATGCACCCTATGATCTGTTGTCCTAGCTGCACAAGTGTGGGTTTTGAGCTTCCTTGTCCTGGTTGAATTTGAACGGTTGAATTACTGCTGCACAAATGAAATATTTGATGTGATAGTGGGTAGATTGGTGAGGATCAATAAGAGAAATAAATGGAAGAAATATTTCTCTGCAGCTTTGTTTTGGTTTAGTGTTCCAGCTGTGGTATGAACATTGTGCACAGGTGGTCGGACCAGCAGGGCCACAGGTGGAGCACAACCATTCACACTTACATTCACACCTACTGTCAATTAACAGTCACTTATTAACCCTGACCAAGGAAGGATGCCAGATCACCAACACACCTCAGGTGGAAAACACTTGACACAGGAAGTCATGTTCCTCTTACACACTATGTCCTTTTGGCTGGTAAACAACTGTTTTGACAGCAGAGGGCACAACATTTTAGGAAACCAGGGGTGTGGTATGAATCTTGTTTTGATTGAGAGTTTGTGCCTGCAGTCATGATACTCTATTAATTCAGTTCCACATTGGTCGAAATGCTACTTCTTGAGTTTGATCTTTAGATTTCAAACAACAGAGAATGTGAAATGAATGTAAATTCTAAATAAATGTCAATTCAGATTAAGATTGAATTTTACTTATTGAGACTGGATTCGTACAGACACTGTATTTACGTGGTACTGGATCGTAACCAAACCTCGCAGTATCACACGACACTACTTGCTGTAAAAATGCACCGCTGTAAAACTTTAGCATCTCCGCCTATTCACTAGAGATACATTCCTTTTTCTCATAAATGTATTTTTAGCTGAAGTCCTGGGTGGCTGACGAATCTGTTTACTCTGTTGTTCCTCTCTGGGTAAAAGCACTTTGTTTTCCTGACCTTCTGTCACACCGCTCAGCGTATGTTAAGTGTTGAAAGTCATGTGTCACGAATTGATGCGCTACAATGTATGTGTTTCCCAGTAAGCCAGGAATGGTTGAAGAAATTAATGCACCTACATTTGTAATAAAAAAGATGATTTGATGGGCCATGTAAAGCTTTATTAGCCATTTTACGAGAGACTTTGATCGAGTGCCAGAGGAACTCTCCCTTTTGACATTTGCTTACAGCCTGGATGATAAAGCTGTTGAACCGACGCGTTTTATGAAAGACATTTTTGCTCACTTAAGGTTTTATTGGACAGCAGAAGTCGTCGGAGGGGCTCAGACAGTCACGAGCAGTGTTGATCTGGAGCTGTGATAAAGTTATCGAAAGTTCAACAGCTGCCCTGAGAATAAATTAGAACCGTTTTCAGAGAAGAGCTTTAATTCCCACCGACACATCACACTCGCCTTCATGCCAAACTTTACCCTTGACATTTCTGCTGGCAGCGGCACAGGCTACAGATAGCTCTATGGGCACACACTGGATAATGATATGTTTTTGGTCTTTCCCTGAGCCTCCTGAAAATGTTACCGCTGTGGCTACTGTGCTTCAGCTGAATAATAAACAAGGGTGAACGTTTGAAACCTGGCTGCTCACCCTCCGAAGTTTAGGCCACAACAACATTTTGAAGGCAAATATGAACATGCCGTCATTTCAAGACAATGTTATGTTTGGTTACTGAGGTACAAGTAGAGATGAAAACCTCTGTGTTTTTCACAAAAATAGGGCTTTTTCTGAGGGAAACCTCAAAAGCTTAAAAATATCTAATCATAATACATGATCTACTGTTGTGCCTTTGCACTCACTTCCTGTCAGGTTGATGAAATATTTCCACAGTATATTCTTATTAATGTATTCCTTTCCATTCAGTGAAGGTCCACTTTCTCATTGCAAATGAGAAGTTCTAGTCAATAGTTAACCCTTTGTTTTTACTCAAGAAAATCAGAGAGATCGGTAAAGATGTTCATTGTGAAGCGAGGATGCAACAAAATGTCATCCAAAAGCCAATATATATCACTTTTGTAATATACAGATTATTGCACACAAGGCATCACTTTGGTGTTACCATCTATATAACACTACACTATATATGGACGATCTATAAAGACGATCACCTTTGCCATTATTCAATCCACTGCTACCATACCGACCTAAAAAAAAATCGAAAAGAGCATCACTTCAGTTCACTCGTTACTTTGTGTGACCACAGCAGTGATGTTTGTGGTGATTTGGTACAGTTTTATGGCTGATGACCTTCGGGGAGATTAAAACCTGTTTAATCTGGTGCCTTCTCTGCAAACCAGAGAGTTTGAATAATTAGGGGACTGATCTATATAAGGTAGAATCAACATCCTGCTAGCTGATGCTAGTTTGGTTCTCCACTGCCAACCGCTATGGTAATGCTACTGCCTTCACTTGTCTTTGGGTCTGGTCACAGTCTGAGGAAATCATTGCAGAGGTAATCAGAAACTGTGCAGTAGGAACGGACCCTTTTAACTGTAATGGTGAAAGGATGACAAATGAGGACTGGGATTGTGCTCTTGCCGAAATGTGTTTTGAGGTCAAGTTCCTCCTCTGGTGTATTTGTTCCCCACAATCTCACACACAGCCTCAACATTCACTCCACCTCTCGTCCATGCCACCAGGCTATATGTCACTGGCGGTCACGAACAGTAGCAAGTCTATTTTTAGTGAACTTGAGATGACAACTGCTGCGCTGTCTTTCTCAAGGTTAAACAAGCAATCAAATCAATCAAGGAACGATCGATCAAATAACAAACGTCAGAAAAATAAACTTGTCCCGGTTGCAGAGAAGTCATTCTTCAGAGCAGCTCCCGATACACAGGCGATATATAACACAAACAATTTCTTATCTGACATTAAGCATGAAGAGCCGAGGTGTTGGGGATCCGTGGGGGTCCTGCTGATTATAGGTGTACCCAGAGGGATTGGTCTCTGTCTCAGTAGATAAAAGAGGATGGCAGTGCTGAGACAAGCTCCATCAGTCAGACACAGAGGTGGCACGTCAGCCGCTTTTACACAGCTCTGCAGGCTGATGGATGGCTTCACTGCTGACATAAAGATGTCTGAGGGACTATCATTACCAGCGTCCTCACTGTAGTCAACTGGGGGACAGTGGCTAATCCAAATCAATACGTGCAACTAGCAGTAGGAGCACGGTAACTCTGGATGGCCAAGGAGTTTCTGTTAAGTTTGCAGCTACGGTACGTTAGAGTGAGTGGATTTTATAGTTCAACAAAAACAAAACAACCAATGCCAAATTTATCTTGATGTTCATAGAAAAAGCTCGGCTGAGTAATGCATGACAAAAGGTTTATATTGTGATTTATTATTATGGAGTTTACTGCTGCAGAAACAATCCATTTACAAACAACAGGTTTATGCTCTGCAATTACCTGGCACATAAACGCCACTTTTTTTTTTAGTCAATTTGAGTTTATTCTTTCTGTGTACTACATTTAAAATAGTGCTACTGTCTATGTGTTTTTCATTAGTTTTAATGGTACATTTTTTGAAGTTTTTTTCTGGGAAACGGTTGTTTCTTTCTACAATTTTTTTGGCTGTTTAGAGCAGGGGGATCAAACTAATTTTCACCAAGGGCCACATCAGCAATACAGGTCCCCTTAAGGGCCGGTTATATAGATCAAGGTCCCCAATCCCCGGTCCGCGGACCAGTAGTAGTACATGGGTAATTTGGTACCACCCAGTTATTAGATAAATTATCTTGATTAATTGGTGGCTTGGCGAGCTGCATTTTGAGTTTGGCACATATGGTTTAGAGGAATTAACTATTGTTTTTCTCTCTGTCGTCCTTGATAATTAATCAAATATTATCAGGACTGCATTTATTTTTTTATGCATTTCTAATTGCATTTGCAAACCACAGAGAATAGGTTATCTGAATCATTAGCTTAACAAAAAGTCTCACAAATGGACATGTCTTGCGCCTTGCAGTCCTAATGCTCATTACATTATAATCGAATCACAGAAACATTATTAACCAAAAAGACGAATTTAAGGGAAAAGGGCACTCTGATATAAATGACTAGCATTATTCAGAACTCTGACATTCATACGTAGCTATGGGTTAATGTCACTTTATCTAGAATCTAATTACTTCTCTGATGGAGTTCTGTGTTAACGTCCATTCAGCTTTTTTTTCCAAGTAGTGAAGTCTGACACTTGAACCCAGAGGGCCCAGAGACAGAGTGAGGGAAGGGAGAGCGGTTGATGGACAGGTACATTATACAGCACTTTATACAGCAGTGACAAGAAGAGAGAAGGAGCATGCACCAAGCAGTCAGTCACAGACATTTCTAACAGTGTGTTCCATAGTGCAGCATTTAGCACACCTGCCTTGGAAGCAGGTAGCAGAGAATCTTGGGTTCGATTCCCAGAGGAACCACATGCTTGATTGTTAATCCTCCTCTTGTAAGACACTTTGGTGACAGTGTCTGATAAATGTAAATGTAGAATCAAGGGTATATACAGTATGTATAATATATGTATGTATATATATATATATATGTTAAATATATATATAGGAAAAAGAAAACTTTATTTGTGTAAAAAAAAGCCCACTAGCCTTTTCTTCACTAAATGAAAGTAAAGCTTGTTTACATTTAAATATTTATGCATGCAAAATGTTATTAAAATATGTTATTAAAAATATTCATCATAAATGTAGAATATAATTAATAAATATAGAACTTAATTATGGCAAAGTTGGGCTCCTGCTTCTTTTTAAAGGTCTATATTCTAAAAAATAATGGGGCTGGGGCTTTATTTTTAATTAAAAAATCATATTTTCATAAAGATTCAACAATTTATTCTCAGTAACACAGTCTCAGTAGTACTACCTGCGATCCATAGTGTGAGTTGCCCGGTTTTTATTTTGATGTTTTTACATCCCAAGAACCTCATCAGTTCAAATTGAGTGACTGACTGGGGGCCGGGTGAGAATAATTGTAAAATGTGAGCTATTGTACGACAGTTGCTATAAACATTCTACATAATAAAACTCAACTTTTTCCTGCACATCTTGTTAGTGCAAGGTCTCAAAGACAAACAGAGGAAACTTTGTGTTGTCACCTCTGTTGTCTTGTGTGTGCATCGACCATTTTAAGTAGCACAGTCTACTTTTTTACTACATTTATGGCTGTATTTTGCTACAGTATTGTGAGTCCAGTCAATTTACTCCGCAGTCCACATACACGGGCACGGCACACAAATGAAAGGACAATAACAATGCAACTTGCATGGAGGCAGCTGTCCATGTTAGTCCAAGTAAATTGCCTGGTCAAAAATAATTAAAATATTATGAATGCGTCTTACATGTCCTTATAATTAGGACCATCAGTGGCTGCATGAGCCCATTCACCATCTGTGGTGTATGAGGATCATTACCACACTTTGCCACGATTGGTCATCACTGCGCAAAACTCCATCTCACAGGATATAGTCTAAATTACTCCCTAATTGGGATGGATAACTTTTTAATGACTAGCATCATTTGCTCGACCATTTAAGTGATACTATGATGGGAGAGAGAGGTGACGGGGGGTGGGAGTGGTTGGGTAGAATCTACACCGCTAATAGGATACTGCGGCCAAAGGTTAGCATTAAAGCTCATATTTGTATTTCATTGGATTCTGTACACAGGGTGCTATTTCCCCCCTCCCTTTTAATGGTGGCAGTAATTGTGAGTCTGTGAGAATCACTTTGGCATTAGCTTGGCATAGCCGCTCATTAAAGAGTGAAAAGAAGGAGAGGGGTCTTCATTGCTTCAGAGACATTAGGAGCTAATTTTACCATGCAGTGTTTGACAATCTAACCCTCCTTGTAAATGATAGAAGTTGAAGCCAAGTAGATCTTCGTCTTATTTAAGGGCTCACTGTCAGCTGTGTTTGGCAAAAAGCGATAAACAAAATTAGTCTACTTTCTTCAATAGATTGCAGTCCAAAGGTGATAGCATCTCATCCAATTTAGCCACTGTCATTACTGGTTCTGGGCTGACACCTGATCAATGTGTCATGCAGCTATCTTTGCAGAAACACCTTATAATGGGTTTTTGATTTTTCTTCTGTTTTCTTCTTTTTCACAATTATGATCTGTGGAGAGAATGTGGAATATTACTGTGGCTCTGACCGATGGAGGAGAGCATCCAGTATGTCACAAGGCCTCATGTACCACAAGAGATATGGCCGTGTGACGGTTGCACATCATTAGGATCCCACAGCCGGCAGAATAGCCTTCAGTCAAACATTTATCTCTGACCCTAGACACTACAGCTGAGAAGTCTTTGTTCGCCCTCAGTACCACTGATGGAAGTTATTCCTTTTCCATGTCCTCTGAAATCAATGTAAAGAATGATGGTGTCAGCGTTTCTTCGTCTCCTTCTGTGGGGTAAAAAAAAGACTCTGTGTTTTGACATTTTAAAAACGATGCAGTGTACCTCGAAATTATACAGCCAGGCCTCGTTATTGTTGCAAACATCGTTTTATTTTAAAACAGATTTTCTTCTTTCACACAAATTATTCCCACGCACTGGGCGTCCCACAAGATATACAACAGCTGGACAGAGTGTCTCCATTCTTTGTTGTAGTTGTAATTACTTTTCCTTTATGACAAGTAGCTGAAGTGACACAAGACAGCCATGGATTTAATTTAAGACAGGAATGTTTTATTTTGTCCTTGGAGAAATAACACCACGGAAATGTCATTGGTGTGCCCTTTATTTTTATGGATGGGAAGCCATGTTGTGAAGGTCACTAACGGGGATGCTTTAGGTTATTACAGAGACAGAGCGGAGAACAAGAGTATTGGGTGATACAACATAAAGAAACCATTATTTAGTTTTGTCCTTTTCAAACTACTAGTTTATATGTAAAAGGAGGAATAATGTGTGTTCAGTGAATATGAAATGCACTCACCGGTACTCCTATAGGCACTGCAGTATGTCGGGGCCATAACTGTAGCATAAAGCTACGGGACGGTTTACTCTAACGGGTCTGAAGGCAGTCTCACATCTGTCAAATTGAAATATGATTATTGTTGTGTTGAAATATATATTTTTATATTTCTAATAAAAGCACTGTTCAACCAGTGAAACCACAGCAACTTGGTGCAACAACATTTTTGTGTGGAGATGCTCTGTGTCTCTGCAGAATAACTGCTTATTTAAAAAGGCCATTCAACACCTGCAAGCGTTTCAGTCTTTTAATATATAACACACAGTTTTTTTATAACTGAATTGTCAAATTCACAGACCTGACTCTCCGCCTGATATTTATCTCCAAATCACATTTTCATGAGACACCAGCTCAGTTTGGATAAAGAGTACCATTAGATATATATTAGACTCCTGAAGGTTGCCATGGAGGAGCCCTGTCTGTGGGATTACCAGGCAGGAGATGCTGTGTGTGTGTGTGTGTGATGGTGTTGGGTGGGAGGAGTGGGCAGGTTAGAAGATAGGACGTTGATTACACCGGGTTGCCATGGCAGGGGAAACTAATAGAGCAGAATCCAGCTGGTTTTTCTGGCTGCAGTGTTACAGGAATGTGAAGGTGATGAGGATCTTCAAATGAGGAGGAGATTGGTTTGGTTTGTGCAGTAAACCAGACCCTTCTGCTGTTCATTGGTGGTTTAAGACCAAGGATTTTGCCAGCTCTGGTTTCATCCTTGATTTTCAATTGGCCCTCAATTATACTGGAATGTGTTGTTTGTAAAATAATTCACCAGAATAAATAGGATTTTCTCCACGTCTCTCCTTTGCTCCGGTCTAATCACAAATGTTGTCTAACCCCTCTTCATACACCCCCCGTTGTTTTTCTCTCTCTCCTATGTTTACCTGTAATGCCGGTCCCTCTAATTGTCTCCTGCAGTGGTTGATGAGAGAGTTGATTGGTTGGAGGTGATCTCCAGGGTTGGGTCAGGAGGGCTGGCAATGATCGCTTGCTTCTCACCGAGTCTCAGCAGCAGGCAATCAGGCAAGGAGGATGAGACCCTGTCTCTGTAGTTCATTTGCTAGCTTCAAGGACCCACAACTACAGACGGACACACAGACACACACATTTTTTTGTTTGTAGGACTGTTTGGTATTCATTTTAAAAGCCCAACTAGAACACTATCTTTTGCCAAAACATGTTATTAACAGCCTCAATTTGTATCAAGAATTGTGTGAAAATTAGCGCTGCAACAAATAACGTGTTCAATGCGATATTTATTTTGTGAAATTAATCAGATCAGATTAAAACTGTTCATGCATTTTAACGCATACACAGAATGACTCCCGTTGTATATATCCAATTATTCCATCATCCACTGTTGTTGTTGTTGCAATACACAGCAGATACACTGTATTTACACACAGTGGGTGAAAGAGTTTTTGTTTCCCAAAGCACCGCAAGTTTAAAACACCATCTCAACACCTAATTGTTTGTGGGGTCCTCAGCTGAGGCTACCAGCCTGTGCCACTCCAGCCCTGGGAGTACGTTTTCGGCTGACAGACTAGGTGGCCAAAGGACTTTAGACCGGTTTATATTGGTCAGAATAATGGTGGTTCTCCAAGACACTGATATAACAACATTTTTCTTTTTGTTTCTTGTCTAGTTTATTTATATATCTAGCTAACAAGCTAGCTATCTGCGTGATACTTGACCATCTAATGGAAATCTAGGTATGTACCTAGCCACTGGCTATCCATTGGCCTAGCTAGTCTACTTTCTTTACTCAGTAGCTTTTAGATTAAGCCATCTTTCTACTTGACCATCTAATGGAAATCTAGATATGTACCTAGCCACTGGCTATCCATCGGCCTAGCTAGTCTACTTTCTTTACTCATTGCTTTTATGTTTTAACCGAAAAAAAGGTAAAAAACAAGAAACAGAAGTCGAGTAAAAAATAGATGGACAGTGGAGGATAGGGAGTTAGAGGGAAAAATTCATAAAGTAGGGCTTCAGTGAAACATGGCTATATTGGGAAAAAAAGGCAATCTGACAGTGGATAAAAGAAGGAGTTGAAAATGAGAAAACTATAAAGGAAATGGTCCGTGTACCCCAGTGAGTGCGTGCAATATGAAATATTGTGAATAATATCCCACCTCATTGATGTCCAATGAGATACTTGCAGGAGAGGCAGGTAACAGAAAACAGTTGATAGTCGTATGTCCACAGCTGCGTAATTAAGCGATGTCCCTGACAGATATGCATATATTATATCACCACTGCGATCAAAGACAGAGGCCTCATATCCTCCACGTGCAGAGGAGGAAAAACAAGCATGGGTTTGATTTTTTTTTTCTCCTGATTGACTGCAATTTTAACCTAGAAAGGAAAAGGAAAGCGAGAGCTCTTTACTCCCTGGGGGTCTGGGGATCAGATTAACATAAAAAACTCGGGGTGGTCTTCTGGAGCTGAGTTAATTGAAGTTAATCAGAGGCAGTGTTTTCACATGTCACTGTGCTTTCCTGGCTGGATTGGCCTCTGTTCCAATCAGACACCTTTTAATGTTCTTAATTAACTGTCTTGACACTGTGACATGGGACCTCTCCTCCAGACCAGTCCTGACAGTTAATTACAGCCTGGAGGAGCAGCGCGTCTGAGCCGAGGTGATGTATGCATGGGTTTCGTCTTGATCTGATAACACGTACAGCACAAGGATGGAGAGAGTGTAGCAGGATGTTGTCTGTTGGTGCACTCTCTTTGAGGAACTCCGGTGGAAGTCTCACAGAGAGAATAGGAAAGTGTTTGTGCATCAGGTGTGTGCCGTGGGTTTTACAGATTAAATCCTACAGCCTCCGTACACACACCTCATCATCACAGCTCAAAATCTGGTTCTTATGGAAAGGTTGTTTCTTCAATTATCAGAGACAGCCCTATCAGCTGAATTTGTAGTTGTATAACAGGAGATTATCGAAACAAAAAAGAACAAATGTTACATTTTTTAACCAAAGTTAAAGACAAAAGCAGGTTTTGATTGAGCTCCGTCTGATTTTTTTTATTTTCTGTTACCAAAACTGAAAAAAAAAAGAAAAAATCTCTGTAGAATATTGATTTCAGTCTTTCAGATGATGAATAGAAGCCTGTTATGACTGTGGTGCTGAAGACACCTCACTTTTAAACGTTGACTTAACTACAGTGTTTTGTCAACTGAACAACCCAGTCCTTCAGTTTGTTGAATCTTAATTTCTGGGCCGTGTATTTGTTGCCTGAATGCGAGATTTGCAATTTGGAGAAACCAGCAATAACAGCCCACTTCACATTATTTATGAAGGCAGTAGAAACATATTATCTTCTTAGTGGTTTCTGCAAACAGATTCTGTATAGTTTTCCGGGGACAGAGTAACATTAACTGAAGATTTAGAGGAATTATTCTATTTAAACTTTATGATCGTCTGTAAGTAAATCACATATAAAAGTATTATGTTTTCTCTTGCTCTCGAGGATTCTTCCAACCTTCTACACCCATTTTGTCTGCTTTATGTTGGTAAAGTTCAGTGTGTTAAGTCTAGAGCACTTATATGTTTATGATAGACATTAGAGGGATGGTGATTAAAGAGTTAAAAGCCTCTACTGCAGTTGCAATGCCAAAATATTGTGTACTGATTTTTGTGGCCTATAAAAAGTGATGCATACAAGTATTGTATTGTTTGCCTAAATCACTTGCGCAAAAAACGATGTGCCTGACTTTGAATACGTACTGGTAGATACTGGATGCTTTTAAGTATCGTTCCCATGTAAAATTCAACATTTAATTTTAGTTGAGCTGTTCTAAAATGTGGCATCTTTCAAGTGATGATGATGAAACAACTTTTTTATAAACATGACAAACTTTTAAAGTAAAGATCTGTCGAAATAATTGTACAATACAAGTCCAAAAGTTATTTTATTTTATCTGTTTGTGATTATCATTCATCCTAGTTTTACTACAAGCTAAACCATCATGCTGTCAGTTGGTGTTTTCTTAGTTATGGCCATGTGGCCTTAAGTCTAATTATTGTTTAATTTTTCTGTCCATTTATGATTTATTAATGTAATCCTGGCGGCAACCAGTTGAACGCAGAACCTGATGTTATTATTTATAACAGCATTATCAAAACGGGTTTTTAAGACAATATACAGAGACCCGTACCTGTAGACATACATGCTAAACGCGAATGATAAATTGGTGTAATTCATTACAATAAACTCTCTAACTCCTAATTTATTGGAATAAATGAAAATACAAAATGTATACATACATATTGTTACGATGTTGCGTTTAACATCGGATCACTTCATCTGACGTTCCTTCCTGTTGCTGCGCGGGTTTTAAATACAACTCATACAACAATTCTAATGGAGTTCTGCTGCTGCGCGGGTTTTAAATACAACAACTCATACAACAATTCTAATGGAGTCTATTGTATATTGTGAGATATGGACAAGTGACTGAGCCTCTCTCTGCCTTTCTTATGTGTTTTATGATTGAGCACCAATTGGTTCATCATTGGCCCTGATCGTAAGATGATAAGATAAGGCCTGTGGCCAGAACACTAAGGACTGTAGATGTAATTTCACAACTTTAATATCGTTTAACGCATCATCAGTGGGGCACGTCGCATCGTCTTCTGGGGACGTGGCATCGTTTCAGAGATGATTGTTCAATCAAAATGTGTACACGACTTGAAGTGTCATCTGAGCAGCAAGTCTGGTGTCAGAGAAACAATGTGTAGATAGATGGATGGATAGATAGATGGATGGATAGATGGATGGATGGATGGATGGATGGATGGATGGATGGATGGATGGATAGATTCATCCAACTACAGAAAAGCCCACTATACCATCACCGTACAGTGAAATACAGTGTTGGTTTTTCTTCCACACTTCTTTCAAAGATCCCAGTGGAATAACTGGATGGCCCAACATTCCCTCAGGTGCATTCCAGTAAGTAAAATGTGTGAATTTAATTAGGTGATCTACGCATGGTATTCAATATGTGGGTCATGATCCAGAAATACTCCATACCTTTACGATTCTGTTTGGATCTAATTAGTCTAACGTCTCATACTAATGAACAAGTGTCTTGTAATCCTAAGCATAGTATTGACAACCAAATACTTTTTATTTATTATTATTTATGTCCAGTTATTATTTATGTCCATTCATTATTCTGATATTGGTACAGAATGTAAACATTGAGTGTTTTTTTTACCACTACAACTACAAAGCTGTATTGCATACATCAGTTACACTAGTGCCTCAGGAAAAGTCAGATTAAGATGAATGACGCTTGAATTTTAGCTTTTAGTTCGTTAGCTTTTTTGACACCAACAGTTTTAAACTAAACTCTGTGTTTGATCCAAGAGGTGACATTTCGTATTTCTAATCACAAAACCAGGAAACATTTGTCCCGACTTCAGTGTAGAGTCAAAATCTTGCAGTAATGCTCGAACAGTTTATTCAGCAAAATGTCATGCCTAATAAAGCAGAGACGCTGTGTTATTTAACTGCTCATTGGATCTGCAGGTCAGCAAATAGATCTAATGGTGCAAAAGAAATTCTACATAAAACGAGGCCATATGCAGCGTTCTCGTCCTGGATGTTTATGAACCCTGGGCTGAGGATACACTAAATCACCCCTGATAATCAGGGCCATGGCCAATGGCCGTGTATAGCATGACTTATATAAGTTATATTCCTCATATGGCTGGGCTGTCAACCCCTTCATTCAGTCGCCCTCACAAGCCAACACGAGGCTATCAGTGGCGACCTTGCCACTGCACCTCAGCTCCAGGTGGAAGTGACAGATACCCCCCTCCCATGACAGCTGGGTCTTTTTGTATAAGAAAAGCCATATTGATTTATGAGCCTATAAATACCCACACAGGCCATTTTACCTCGGTGGCTCCACCTACTCTTTTGGGTTGCTTTTTTTTTTTGGTCTGTATTGTTCGCCTAGTAACAAAAGCCCCAGTAAAGTTCTGGTCCTTATCATCAGGACATCGTCACAGTGCCAGGCTCCATGAAGGGTCAGTTGGACACAGGGGGGTCTTATCGTGGCGTTGCCTGTCATTACCTGCTAATCAGACAGTTCTCAGACCTCCTGCAGAAAGAATGACCCGAGCCTCGTGTTTCAGCCCGCCCCATCCTGAAGTCTGCCTCTGCCCAATAGATTAAATATCGATCATTACATTCTTGAAAATTTAGTTATTATTATAGATGTCTCTGCTGCATCTGTGTGAGGGCCCTTAATGTGGGTCTCTTGAAAAAAAAAATCAAAATGATAAATAATAGTCAATGCCGATACCGATTCAAAAGTAATCAACCTTAGTTTTCACTATTTGGCTAGCCCATCATTGTTAATGTGTCAACCTCCATACTACGGATAAAGAGGCAAAAAAAAAAGTTGTTTTTTTGAAGCACTGTTTCGCTCCGACACCCATTGGTTGGTTTATATATATATATATGGGTACAAATCCAATTCCTATAGAAACCAATTCACATATCGTTGGTTAATCACGCCTGAGGTGTAACTTCAGGGACCAGTGCTTCTCCTGAATATGAGGTTTGACAACTGAATTGAATTTACACTGCTTCCAAGTTTTGATACCATGAATCTTGATTTAGAATATTTACAACAATTTGTGGTCCAGATGTCTCATAACCAAGCAGAAAGGTTAGACATTACTTTTTCCCTCTGCCTGTGGGTTGGTGGGAACACAGTCTCTTTTTCAAACCTGTCAGGGTTTTTCCTCTGGTGTGCCATACCTGCGGAGATTCACTATTGATTTCCTAAGTATTTTAATAAAATATAAAATACCATCGGCATGTCATACATTATTTTCACGTATAATAGTTTCCATTGATTGCTAACATAAGAGCTAAGATGGGTTAGCCCTGAGTGTCACATTGATTGAGGATTGGATGGTGTTGGGCCCAGTGCTGTGAGCTTCGTCTGACATGGCCATCTCTCCTGTGTGTTCAGTGTTTGGTTATTAAAGGGTGAAAGGAATGTGAAGCTGTTAGATGGTTCTCAACTGTTCCTGAAGCGCTGAAGAAGCTGTCTTATTTAATATATATTTTAAATAGATGCTCCTGGTACCAGTAACTCTATCTGGCTCGTACTCAGAAATATACCCGCTGCGTTTTTCTACTGCAGTTTAGAGTCTCTCTGTCATTACGGTTAGTTTGTTTAAGTAGATCAACAATTACAGCAATTTGGACGTATTTTGACATCAGGGACAAAGACAGGAACAAGACTTACTGTAGGATTAGTTCTGTTACGATACGACCAATACCTGAAGATGTCTTATCTAAATTCACAAATGTTGCAACATTGTTCGCCTAAATGTGTTCAATAAAACATGGAAATATTTTCATATTATTCATGGAAGGATTGATTATTTGTTTCAGGAATTCTCGTGCTTATTGATTTGCCCCAGACTCCTGTAAATACAGACTTAAATGTTTGTTTTTTTTCCCACTGCCTGATTGCAAATCACTTTACTGTAATGATCATTTCGCATCACTGTAAAATTCCACGCATGTGAAAAGTTTCAAAATCAAATTACTGCTCGACTGCAGGTAACCTTAACACAACGGGAGCTTTTCCAATCACATTTGAGTGAAAAATGAGACCGGCCATATTTTCAATTACATTGCTGCATAAAAGGATTGTTAATCCCCTCTCCCATGCTGCCAGAAGCTGTTAATGAATTTGCTTATCCTCCAAGATGCTGTGACTTGAGCTGTGGGAAAACAAAAAAAAAAAAAAACACACAGAAACAAGTCCTTTTCATTGTCCTCCCAGAACAACGCTGTGTCTGACTGTAATGGATGCAAATCTATTCACAGCAAGGTTAAACTGTTTGCTTAGCCGCAGCCTTTGTTGTGC
Organism: Cynoglossus semilaevis; assembly: GCF_000523025.1. Taxonomy (NCBI): domain Eukaryota; kingdom Metazoa; phylum Chordata; class Actinopteri; order Pleuronectiformes; family Cynoglossidae; genus Cynoglossus; species Cynoglossus semilaevis. Next base: position 10,716,197 of record NC_024312.1, on the reverse strand, counting down.
TTGTGTGTGAAGTTGTATAAAGTGAACCCGTGTGCCAGTGTCTCCAACCTTGATCTGCAGAGCCTCCTGGCTTTGTCTGTTGACTGGCTTGTTACATGGTGTTTCTGATTAGTTCGAATGCAATATTTAAAAACTCACATGAGGTGTTCAACAACAGTCGTCTCGAACTAAGAACCATGGTCCGTAGGATTTGACTTAATAGCTTGTATTTGATCATGAATGTCCAAAAATGTCCACCGTCTATTAAATATAAATTTAAATGAACACGTTTTGGCCCCACTGGTGGGATGTTGTATTTACCGGAGTCAAGGTGTGAAAGGAGGGTTTTGAGAGTCACAGTTGGTTAAACCTGGGGGACGCAGCTGGCCTTATGTCCCCTTGAGTACTCAAAAAAACCTTGTAGGTGCAGTAGCTGAAAGATGACGTCGCCTCCTCTGTCGAGTGATAGATCCTCCAGTTTCACAGACTGTAGACAGTTCCTTTAACTTCTTCAGACCATCTGACAAGAACACTTACATGGTCATGTAAATCCTCAGAAGAGCGGCTCCTGTCTTTGAGGTTCAGATGAGTCCTGGCCTGGAGACTGGTCTCCTGTGTTGTGCACACGTACAGTGGCTGTTTGGTCTCCTCTCTGTCTTTAAAGCAAAGTTCACCTTAGAAAAACAAAATGTACGACGGTCGGCCTGGTGATGGATGGTTTATTAATGCTCTGTCTCTTTCTATTGTCACTGTGCATTACACAAATGAAGGAAACACACTCTCTTTGTCCCCCCTACACACACACACATTCACAGGTTGTTTCCATGTCACATTGCTCTTTCTGTGCTAATACCTCTAACAGGGTCGGTGTGTTTACCTTGATGTTACCTTGATGCTGAGCTGGATTGAATTATCTCGTCACATCTCAGCATCACCAGCCCTTTACTTCCTCCTCAGTGACATGAATTTTGTTAGTTAGTTTGCATCTGTCTTTTCCATTTCTTTGTGTTTTCCCGCCTTCATGACATGATTAATCTTCCCTTTCCCAGCATCCATGAAAAAGACAAACCCTCCGTACTGGAGGTTCTACACTGTGGGCGTTTTTTTTTTTTTTTTTCAGTCCGGTTTGTGTGATGTGTAGGTGTATGTGTGGGTTGTCTGTCTAAGATGTTTGTGGCACATGTACACATCCTATGCACGCACACACACATGCACACACTTTCTCTCCTTCTTTCTATAGCTCTCTCCAGTAGAGGTGACACGGTCACCGCAATTAGACCTTCACAGGCATCTGCTCATGCCTGCGACGTGACGTGATCCTTCACCTTCTACATGACAGTTGGCCATTTAGCAGTAAATTTATGCCGCCTATGCCCTTTATCAATGCTTTCCGAGGAGGCGAGGCAGATAGAGGGCGTCACTCAGTGTCCTAGCTTTGATTTGTGTTACTGCTTTTACTCAACCAGACGTTGCAGTGACACATGGGGTCTTTGAAGAGCAGTGATGGGTCCGGTAATAACCCAGATGCTTTGTATTTGTGCACCGGGTGAAATCGGAATGCTTTATGATTGGATTATACCACAAGATTTCGAGAACTTAACTCAACTTGAATGGTGTGGTCAAATGATCGCCAACCAAAGTTTCTTCAGTAAATAAAACCAAACTGCATCTAATCATCGCTAAACATCAACTTATTCTCAGTTGATCATATTTAACCTACTATCAAGTCACCATATACAAAATCGAATGCTGGTTATCTATATTTTATGTGACATTTCAGAGAAACGTTCTCTTCTGCCCAGCCCTAGAGTGGATCCTGGATCATCAGTGCTGTCGTGTTACAGCAAGGTTGTGATATGTCAATGTGAAACAGCACCTTATACCCTTGATGCGGTGAAGTGACAACTGTGTCTGATGTGGTCACATCTGGACATCTCTCTCATGTGTACTGAGGTGACAGGTGAGGGCTCGAGAGGACAGATGTTACACCGAGTTTGGCCTGCCTGACAGAATTTTGGAACAGATATTTGATATTTTGAAAGTCCACTGGGCAAATATCGTCACTGGAGACCCTCAATCAGCCGTACCACAACAACACACCTTGTTTTGAAAGCAGACAAAAGACTTTGAAAAATTCACGCAGTTCCAAAAGCTGCTCTTTGGGGTGCAATGACCCGAAAGCAAGTATTGATGAAATTTTGCACCAGCAGAGGACCAAAATTCACGTAGTTCCAAAAGCTGCTCTTTGGGGTGCTATGACCCGAAAGCAAGTACTGATGAAATTTTGCACCAGCAGAGGACCCCTACATCTCAAAGCAAACCTCACTTGCTTCTGCCCAAAAATCTCCAAACCTCAGCTAACACATTTAAAGCTGCAGTACCTGTCATCCTGGACTAATGGCTTCAGAATGTTTCTCGGCAGACGGGAGAGAACGGGGGAACTTACTGTGAGAACACTCACTTTATTTTCCTGTCTAGCCATAGTATTGTGAACAATGAAATTATTCATAGCATCCTTTTTACAATGTAATCGTGATTTTGCACCTGCGTGTTTCTGATTGGTCATGCACTCAAGTAAAGCTGGACTCAGCTTTTTTTATGAGCCAACTCTGCATTTTTCCCCCGGGCATTCACGCAGAGCCACAAAGAGATTTCTGTTTTGTTTTTTAAAAAGTGTTTGCTCATTCCTGCTGTATCTACTTGGCGTGAGTTTGTCTGTTTATTTGGTAACTTATGTGAGACACCTTTTGTAAAATGGTGATGCCCGTTCTTCACGAGGATAAGTCTGTTTGGATTTGTTTTGCCTTTTAGGTTTTCATATCTGATCATTATTCTGGAGTGAAACGCTTTGTGAAAACCTGTTGTTGTTGGAGCCGAATCAACTCTGTAGTCACACACAGAGCAATGCATTTTTATACAGGATGAAATGAAAGTTTAGAGATTTTGTGTTGTTATTTGTAGTGCACAGGGGATTTTTGACCTTTGAACTTTAAGGTACCCTGAGGCAGTTGTACTTGAGTTTTGAACTTTTTAAAAAAATAAGTGAGTGTAAATCAACAATTAGGCTCAACTTGTTTCTAACCTTGACTCCTCAGCCTTGGTGTTAGGGTCCGTTTCAACAGTTATAAGGAAAAATACTGAAGGTCTTAAAGGGTGTTACAGTAACTAGTGACCCCTCTCATGCCATAGTGACAAAACAATTAAAACAACCATTCACACTTCCACTCAGACCCATTGTCAGTTTAGAGCAGGGGTCAACAAATATATTTGTCGGAAGACCAGAATTGTTTTGGACAGACAGCTCAGAGGACGGACACTCTAATAAAATGAAATAAGCATCATATTTTTGTCTAACATTATTAGTTGATGTTTATAAAACTGAGTTACCAGTCGTTCACCGTGACACCGAGACACCCATTGACAGTTTATTATTTGTGTATTTTTGAGATCCTAGCATAGCACTGTTGGAGGTGTTTCCTGATGACCGCTGATTGATCGACCCCTGGCTCAGTTGCATCTGTTTCAGCAGTTATTTTTAGTTGTTCTAAATGTGAGCAAAAAGGATTAGCCACATATCAAACAGTAATAATCTGGCACCTACACATAGGGCTCCTATAGCAGAGGATTACGACTTCCTCCGGGGAATGAAAAGACATCAAGCATGTTTACAGCAAGTGAACGATGATCATCCTTTAACAAGCTACTCAACTCCACGTATGCAATCACTGGATTAATTAATACAGTGGGAGGAATGTGTTATCTCAGCTCTGAGCGGTGGGACTTTTCATAACATCTCCAGCTCTCACCATTTTACTGTTATATTACTCACAGACATTTAAAAGACAAGTCAAGCGTCGTTCAACAGCTTTTTTCTTAATTCCGTTCTGACTATATTATTTTCATGTTCCAAAATACTGTAATATTGGGTTTTAATATCCAAATGATTATTGTCCTCTGGTGTTTTTGTTAGATAGCTGTCTTTATGCCCGACATCAATTTTTTAGGCTTTGATAATGTGTTTTAAGGCACATAAAAGCTGTTCTGTCATATGGTTATGAGCTTCATCTCATCTTACACCTCATAAAATGGCTCTAACTGAGCTAGAGTGAACTAAAACACTCCATTGTGCATACATTTTTCATGAAGTTTTGTTCATTAACCGTGCACAGTTTATGGCATTTTAGTGCTGTGTAGACTGTGCCTTATTATTTTTCAGGAGTTACATCAGTGTCAGGGCCAGGCTTTAATGGCTCACCTGGTTAATGTCATGTAAATCTGTTCCTTCTTTACTCTTACTGCACTCCATCTGTTTGGTGCCTGTTTACTACTCGTCCAAGGGACAGAAAGTGTGAATGACAATTGTTTTAGGCTAATGTTGCCATAACCCAGCCCCTGATAGATGAAGCAACCGAAGGGTTTTATCGGAGCCAGCTGCACGTTATACACGGACACTAACCCCGGCGTCGGTCGGAGGCACACGGAGCAGAAGAAGTGTAATGCACACAGACATAAAAGTCATTTAATGAGGTACAGCCAGTTGAAACGTTACAGGTTTCGATCTTACATGCGGTGAAGAATTGGAGCAAAATGACACTGGTCACAGAAGGTTTGAGTCACGCTGCAGAAACTGGACCTGCGGAGTGGTCCGCGCCGTCACTGACCTCATTCAGTCTTCCATTTAGCGGCCAGAACCTCCTCCATTGCTATGACTAAATTGTGGGTCATCTGTGTATTAGCTCTGGGATGTGTTAAAAAACACTGCCTGTTTGATCGGCCTTGTGAAGCCAACGCTGATTTGTAGCTTCATAAGAACTTGGGCTTTAAAACTGGGTTCATTGGCTGTAAAGGGTGGCAAGCAAGCATGGAGTTAGTCCCTGGGGGTAAAACTACATCACTGTAGATATAAAACACTGACTTCAGGTGACAATAAAGCATTAGGACTGGACAAAAAGCCTGCTTGATAATATCGGAAAATTGGATTCATTCATGATTGGGCTTAATATGGATAAAACTCTCAGCTGTCTAATGGTTCAGTGAGCACGTTTCTACATGTGAAATACAGTTTGCATATTACATTATGCCAGTTAGCGTTAGCACACCTACAGAGACACCCACAGGGTGGAACTGAAGCTGCATGTGTGACTCTGTTACACCCTTTTTTGTAAACCCCCGCTTTTTCATCATTTCATAACTTTGTAAATAGACATATTAAGATACACAATACAGAGCGTCCACGACTTACGTTAGAATTCCGTTCCTACGGCGTAACGTAACACAATATCCCTCGCGAGTCTCACATTCTGTACATCAGTACCCATGTCACTCACCTACGCTAACACAGTGGCAACATCACAACCTAGGACATAAAAGCAATCAGATTTATTCGTAGGGAGCCATAATGATGGCCAAAAAGTTCCCTGAAAACAACACGAACAAATAAAAGCGAACGCACAATCCAGTGTATGTTGAACAACTGGTCGATGTAAACACAGCCGTCTTTGTTTTAACACGGTATGTTGGAATGATGGAACAAGACTTTTATAATAAATTCATGGAAGAGAGCGACGCAGCCAGGAGACCCCCGTACAGTCCCCCCCCCCCCCCGGTTCTCTTACCACCAAAACTCAAAAACAACTGATTTTTTCCGATGGATATTTCTCTACCTTCCTCTCTGTGGTTAAAAACAAGGAGCTAAACTAATGAATCCTCATTTAATGCTGTGGTTCCTCATGACCACTTTTGCATTTTCTTTGTTTTGTTCCAAACTAATAGTTTGTACTCAGACACAACACCTGCTTTTCCTTTTCCCCCTTTTCACACTTCCCCTGAAGTGCTCTGCTGCTCCCCAGGAGAGACACTTCTTACATTTACTACTTACTCAAGAAAACCCCTGTTCTAGACCATTACATCCAACGGGCAATTATTTTCCAACACCTTAGAATAAAAGGATCAATATTCGTCTAAAGGGCAGATGTCCAATACAGGATTACTTTATCTGTTATTGTTTAATTTATTTTTACATTTTACAATTATTACACTTTGGTTTAGACATTTGTACGAACAGTGACGTTTTAAATGTACTGATACTAAACATGATACCAAATTACTAGATTTAAAGAGAAAAATAGCTACAAATATAACACGTGCTTCAGTGAAGTCACATACAGTAATTAGACCTAAATGTATCCAATATTCATCAATTTAAAAACCTGAATCAGGAACCCGAGGGTGACATTATAATATAGAGGAATTAAATTAATGAGCAATTTACAAGCTATTAGCCCCCGTTCTTAATGAGAAGCTCCCGATGTTTCAGGAAGAAGAATGGCTCCTTGTGGAAAAGCAAACTGTTTTGTAAGTGAAGGTCATGTCTTGACAATTCATTATATTCCCTTCATTTAAAACAACCACCGAGTGTGAGGATAAGTCAAGGGGATATTGATTGTGTGATCGATACCAATGTTTAACCTTTGTTTTTTAAAGAAGAAACGACAAACACCGGGCGTTAAGGTCTTTATAAACGGCTCCAGTCGGAGTGTTACTTTTGATCAGTGTACAATTTATAACCCCAGTGCCTTGACCCTTAATATATACATAAATAATTGGGTGGAACAGAGGGGTAGAGCTCTTGCCTGACAACGACGGTTCAATCCTTGGTTGTGCATGTTTTTTTTTTTTTCTTTGTGCTGTTGTTTCCTCCCAGATTCCAAAACATGCAGGACTGGATTAACACCCTACACCATTGTTTCCCAAAGACTGGGTCATGACCCTCAGGTGGGTCACAAGAAATTTATTTTGGGGTTGTTTCGCATTATCTTCCCCAGGTGTTTATGTATGATGTCGATTGACTTGGGTTGCGAAGGTTTGATGGTCTGGATGGACTGGTTAGCTGTGGCAGGAAAAAGCTGAACAAAATAAATTAATGTGTTGTGTTGAAGAGAAGCAGGTTTTAAAATAGAGGTGTAATCATTTTATTTTTTAGCCAACAAAGCATGATGCTCAAATGTGAAACATGTGAAAAATCGATTACAGTGGTTTTCAGAGTGAAGGAAAGATAGGAAAAAAGTGTCAAAAAATATCTATTTATTATTAGATATTTATTATTTATTATATATTAATTATTTTATATGGGCGAACAATAGTGCCCAGCACTTGGAATGGCAACAAGTCAAATAAGTATATAAATATACACACGCTATCTTTCAAAATTTGGGAGTTTGCAAAATAGCAACAGTTGTAATTACATTTCTGCCGACTGTACAATTTTATAAATGATACGGCCTGTTTTGTATGTGTTTACTGCATGCATTGCTGTTAAAAAAACCAACGGATGAACAGATGAGGAATTGATCCAGAATGTCTTACCTGATGGCAGAAATTGTATTTATGGAGCTAATATAGTGCGCTGCTCTGTTTGTTATTGATCAGAGGATGTGACACACTGGGTGTAAAATGGTCATCGAGAGGACACATTAACCGCCCAGGGTCACCAGGTGGGGAAAAATGAAGCAGAAAGGCTGCAGACTATAATCATCCGTATTAATTCTGTGTGAGCTGTTACCACAGAAAAACACATCTGTCCAAAGTGACTTATTGATTTCATAAGGTGGCCAGGGAAGCCGGTGGTGAAGTTCAGCTGCGACGGGCTGGAGGTCCTGTGTCAGAGATGAGCTGTCACCTAAAAGAAAAAGACCTGAGCAGGAGTGCGAAACCCTCCCACGATTATCAATCCTCTAATGCTCCAAGGAAACATGGCAGTAATTAAAATGTATTTTGTCACCGCGAGGGAAAGTTGGCGTTTGTTATTAAACTCTTCCAGTGTCAGGTGGCAAACTTTAAAACTTCATTGTTGAGCACAGTACTTGTTGTACTTGTTTCTTGGCACATTTTTATGAATTTATAAAATGATTAGTCAGTTCCCTGCCCAGTCTAGCGTAATCCAGGTTTGATAGTCCATCACCAGTAAATCAACATTAGCATTTCCACCGCTGCTCTACACTCTCTGGATCCTGCAGCGTGATATAGGGGCAGCCATAGGATCACCCTTCATACCACTCAGCTCTCAGAGCAGAGCACAGCATGAAGAGGTCCATTACCTCAGCGCTGGCCTTACCCCTCCTCCACTCCCTCCCTGGAAAACCTGACAAGCGTGCATGCTAAACCCACGCTCTCGCAGGGCCGCTTGAATTATCCTCCAGATTAAAAAGTGAGTGAATCACATTTGGAGAGTGTGGTGGTTTAGCAAAAGTGATCAATCAAATTAGGAGTGAGAGGGTTTATAATATATTCTAATGCGGCCATTTTCAATGGGCAAATAAATGAGTATGTTAGGAAGCATAGCACGAGAGTGTAAGGACTCAGGAGAATTCCTGTGTGTGTGTGTGTGTGTGTGTGTGTGTGCCTGTTCGTGTTTGTTTGAGAGAGAGGGCCATCTTATTAAAATTGCAAATTTCCCTCAGACTACTTGAGAATTACTGCTCTTAACCGTCTCCAGTAAACAGCCCTAGGAATGGATGTGAGTACTTGACACATTAGCTCACAGCATCTGTCCTAATAATACATGGAAAGATCTGAGGGTGTTCCAGTAAGTGTCCAACCACCATGGTAGCCTTTTCATTTTCTCCACATAAACTGTCGACACCTCAGATTTTCTCGAGCATCCAGTCCATGATGATGCACAGTTTTTTTTTTAATCCACATACGTATGACCTGCAGGGTTAGAAAAAACACTTCTTGATTTTGTGTGAAAACTCCTGAGTCTTTACATCTGATACAGGAGGCGCTATTAAGTACGTGATTGCAAATCATAGGCTTCCACATGAGAAGTGCCATGAGGGATATGTGGTTCCTCTGGGAATCAAACTGAGGACTCTCTGCTTGTAAGGCAGGCATGCTAACCACTAACAAAACACTGTGGAACCACTAACAGAAAATAAAACCCTCACAGGCTTCGGGGGTTGCCATTGAGTATGTGGTTTCCTAACATGCAGAATTTCAATATCTGTCCAGGTTCATTGAAAAAAACGTGGTTCTTTTCTTGTTTGATTTCTATGACGTCGTTTGTCTGTATGTGATTTATGGTTCCACGCATGTGGGGCGTTTTTCGTCCGTAACATCTGGTATCAGTTTGACTGGTGTGGTGAGCCCTCAGGCCGTCTCACAGGTGATAGATGACGCCTATCAAAACCTGTCAACAAAGAAACAGGGAGCCAACAATCAGAGCAAACAGGAGGCTGACCTTCTTCATCATCAACACCCCTCACTTTTACTCCACTTGTAGATGTAGAGACAGTAGGAAGGAGGGAGTCCTGGACGTGGTGTTCCGTAATAATTACCGCTGATGATTAATTAGTGTTCAAGTTTTATCAGATGGCGAGGCAGTTTGCATGTCCGCTCTGTGAAAATTCACTTCCACCACGAATGTGGAAGAGGGATCTGATAAAGAACAGGCTTTTCTACCCAGATGAGATGAATCGTGTCCAGGAGCATGCTGTGTTTTATCATTTGGAAAACCTGCCAACGAGCTTCTCACTTGGAGACCGAGACCATTAATACCCATCTGTTGTACTGTAGTCCTTTTGTTCTTCAGTCCAGCATCGTGAGCACCACAGATACAGTAGATGGAGATGGTTTTCTGCTGCCTTGAAGTTTGGTATTGAACAGTTTTAATATTGGGATTGGATGTGGTGGTATTTGTAGTGAGGTGGCAAGATCTCGTGGCTAACATGTCGATCCTGGATAATCTAGCAGTGGCATGAACAGATTATCAGCGTATCACACTGATAGGGTTGATAGATGACATGGTGTACATCTTTACATTGTATTAAAATATGTTTGTATATTTAATTAATATTAAAATGATTTACACTTAAGGATCATCCTGAAATCTGAAGAACCACACATTGAATTTCCTGTCATGATTCAATGTGTGATCAACCCCTCCACAGAGTTATTATGCTAATATGAAACCATTGAAGGTTATGTGTACAAAACACACACGTACTTTTACACCGTCAGCAACAAATACTCTGTTTATTTCTCCAGTTAATAGACACAAGGAAAACTTACCGTCACAAAAAAACATTCACTTTAAACCATGATTAAAATATGTGTTGAGCCATCATTTATGGACTTCAGGCAATCTACACTATGAGCTAATATGTAATGTAATAATAATTGTTGTGCCTAACAATTTTTTTAAGCGAGTTCATTAAAACATTTTTTTTTTTTTTTTTTTAAAAACTTGTTGCTGGGTATAGTAGTAGTGGTGGGTGAGTAAGAGTAACAGAATAATACAGAATATTTGCTCAATTTTAAATGAGTTTGTCTTCATTTACAGTTAAATTAACAGCATTGTTATTTTTGTACAATATCTCATTGTTTCCACTTCAGGTTTTCTCTGCTTCTTAAGGCTGTTAAGAAAAACGAATCTTCACCCAGGACAAAACACATAAATAGGATTCACGCAGATGTACATGTTAGAAACTGTCTACCTAAGGACCCCTGTGAGTGATAGTGGTTCACCTCTTGCAGTTTCCCTCCCTCCCTGCTCAGAAGCCTGAGCGTCACCTCTCAGATGATAAAACACATATTTGCATGGCTCTTCAGGCTACAGGCGTAAGAAGATTCGTGCTGCTACCGTTCGAGTTTTTACCCATTAATGGATTAACCATGAAGCCTGGTGGGGTTGAAAGTGTGTCAGAGCGTTGGCCCGCGGCTGTAGTGACTTTCTATGTGCCTGATAATAATTGATGGATGACTCTGGTGCAGGACACTGACAGCCTGGTTGCCTGGCCTTTACCCTCTGCCAGCTCAGCCCTTACATGTGTGAAATAGCCAATTACTCTGACGCCTATTGAAAGTAATAGGCTGATGAGGAAATGGCTACTGTGGGATAGTGGGGAAGGCAGGAGGAATAAGGTGAAGTTCTAACAGGAACAGCTGCCACCTCCCCAGCTGGGCCTGCAGCTGGTAAGTGCGTGTGCAGAGCGAAAGGGTCAGCAAGGTGTTTTTACTCTTTCTCCTCTAACCGTGATACGGCTCTATTGACTCAAGGTTTATGATCCATGATACAGTCATGTTATACAGGAGCTCATTTACAAAAATATATTTGCCTTTTAGAGGCCGTTAAATGGATGTTGGAGACAGCTGCACTCATACATTCTCAGGCAGGCATTAAACACCATATTTGCAGCTGAACCGAGAGTCATATGCTGCGCAGCGAGCTAACGCTAGCCAGCCGTAGAATATTGACAGAGCCATTCGTCTTTATAAAAGACTGCGTACAATTCCTATCTATTTTATGGAATAATATTATCAAAGGCAATATAGGCAATATACGCCTGCTCTCAATATATACAGGGGCCGTTGATAAAAAAAAAGAAGAATCAGGATATTGGTGAGGGGGGTGGTCTACAGTAAACCATCCCAGATAGGATGGCCAGTCGTCTCTCTTCATAATTGGACAGGTTATTTTTACACAACGCTGACGTCTTGGGCTGCTCTCTGACATGCGTGGCCATATTTCTTTCAAATATTCTCCCTAATTCTCCTTCGCTGTCTCTCGGTGCCAACTCTATCTCCCCTCCGTATGGGCACCTGGCCCGCCCTGTCCTTCGTTTTCACCCTCTTTATATTATTGTCACACTTCTTTATTTACTTTCGCTCTCCGATGACGTCGATCGTTTTTCCCTCTGCACCATTTTTCGGTCTCTCACTGTTCTAATTGACAAACGCTCCGTCAGGACACACTGATTGGACATGACTGTTTTTCATACTACCAACGTTGTTTTCCTTTGTGTAGAACAAATTCCACAAGGACTTCCACAGAGATCTAATGGTGATTTAATCCGAGGGGAAACGAAATTGAAACCTGACATAGATATAATGAAACTCTGTTCCCCCCAAACTTTTTTTTTCTCCCGCCATGAAATCAACTAATCAGGTGAAACAATTCCATTAATATTTCAGCACGGTACAATTTCTCTTCCTCTTCTTATTATCTCTCTGGTTTTCACAGAGCAAACTCCAATGCCTGTTTAACAACGTAAGCTGTGTTACATCATTTCCCATATGCACACGCTCCTGGGGGGCATTTCAGATCCAACTCCATCCCACCGTAATAAGTTCTGTTACCTCCACTTAAGATTTGAAAGAGCAGCGTCGTCTGCCCTTGGCGTCCGTCTGACGTGTGGGTGTGTTGGACCCACCCGTGCCTCACACCAGCCAATGGTGATTGATGACATGTAATACATCACCGCAGCTGCTGGTGGGTGGCGGACCTTATTGTCATGGCTGTTCACATGTATTGGCCTGTCTGTAAGTTAAATGGGTTTTCATGCTTACATCACTGCTTCACTGAACTTCCCTCACCCTTAAAACTTCTCACGTTGGCGTTTGTGCTTCTGTGTGATGGACTGATGGTCGTAACATCATTCTTGAGCATTTATTCAAAATGAATAAAAGCTGCTGGATTATCTGACCTCAGCTGAGAAACACAGGAGACTAGATACTGTAGGCAGAAGGCTACATTTCTAATAATGTATATAGCATGTACTTAGCCCAATCATCTTAGCCACAAGTTGTCTTTTATAGAAAACTAAATATTTTTAGGTGACACTTAACTCGCCTTGTGTTCCCTATCTTAGTGTGTGGCCCAAATGTTTTCTTGGTTTACTGATGTTCTTTTTCTTGATCGTGGGACGTCATTAGCATCGATAGTCATCTGGGTTAGCTAAGGTATATAACCAATGTTTTATAATAGGAGACAAACCCAAGGGAATCTTCTACATTCTATTCAGATTAACCAAATGTTTCATGTATTTTTGAATGACCTAACCCCGCTGAACCAGCACAGCATTGATAACAAATCCTAGTTATTTACACAAGCTAACACAGCAACGGTAAACTATAGATTGCCAATATTAGGTAGGAGCCATAATTTGTGGATATATTAAAGAAAAAACACTTGCATAGAGTAAAAATTTATAATTTAGATTTTTAGTTTTCTAGAAATTTTTTAGTGAATGCTCCTTTAATTATTTGTATTTAAATCATGTCACTGACATCTAGATCGTTATTAATAGACTAAATAGATTAAAAGATTTTATTATTTATAAATAATTTATTATTTATAAATAAAGGAGCATTTACTAAGGTATATTAGTAAAAATTAAAACTATAGAATTCCACACTATGCCTGGTCTAAAATATATCCATAAATTGGCTCTTACTGTTAGGACTGTGTACAGTATAAACTGTTATGATGGTGATTATGTGTCGTGATATCCCATAAACCTCCAGGTAAAAATATCCATGACTGCATATCTATTGCTGATGGTGTGATTGACAGGGGCAATGGTGCCTGGGATTGGAGATGGCTGTGCAGAGCACTGGTGTGAGTGAGAGTTGTGTTCCGTTCATTAGACAGGCAGGTGAAATGACCTGTTGACCCTACACTGACCCCTCCAACACAATTACAAACCACAGACCTGGCGCCGGTGGTTATTGATGTCCATCACTGACATGAGCAGCTACGAGTAACGCACTCAGTCACTAATGCAAGCCACAGATTGTCAGACCCGCTGAACTATGGAGACATACATTAAGCCAGACATCCATCGTGAGTCATTGATTTGAGTGTGTGTTTCTAAATGAATTTGTGAAAGTACGGCACATTTTTAAAATGAGGGAAACCACCAGGACATATGTAGCATTTTCTGTGAAAGCAGGCGCAGTATCGAGGTCAGTGAGGAACAGGGAAGTTAAGTGTGGTGTACTTTACAACTATAATAGTTGCATTTGTGAATTACATTTCTAAGACAATATGTCACTGCAGCCACAGCAGTCTGACTGGGCTTTTAAGTCAGAATTATAGCTTTACTAATAGAAAGGAAAAATAAAAGCATGTCTTATAAGTCATATACTTAATAGAACTGACCACCTATTTTTGGTATATTTATGTATCTAACTCTAGGAAATCGGAGCTTGCTCAATTGAGGAATTGGTGGCCGATTGTTTTTTTTGTTTTTTTGTTGTTGTTTTTAAATTTTGTGAAGTGTTACAGTGTCTGCAGCATTTTGACTTACTGATCCATTTGTAGGAATAACATTATTTTATGGTCGTACAATTCATGCAGCAAATATCACTACACACAAATAACATCACTCATGGTCACTGTGGTGTTTTAGAGCAGTTAAGCTGTACACCTCCAACATTGATAAGATGAAACTTGATATTTTGAGTGAGATGAAAAACAAACTTTGGAAGTGGTTCTCAATTATTTTCCATTATCTCCCTGGGCACAAATTTCATAGATTCTCTGATGATGAACACAGAACAATATTCATACAATTACACAGAAAAAAAAGGAATTAATTGAAAATATTTTCAATTATGCTTTAATTAGGTTTTTTTAATTAGGAATTTTTGGATTAATTTTAAGGATGAAATCATTTGATTTGATCAAAATTGAGAGAGGAAGATGAAACAATAAAATCCATGACAATCACATAACACACCTGAACAACACACAACCCTGAAGAACCTGTGGTGTGGCTCCCGAGGACACGTCTACTGGATACCACAAAGATGCAACCATTTGAACTCCACGTTTCATTTGGAAAAATCACTGTAAGGACTGTGCAATGAATCATACTTATGTCACAATTACCATTATAGCTTTGCAAAATCAGATTAACGTGCTCCAGCCTCCACGGGTCATTTGACCATTCGCTGCGCTCCTCTGTCTGCTGCAGTCCAGTGTCTGCTCTCTGCCCATTTCCACTGTCCTCGCGTGACAACACTGTAACTGGGCTCCGTTTATCAGCCTCTATCCTTCCTTATTTCTCTCGCTTTTTAAAAATAACAGGCTCGAGGACAGATTGAGAATGTTTGGGAATTTGAAGTTTCAGAGAATGCAGACTAGGTCTAGATTCAAAAGGTTATTCATCCAACCATCTGTGGCTGCTCAGAGCGTCCACTACTGTATGTAGTCAGTGTAAATGGGGATGAATGTGCAAAATGTAATAATAATAATTTTTAAAAATGCTGTTGACATTTTGCAGTGATTTTTAGATGGAAATTTGTGTTTTTAATCCTCACCTGACATTAAGATTCAATTATTTAATTATTATTTTCAGTCTTGCTTTAACATTAACAGACATTAGAGGAAGTGTTCACTGAGCCAAGCAGCTGTGTTGCCACTGTTTCTTCCAGAGGCCGCACCATTAAGAAAACAATTGACGAGCGATGTTGTCCAAACAGTGGCGCTCCACAGAGAGTGTGGATTTAGACAAATACAATAACAACCTCGTTTTTTTTTTGTTTTTTTTTGTATTTTCCCCTTGGTTTTGTCCGTTCCTGCAGCTTTTGTATGTGAGGAGCTCTGACTTCTGTTGTTGTTACTTTTGTTTTGAAAAAAACAAATATACTGGATTTTCTTTTTTTTTTTTGGAGAAAGACGTGATGTTTCTTCAAGGTTTGTTGCTCACTATGACAGTATTTAGTAGTTTCTGCATGCAAACTCTCTACAGAAAGTATGATGAATAACATTATAACTTCTGGAAGCTTACTCCATTCATTTTGTGCATTGAATAAGCTGAATACCCAGCAGACCATCGCCAAATTAAAAAAGGTAAAAAACCAGCACATACTCAGGAATCACAGTGAAATGTTATAAATATAAAAGTAAATGTAGTTGTCACTTTTCTGTTGGTGACGGATTGCTCAATTACAACTCCAGCTCTGTTTATCAAGGGCTTTATGAACGTGAGCAGGAGAGGTCTCTGTGGAAATCGGATCGTTGTAAATGTTCCCAGAGTACCGCGCTGCAGCTTTATTGGTAAAAACACTTGTGATATGACGGAGGATTTTCTCAAACGAGAAAAAAAAAGGATTTGTTGGATCTCACACCTCTAATATGAGCTCCTCTCTCCCGCCCCACCATCACCAACAACAACCGTGAAAGTGTGTTCTCAACTCTGCCTTGTTGTTGTGTTCGCGGTGTAATATTTTGAGCTGCGAGTCTGCCGTGAGTGGAGCAAGGACCAACCTGCTGCTGTTGGTTATCTTCTCATTTTCCCCCCAGTGAGTTGGCAATAAGCCAACATTCAGCCTATTGATTTCCTCCAACCAGAACTCTCCACCTTCTCCCTCACCTTCCAGGTTGCTGCCCTGGACAAACTTTGCAGCTGGTTATTTATATACACGTCCATTTTTAATGCCTCAGGAAAAAAAAAAAAAAAAAAGATAAAGTAGTTTTTGCCCTGTCTTCATATTGCTGTTGTGTTGGCTCGGTGCCACTCTAGCTGCTTAAATTGCACGTTGGCAGTACCTCTCTATAGCTAATGGCTACTGAGGGTGAAATTGACCCGAGGAATCCCAGGTTCCCCCTCCTCCCCCGGGGGTAAAGGTGGGATGGTCCCCCTTTAATGAGACTTTGTCCCTGCTCTGTGTTGGAGGACACGGAGCTCTCAGATGGTTGGTACTGTGATGAGTAAATTATGGCTAATTAGATAGATGGATGGGTCGCCAGCAGTGATAAAGCCAAAGGAAGCGGTGAATGGTGTGCTTGTCAGCTGATGCTAATAATAAGAGTGCTCAGAATAGCATGAAGTGCAGGCCTGTAATAGAGAGTCATTAAGAGCTATTACACACTGACCAGACAAAAGCTGATCTGTGCTCAGCCGTCACTTAAACAAAATCCCTCACAGTCCGCGTGGTGAACTCTGAGGAGTGAAGTGATGTGAGAACTCAAAGAGTCCAATTCAAGAGACTTGACAATTACATCTAATACCAGGCCAGGTGTGATGTACTGTCATGATGGACAGGGCAGGGTTTCATAAAAGCACTGCTGTACTCAGGGTTGTTAGTGTTTTCAGCTGAGATGTAAGAAATGAATTCTATCCAGACGTCGTGTTAACAATCATTTCATTTGTTGAATTAATCGTAGTTGAATTGCTCAAAGTCAGCGTTGTTTTATGAAGCAGTAAAACAACACCGACTTTTCCTACATGCACCGTCAGCCTCTCTGGAGCTGCTGTTCACAGTGAAACTTAATTGGATAAAATCTGAGGTTCAGCTCATTATGTTGTAATTGAGGATGAGGAAAAACACACTCATAGTTGTGAGACGTTGTAAGATGTAAGTGCTATTTTTTCAGGTGGATGTGGTGCTTGGATGTTGTGATACGGACGTGTGTTAAAACAAGAATTCTGGAATTCTGATGCCCAAAATTGTACTTCTAACAGCTGAAGCTCAGTTTCAGTGTGCATTATCCCACATTTTGACAGAATGTCTCTTCTGCCAAAACGTCCATTGTTTACCATCATTTATGGCTATATTTTATTACAGTGCCTGCTGTATTTTCCCAAACCACAAGTCAAATTATGGCCTGGAAGCTAAGGATTCTCTCTGAGGACGACTTTGTCTTTGTCTTAGAAAGTCTGTGTTCTGAATACACACAGGTGGATCAAGTGGCATCGAGCTGAGTGACGGTCGGGACAAGATGAAGTGATCACACCACCAGTTCAGTCCATCCAATCAAAGGGAGATTAGTGTTAGATTATTGTATTGGACGAAAGCTCGACGCTAACAATCAGGAGAAAATCACAAATCCCGAACCATGCAGCAGACGAGTCTCATGCCTCCAGCCTCTGATCCAACTTTGATTTATTTATGTATTAATTATTTTCCAGCACAAAATGATTTGACACCTCACAGTGCGAACAACTGCATCAAACAGCCGCTGTAGTTATTCTCGGCGATAATCTCAAGGAGACTCCCGCTGTGGTGTGCAGTGTGTCCTGCTGTTTGAAGAGTTTGCCCTCTGCTTGGCCTTTAGCAGGTGTGCGAGTTAACTCCCCCATATTTTCCATGGCTGACCTTTCTGCTCCAGGACTGGGTAATTAGTCTGCAAAATGGCTGACTGTAAATCTCCTGTGGGAAGAGTTTGACAGGTGAGTTCCACGAAGAGGGACTAAACACACGGAAGTCTCTACCGACACTTTCTGTATTGTTAGGACGACAGCAAAGTGACAAAAGGGGTGCGGACCCTCCTCGACTTCTAGAAAGTTCTTCACCGATAGCTGTGATTGCTAGCAGCAAAAGAAAAACATTACCATAAGAATTCACCAGCTCGGTTGTCGCTGCTGTTTGGCGCAACCAACTCCATGGAAAAGCAATAGTTTTCTTGTGCATTTTCTATTAGTATTTTTATCTGGCAACTCAACTGTATTGTGTTGTTGGATCCGCACATTTTTGAGCTTGAGTATTTCATTGAAGTATCGGACCCAAGTGTTTTTTCCATACACCAATTGCTTCTCTTGCTTGGTCTAAGGACTAATATCCAATCCCAAGTTTGTTAAAAATATTTCTGGTGAAAATTTAATCAAGTTAACAGACTTCCATTCAAGATTGTTTTGATCTTTTCTGACCTGAGATCTTCTCAGGTCCATTAAGGAAGTTATTTGTTGTTTGAGTTTTTCTGCTCGACCTTTTCATCGTGCCCCCCTGTTCGATTTCCTGAGGCCAAGCTTCAGGACGAAAAAACATATATATATATAAGTTTCTTTAAAGTTGCAAGGACTTTTGATGTTTGATCTTAAAATCCCAGCAGGATTGTAGCTCGGTGATGATGCCCCTGCCTCTCTGTAGGGCCCATCAGACATCACAACAGACCGATCAATAAACACTTTGTCCAAGATGTATAATTTCATTAGATGGCTGCAACTAAGAAATACGCCTCAGTGCAATTATGCAGTCGTGGCTTTGTTTGCGTGTGGAGATTAAGATTGGCCGGCGTTATTGCTTGTTGACCATTGTTTGTTTGTCTGGGTCGATCTTTTGATGCTGCAGCTCTTGAGATCCATTTTTATCCTGCGCTCCAACAACAGTAAGAGCCTTGTTGAAGGCTCCGTGCGTACATGCCTCCAGCAGAAAGTGCCCTGTCTGAAAATGAATCTTTGCAGAAGATTGTTTATCATGAGCACAATCAAATAGCTGACGTTCCCATGGCAACGTGACCAGGTACTCAAAACCCATCATGGAGAAATGCCAGTGGACGCCAACACTTTATCATCTGACATTCGATAATTTCGTGTTGATTATAACTGGAAAATCAATGTGAGTCCAGTGGGATATAAAGCTCTGGAGAGGCAGAGGTAGAGTGAGCTCTGGTGGCTTGTTTGTTTCTGCCTCCTGCCTTCAGGACTGCAAATCAACCGGGACATTAATGTTTTACCTTACAACATCTGGGATCAGGTGCAGCCAACACTCACAGCAAATGCCAAACATTTTTCATTGGCGCGTCATCTTTATGGCCTGTGCATCTGTTAGACCTTTCAGTTTAATTGTTATTGCCAAAACTAACTCTGATCTCACATCATCGCACGTCATGTTTACTGCTAAAGTATGTGTCCTCGTCTTAAAAAGTTGACTTTCCACCAAGAACCAAATAAATAAAAACAAACTTCTGAGGACATGGCATGGATTAGCTGAAGACAAATTCACATCTCTCCAGTATCAGGGGAAGGAAAACTAATGTCACTTAAATAAGCCCAGTATATGAACCATTATTTCTGATATCCTCCACTGATATTCTTTTTTTTTTTACTCTTTGTCCCCTATTCCTGACATGAACTGCCACTGTCTCAAAATTCAGCACACATAGTGTTTGTCAGAGTCTGTTTCTGTTTAGCAGTCCAGTAGAAAAACAAAATAAATAAGATTCTCAAATAGTCCAGGAGTCACAAACCCCAAACATGTGACTCACCCACACTCCTGCTGTTTTAACCTGATCTATAGCTGTTGAAAGTGTGGGGCACTTCCAATAGGACGTTAACTGATCCTCAGGTGAACTAAAGACTTCCCTCGGTCAAGTGGAAGAATGGATAGGGAATTGAGAAAATGGACCTGTGTTTGTGTAACCACTGGGCCGTCCGGCTGAAGCGCTTGGACGAGCACAAAGAACAAGGCCATCACAGGACAAATAATCGAGAACATGAAGCTGCCAGTGCAGGCCCGATGCTGCTGCTGCTGCTGCTGCTGCGGCGGGCGCTGGTGCTGGCGGGGGGCCGACGGGGGGGGGGCAGAGT
>NC_024312.1:10679502-10695882 GCF_000523025.1 Cynoglossus semilaevis | reverse complement strand
AGGGAAGGAATAATGATGTAGTGCCAACATCCAGCCAGGCCAAATACTGTTTCTTTTTCAACTTTTTAAATCATTGTTTTTGCCTCGGGGCTATAATGACGATCACATGGTGTGAGTTGGGGTCAAGTATAAACAAGAGAGATTTCTTAGATTCCTCTTACGCTGTTGATGACAATCAATGGACAGAACAGTTCACGTTCATTTTCCTCTCGTCTGGTTCTTTGAGCAAAAACCAACTGTAGAACTCATTAACTCAAGGTTTTTTTCCATAGTTTTTTAAAAAGATGTTATTATGTCATTATCAAAATAATAAAGCAAACAAGATAGCAGCACAGATCTGTTCTTTTTGTCATTAGTAGTTTTCTGACATCTAACAGATAGTGACATTGTGAAACTGGTCCGTAGTCTTAAGGTCAGGAATTGGTGAAGCAGTTTTATCAGACAGATGCAGGATGCGATTAAGGTGACTTTGTCTGAACACGACCCGAGCGACAGTGGAGCCGACCCGGAGGACGCTGCTATTGTGTCCCTGAAATTAGGTTACCTTTGTGGTGACATTGCTTCAGAATAGGACACAAAAAGAAATTGCTGGTTGTCTGTTTATGCCGGAATCAGAATAGGACTCGAACAGATGGATCGGGGCAGGTCGGTGTGGAGTCGTAACCCCGCTGCCTCTGAGCTGATTGTCTCTCTTCAAGAGCACAAAACTCTCATCCACAATCAAACGTGTATTGACTTTGTATTGACAGGCGCTCAGACGGCAGAGAGTGGACTCTTAAATCAATGACACGCTGGTTGTACATGTGTGCTGCTGTGTGATGTCACGGCAACAATCTGCCACCTTGAGCCTCTGTCGTCAAGTGATAAACACTTCAGCCGCTTGTCAGTGTGAACGTTTGAAGACTCAGAACATTCAAAAACAGTCTTTTCTGTCTTTTTTTTCTTTTTTCTTTTTCAGCTGATGCATGGAGAGAAGCTGTTGAAAAGTTAAACGGCTGAGTGAATTTGTCAGGCTTCACCTGCCCACCCTGTCTCCTGCACGCACAAACACGTGTTTCCTCTCTGGTCTACCGGGCATCATGAACTCCTTTTACCCCCGACGTAGTGAGGATTTATTCAGTACAACAAGGCATCTCTCCGGTGCTGTTACTGTATGTCACCTAATATATTAAAGAGGCGGAGCCCAGCACACACAGAGGGGTTGTATCCCGTCGCAAATATGATTAAACGCCCTGGGGGAAATGGGAGCAGCCAGACCTGTGGGCCTCACAGTTCAGATGCACACTTTAACAGCGAAAGCTTTATTTATATCTGCGCACTTCACACATCTGAAGAGATTACTAATCATCACCAGGGAGGATTTACAAGGATGAAGAGCGTTTGAATGGGTTTTCATCTCTGCTGATGTGGAGCTGCTGAGGGTCTACGCCGTGTAGTGTGGCGTAGTGCAGGATGTCCTGAGGGCATCGCACCACACTGGTGTCGGGGTCACAGTGTCATGTGGCTTTGAGTGTGAGTACAAGCTCCACACTCGACAGCACGGGGTTAAATGAATATGAAACCTGAGAGGACTGGAGGTAAAGAGCAGGAGTCCTGACTGATGTTGACCTGTGGGCTTTTTTACAGCAGGTTTCACTGTTCATCTGAATGGTTTTTCTTTCTATAAAATGTCAAAGCAGGTACGTAGAAGGCAACCAGACGGTCGCTGATCAAAGAAGGCTCTGTTCTGAACTGCTTTGTTTAAAATGACCTGGAAGTGGTACGTGGGGAAAATTCATATTTTAATATTTACATTTTCAACTGAATAAATCTGAAACATACAGTGCACAATTAATACAACATTTCTAAACATCTCTCCTGTGGTGGAAGCTAATAGTGAAGGTCTCTGCTGCTGTATTCTAATGTTGGTCATCATGGTGGTACTCAGAGAGATCAGTGTTTTCTCAAGTGGTGAGAAAAAGTTTGAATCCTTTTAAATAATTTATTGTCACTGAAAAAGACATTTTGCCTGGTTTCCCACAGTCTGGCAAGCTGCTCTTTGAGCTCCCACCTGTGCGGCGGAGTGTGCAGCGAGCACCTCCATCTCCGCCCATCAAGACCGCCGTCAGAGGAACAGTGGTGATGATCAATTCATAACAAAGAGCCCTTATTTAATTACCTCCTAATCAGGTCACACAGATACCTGGGAGCAGTGGGAGTCAGATCTGTGCCGCGGGTCACATCACGAGCTGCTCTTTAATTCTCCGACAGTCCAGTCGCGTAATCGGGATTTTTAATTTCACAGGGTTTGAAGTGGACATGTCGAAGTTATTTGTGCCCACCTGCTGGGCAGTGTGGCCTCTGGAGATCACCAGTTGTACGTGGTTTACTTTCCAAAAAAATCTTGATTAGGTTATTTGTTCACTCTGAATTGTCTGATTATAAGTACGAACGGTTGTTTATCCCCATTTGTGGTCCTGTGTCCCCAGAACGTGATTAAGCAACGGGAGACGAATTATTCACTCACTGAGGACATTTGTTGTTCCACCGTAGAAAAGTAATAACTAGAGCTGTCAAACAAAAAATTTAAATCTCATTAATCACAGGGTAGCAGAGGATTAATTTTTAATCATTCTGGATTAATCATGATTAATCTGGATAAACTTACATTTGTAAGTATGCCCTGTTTATTGCTGGAACAGAAAGTCAAACAACAAAATTTTCTGTTTAGATTTGCGGCTAAATCAGATGGAATTGTTTTAATGGAAAATGTCAAGAAGAAATATGGAAGTATAAGTGCAAATTTAGCTTCATTTAGCTTAAGTGGATTAGTCTGTGCAGCCTAACGAACAGCTTGGTGAAGCGGTTCTCAACAATATTAATCAGTCTACGGTCTCTAAGGTCCATTTGACTTGTTGTGTCAGTCCAGCTGACCTTCTGACCTGAAGTTGAAGCCTCCACAAACACATGCTGGGGCGATGATATGGTATTACAAGGTTGCAGTAAAACAAAAACTTTTTTCCCTTCACAGTGTGTACCAATAACCGTACACGTCATTCTTCTCATGCGATGAAATTTGTGATCTGACAGTCCAAGTGATGACATGGTTTTTTTTTATAATATTGTGGTAAAGCTGTTGAATTCTAATGACAACTTCTCTGCTTTAGACCTGATAAAATGTTTTGATATGCAGTATATGCCTGCCAGTGGCTGTCACTGACACAAAGCTGTCTTGAAAATGTGATTTTACCTTTAAAGACGGCCCCACCCTTCTGTCGGCCCAGTGGCATGTACCGGTGAGAAGTCGTTTATTCTCGGTTTAATTTAAATCAGTTTTCTGTGAACTATTGCAGTCCTGTATCCCCCAGTGGCAGCTTCTTATCAGGAACGTCTTAACACATTTTGCTGTGTGTGCACACTGCCTCTGTGTGTATGTGTGTGTGTGACAGAGTGACAGACAGATATACGTCTGTGAGAGGCAGCAATGTCTGAGGGCACGAAGGTTTACAACCGGCCCATATACCGGCATTACACACTCCACTGAAGGCTAAACCTCTTGGTTTCAGGTGAGCTCAAATATCAGTTTGTCAGAAATGCAATTGAAGAAATCTCAAAATACACCCATCATTTTTAAGGACAAATTGCCTCCCCGCACCCCGTGAAGTGAGGCCCATTAACTGAGGGAACGACCACGGCTCAGGGCCCATTTCTATCTGAGCAGGTGAGAGGACAGATTGTATGATAAACGGCCGCTGGACCGCAGCGAAAGGACAGTCGGGAAGTTGAAAGGACAAGACAGAAAGACCTACACGGCTGCCGTCACGATGAAATACCGTCTTTGCGTATAGTAGCTAGTTCCCTTTTCCATATAAAAGTGAAACACGGATTTTATATCTGTTGGCGCTCGTCACACTCACATTAAATGCCTGGCAGGGACAGGCTATGACACACAATGTGCATCCAGTGAGGCTTGACCTTGTCAAGAAGTAAATGGGTTTTTTTCACTCACCGTTACTATAATGAGCCGGTCTCACCCTCAGGTCGCACTGGGAATGCCGTCTCAGGTAAATTCGCCCCATCGCAATGTAGAACCAATGGTCTCCGAGCACCTTGAAGGAGCTTTTATCACTCTTAATGCACTCTTTAAAACACATTCTTCACCCTGCATGTCCTGCGGAGGTGCTGCTTGACTGCAGGCAGAGGCTACAGTGTCAGTTTCACTTCACAGATGATGAGGAACACCATTCAGGTGACCGATGAGCATCTTAACCTCCAGGGGTCAATGAGTGTAACAGGAGAGTAATGGTGACCCCCGTGCGTTGTCCTTTACGTGTGTGTTGATACTGGACACTGTCAGCAGAAATTTTCAATTGAAAATTTGCCTCTCATGCAGGGAGGCTGTTGTATTTGACCCTGAATGTTTTACATTTCACATCAGTGCTGACTCCTACAACCAGACAGACTGTGCTCCTTCAGAACCAGCACTTCAGAGCTTTCAGTCCTTGATATACAATTTCAGAGGAGTGCCTGACACACATTTTTTTTCCTTTTTTTTTTTACCGCAGTCCATTTTACCTCAAGCAAACATAGTGCCCCTGTTCATCAAATGCAATATTATATCCCGACTCCCCAGTCTCCCAACAGGACCCTTTCATGTCAAATTGACTCTTTAGTGAACAGCACTTCATGGATTTGATATTGCCTGGCAACTGCAGAAAAGCTACTTCTTGCAGCTTCTTTCGGGATGAGGAGTGGATTGGAGCGAAGTTGTGGGAAGGGTCGGCGGAGACTGGGAGAGAAGAAGTGGGGATATATTAACTATAATGGTTCTGTATGATTTAGGCTTCCGTCTGGCTCGCCTCCAGGCACACGGCAAAATTAAAGCCTCGGAAATCGGATTATGGAGTCTCAGGAGGAGAGCTGCCCGGTGACCAGCTGATGAGCACTCATCTACTTTTAGCTTTACTTTTCACAGCAGTCCCACTGTTGGCTTAGAGGCCAATTTATTAGCAATTATTGCTCTTATGTGAAGTTTCCTGCCAGACGCGAGCACGGAGCGTGTGTTGTTCTGCTGCGATCACAGTTCTTCGGAATGCACGCGTTGATTTATTGTCTGTAAAGTTTCTGGCTTTCTTAGTGGTCGAGGACAACTCGTAGTGCTAATTTAATGAAAGAAAAACAGATTTCATTGGTTTCTATCTATTATTTATCTGTCCTTCAGGTGTATTCACGATTGAAATGTTGACACAATAGATATTGTATTTCTTTTATATCAGCAAATAAAATGATCAAGAGTGACTGATGAGACAACATAATGGGATAATGAGAGAAAAGGGAAAAAGAAATATAAAATATTCTAAATTGTTAATTCAGGCATGTGTGAGTAACGAGAGTGGGTTCCTTTTTAATCACATGGCCATAAATTGAATCCCCTGGTATCTTTTATGTGATTATGTGACAAGAGTGTGTTCAGATTTTGGTCGTTAGAGTCAGAGTCTATTGTCACGTCTTATTTTTATGGAAAAAACGAAAATGGAAGTTTGTTTGCTAGCTGTGTTGAAAACCAAAGGACGAGGAGCCAAGTGGTCTTTGAGGGGATTGACTGCAAAATAAAAATAAACGTTCAGGCTGTTGGGATCAAAGTATGACATGGTTTTAATGTTTTGGCAGCATCATCAATGAAGTTTTAACGCAGGGATTTTTTAAATAACAATAATGGGGTAGGGAGCCCGAGGCAACAGAGACCTGAGGTCAAACACTAATGCTTTAAACACGACTAGCAGAAAATTGGTGACCACAGAATGATGGAGGCTGAAAACAACAACTAAAAAGAACATTGCCGTGTTCCTCTCTGTCAGCCAAATGTATCTGCTGTTTAGGACTGACTCTAATGTCACGTCTCACTCACTGCTGTCGTCTCTTTTTTTTCCCCCCATTCCTGTCCGTTTCTCTCCTTTCCTTTTTCTGCCTCAATGATAAATGTTTCATATTTTGCTGGCTGCAGGAATTATGATCCATGTTGGCTGGCTACTGTCAATAACTAGTGGAAGGGGAGCCCCTTCAGGGGAAGTTCTATTACAGCCCATTTTGCACTTTTTTTCATGGTATTGAAAAAGGATGCCCACACTGATTTTTTTTGCTCGTATTCAATAAATAACCAGTTGTTGATGGGGGCCAAAGATCATTCCGGGGTCCATTTACCCCGTTTGTTTGCCCTGTTGTTACGGGCCTGGTTACACAGAACAGCAGAGCTCACACACACACATATATATATATATATATATATATATATATATATATATATATATATATATATATACAGCTTATTAGCAAAGCCTTACAAGTGTTCCAATAGCACCACTTGCAGGGGAGGAAGGAGAATTACATTATGTAAAATTAGTAGCAAAGTACTGCAAACTAAAACAAAATAATTTTCTAATTTTAAAAATATTTCAGTATTCAGCAGATTTCGGTATTAAAATGTTAAGAGTAAAAATTTGAATTTTTACCTGACCTCTACCAAAGAACATCTTACTAAATTAAACTGCATCAGGGAGATAATCCATACAGAAGTACAGAAGATTCTTTTCTGCTCCTCACAGGAGCTGCTCACACAAAGGGAGTGCACCGTTCAACTGTGTCTCGCTCCTGATGTAGTGGCGCTCCTGTGCTCCCACACTCCTCCCTCCTGGGCTGCTCCCGCCTCCCTCATGAATATGACACAGGACTGGCTAATTATTCATGAGCGGCATCAGCGTAGTCATGTGCGTGGAGGCTGAGGAGGAAAAAGGGGGAGTGTCTGGGTGAGTGGGAGTCACAACTCCGGCTGCTGCTCGTGTGTGCATGTGTGTGAGAGTGTGTGAAATAGACAGAGCGGGAGAGGAGAGACGAGACACACACGCGCCCACACGGGCTGATGCTGAAACGGCTGTTGGGCACTTGTCCCATGCGTAGTCATGTGCGTGGAGGCTGAGGAGGAAAAAGGGGGAGTGTCTGGGTGAGTGGGAGTCACAACTCCGGCTGCTGCTCGTGTGTGCATGTGTGTGAGAGTGTGTGAAATAGACAGAGCGGGAGAGGAGAGACGAGACACACGCGCACACACGGGCTGATGCTGAAACAGCTGCTGCGACCTGTGCCACTGTTCCACGTCTCCTCGCCGCTCAGCCCAACTCTGCTGGAGCTCTCTCTCTCCTCCTCTGCTGCGAGGCTGTTTCTGTCCGTCTGAGTGTGTGAATGGGATGCCTGAAAGACATGCTGGCTTTGGAGTGACTGATGAGAAGCAGCTCTCCGGTGAGGAGGCTGACCCCCTGTGTCTGTACCACTGCTACTCAGGGAGAACTGGACTCCTGGCATTTCCACGGCTACTAGAATGGGCTGCAATCTGTGCACTTTACAGAAACGAGAGGAACACTACAAGCTGCTGTATGAGATTGCACAGGTGAGCAGAGGCACGGCTGACTCTGGCAGTGATTGTTTTTGATTCTGTGCCTGTATCATTCTGGGTGATGTGGTGAGATGCTGCTGCTGCTGCTGCTGCTGCTGCTGCTTTTTGCCCGTGAAGAGGTTTGACAAAGCTATGAGTAATAGCACAACACACCGAGTGGTGGTGAGGTTTCTGTTAGGAGGCTAAGACGGAGTGAGCAGCAGTGTTTTTGAGTTCTCAGCACTTACTCAGTGTGCAGCCTCATCCTGCTGCTGCAGGAGCTGTGTGTTGAGGGAAGCAAGATTCCCTCCTCTGAATACAAGCAGCCGAGTGCATGATTGCATTTTGACATGATCTATGTGTATTATTTTCTGTCCTCTTGAACAAAGTTCTCTGTGTATCAGCAAACATGTGATGTCTTGGCTGAAAAGCGTTTCCATTTTCCTTCTTTTTCTGCAACAGTTTTTTGTTTCTTATTTCTCGGAGAACACACCTGGTTTACAAATGTCTCGGTTAGTCGCTTAGTTCACAAACAGATGCAACTCCTTCAACTCTAGATTTTTTTACCCATTGTTTCGTTAATAAAGCAGGACGAACAAATAAACAATCTTTTCTTGAGCCACCTGCAGTAGATCCGTCAGTGACACTAATAACTGAATCTCAGCCTCTTCTACTGAAAGTGAGAAACTGCCCCCCCCCCTCCACCGTTGGTATCGCACCTCCGTTCACGCCACTGTGATCACAGCCTCATTATCTGTTTTATACAGCCGTCCTGTGCATTAATTAGACACGGAATGTCTCTCTTTACCGTTGAATGGGAAGATGCGGGGGTGGAAGAGTAGCCTGGGTTGAAGACCACTCGGCGGTTTCAGATTCATGTGCATCATGAGACCATTTGGTACACAGGTAGGACCGGCCGTGGAGTCACATCAGTTGTTACAATCTTTGTGAAATCAATAGCAGCAAAACTTTTTTTTTTTTCAAATTTCAGATTTCAGAGAGCAGAGAAGTTGTAAACACATTAACAAATATTCTCTTTTGTTTTGTTTCTCTTATATTTCTCTCTCTTGTTTGTGATTTTTTTAAAATTAACATACATGTCTTTTCTTGTGATGAATAGAGATTTTTTTTAAATTTTTCTTATTTGCTGATTAGTATTCATTTTACAATATGGCCCAGCACAAGCTCAGGTCAAATTATGTCCTGCACAGATATTGTAAAAAGTGCGGCACAACGCTGAGATCAGCAGAAAATGAGCTTGCATTCTTTAATAGGTTGTTTAATATCAGCCAGTATTAAGGAGTGTCAAGAGACCACAAAGGAAAAGTAGGCAGTGACCAAAGTATCCTCCTCATAAAAGGAGAGCTGTATTTGTGCTTACCTCGGCTTTCTCTTTGCGTCTATTGTAAAAAAATAAATAAATAAATTTGCTCTGACTCCTCTTTCTAGTGATTTAGCTAAAGGGATCAGTATCCACCAAGTGGGTTGGTCTCCAGGGCGCACTCAATGTCGACTGGAGCTTTCTGACAAGTCTGTCCACCCACTGATATAGTGAGCCGGTTCAGGCAGGAGCTGCAACATCAGCACCTAAGTCCTGATCACCACCGTGGGAGGGCAGGCAGGAAGGATAAAGAGCGTGGAGGATAAATACTGGGATGGGAATACAGAGAGTGTCTGCTGTTAAAGATGCACTTGGTGGGAAGGGCTGGGGAGAAGGACGTCAGTGGAACAAGAGTGGATGGAAGTGATGGAGGACGTGGTACTGCCGTTAGATGACGTTTCTGATGTTGAACACAGATCAGATCGGAGAAACTAGTCCTAGCATCACCAACTTCACTGCCTCTCTTTAAACATATAGAACGGACTCCTGGCTGGGTCAAAAAGTTCCAAGACAAATGAATCGTCCAACTAAGTCCAAACCTTTCTCTAAGGACAGCGCTTGTATCAGATATGTCACAGTCTGCTTCTTTGTCTCCGCTGCGATCTGAAATCCACTGACTTTCTAAGGTCCGTCAGATGCAGATACAAAAACCTGTTGAAAAGCTTCAGTCGTTTTAACAGTTTTTTTTTTTTGCATACAAAAACCTGTTGAAAAGTCGTTTTAACAGTTTTTTTTTTTTGCTCCAATTTCAATGTTGCTCAATTTTGAGAGTTGATGAACCTGATCAAATAAAAATTCAAACCAACTCAGCTCAACACCTCTCTGTTACAGTGATAAAACTCATCAAAGCTGTTGATGTATTATAATTTAATAATTTCTGGTTATATAAATCAGAATAATAAAAAACCTGTCCCAGAACTTTTCGACTTACCCTGTAAAAATCTGTATGAAAATGATGTGCAAGTGCTTTTCCAGTGTCTGGGGGTGAGTTACCAGCCCTGGAGCAGGTTGAATTTAGGAGCAGGAGTCGGTCACAGTGGTTGGTTAGAAACCCCTCTCCCCTTGCCTCCACACCCAGAAACAATTTTGACACTCTCCCCCTTCGCCCGACCCCAGTAGCTGTGGGAGATTTATGAGTAGCTGGGTACATCACTCTCTCTGCACTTGGCCCTTTTCTATTCTCACTGCCGCAGGTCTTCTGCATAGAAATGTGCTCAACCTTCCCAGCTGGATTGCAAGGCTATCTCTGATTATTGAATTAGCTTTCATGTCTGGGCAAGAGGACACATGAATCTGAAGTAGAGCTCATTTCTCTCTCTCTCTCTCTCTCTCTCTCTCTCTCTCCCACCAGACTCTCACTTTTTTAAGGCTCTACATTACTCCTCGAATCTCCTCGAAGCATCTTGGCGTTTCCCTGTCTTTAATTCTCTTAAGTCTTTCAAGTCTCTTATTATTATTGTCTTTTATTCCATTACTTTCAACTTTCCAGAAAGTCAAACTTTCCAGAACCTTCTGAGGTTTTTGCCATTCTGAAGTGGCAGCATACTTAAACAGATATGTGTTCCTCACCAAAATAAAATATCTACCTATCTCTATATATGTGTTCTCACAATTAAAGTGTCCCAAAACTACATTCACTCCCACTAATGTACCTGCTGATTGGAATGAGCTACTTAATGAAAATGGGTTCCAGTTCCAGCATTTAGCTTTCTGACTAATAAAATCCTGTGCCTGTGTATTCTTTGTCCACCGAGTGGTTGAACTCACTAATGTTTCTTGACCAAACATCAGTTGTAAAACTTATTGTTTAGCCACTTTAGCTTTAGCCCGCAGCAGAGCTGCTAACATAGCATGGCACAACTTGAAATCGAATACTCTTCAAACAGGACTTTATCAGAGTGAGTGTTACCTTTGATTTGTCGTTCATTCTTGAATTACTCTAAAGTACTTCTAAGATAACGCCGTAAAAGCTTCAGCTTGTGACGTGTTTCTCACGTGTTCTCTGAAACTGAACGCATACGCAAAATGATCAGCTAATCTGACAGTGCGTGAGCTAACCGGCCAGCGGTCAGGGTTTGATCATGCTGTAAATCGGTCGATGACCATTAGATTCTTGCATCTCTAATTTTAAAGATCATTTCCAAACATTGACCAATGTAGATGACTTTTGTTTATCATTTTCAACCAAAAGTTTTAGAACGCTCCTTTAAATAGCCCCAGGTTGAGCCAGACTGAAGCAGCTAACACTCTCAGTCAGACTGCGGGCCAGTTTTAGAGAGAGCAACATGCTGTAGTTGATTTTCTGCGTGATCCGATGTGGCTTTGTAATTCCCATTGTGTCTGTCAGTTTCCTCTTGTGACTGTCGCACATTGTCTGCGCTTCGCTGAAACCCAGTGATGTGTGGCTTTTCGGGGAGCTAATTAGCGGGATAGCAGATGTTGATGAGAAGAGAAATGCAGCATACAGCAGCACAGTTATGTGAATGGGGTGAGGTTTTCGGGGTGTGATGCAACTACAGACTGCAATCTGGTTGTTTTTTTGTTTTTTTTCCAATAGAAATTTTTCTTGGTAAATATAATCAAAACAAACAGGAAAAAATTAGCCATTAGTGATGATGTCACATCCACTGTGTTACAGTAGCAGACTGCTACTGCTCGCCTCACTGTCACTGGGTAACGAGCTGAGGTGTTTCTTCCTTAAGAGTTGTTTGCATAGTCAGTTTACTGCATTTTATTAGACAGAAGCAGAATCACCGGCTGCTGAATTTGACAAATAAATAGAAGGCAGCTTCCTCAGCTCAATGAGGCAAAAAAGGTTGCCGTCAACTTGCTGATGTGCATGAATTAAAATGAAGCACCATTGTATAAAGACAGCAAAAGGAGGCGGGGCTGATGGCTGCTGAGCCAGAACAAGGACCATACAGTGAAAATGTAGATTATAAAAAGAAGAAATCAAACAGGATCTTAGACTGTAGTCGCTGTGTTGCTTTATGTGCTGTCGGCTTGACAGGAAGTCGCAGACGATGTGAAATGAACCGGGTCTGAAATTCGTTTGTTCCTGGGTTGAAGGTGATTCCCAGGAGTCCGGCCCTGCTGTTGGGCCACATTGGTTGTTTTGTGTAGAAGCAGCAGATGTGAAACCTGTAGACCGGGGAAGGTCTAAGACGGACCCAACCCACGGGCTGCCACTGAGACACCACTGGCCATGTGTGAAATGGCTGTGCATTCAATAAAATGCTGAGCTGCTATCACAGGAGACAGGCGTCCTGGGACAGGAGTTGGCAAGCTGTGCTGGGCATTATGTCCACACACAGAAAGACTGTGTGGACAGTTTCCCTCAGTTAAGGACCGCTATCGGGTTTTACGCATTGAGTGAAATCAATGGACAAAAGATGACGGTGTTGGTGATGACCTCATACTGAGATTTCATTTTGAACCAGGTTTGATCTTTGGCTTTTTGTTCACCTGTTTTGCTAAAACAAGACATAAAAGTGCTAATAGGAATTATGAAATCTGATGAGAAACACTTAGCCTATACATTCATCGGGGGTTACCCATTGTCTGCAGTCTGCATATTTATTTTACACACTTTTTCACCGCTTCACCACCCTAGCCAATCAGGGAGTGAGGATTATGAGGAATCAAAACCTCTTTCTTGTATTGCAGACAGAAGCAAATTTAGTCCATTTTAAGACATCTGATGCAGAAACTGCTTTAAAAATAATCAAAGATAAAAATCCTTTTATGTCTTTATTTTATTTGAATCTGCTTTGAAATGTTTTATGTGTGAGTTCCCCATCCAACCAATAGGTCATATTTGAAAACGTTTCATAAAAATACATATTGTGCAAATATACTTTGACATCCATTTTGTCACCATCCTGCTAATGTACCTGAAGGACACTATTGACAGGTTTAGTACTCAGATATCTCTAAAATGATCGACACTAAAGGGAAGTCTAATGGAGATATTAAAGCTCCACCGCTTTCTTCAGGTCAGGGTTCATCTTTCTAATGGCGTTCAAAGGCGTTCCTCAAACAGCAAATAATAAAAAAAATAAAAATAAATTAAGCCTTGCATGAAATGGAAGCTATAATTACAAGTCCTCTCAGTTCACTGGACATATGCCTGTGCCTTCATCCGCTTCGATGGTACATTAACGTTGATGCAGTATCCCCCACTCCTCACCCTCCCACTGACGTCGTCACCACTGTTGTTGGCACAGTTGGCTAAAAATGCTCTCATCCCTCTTGTTTTCCTATTATATTTTTTTTTTTTCTTTTTTTTTTTTTTTTGGAGCATGTCCCTCAGCGATTAAAATTGATAGGAGTCAAGGGGAGAAGGGGGGTCAAGAAGAAACACGCTGCTTGATTGATCTCATGTCCACTGATGGAGAAGAGATTTATATTGTGAATTCACCTTTACCAGTTTGGCCCCATCAGACACAGACTGTGGTCCATGGTGTGATGTCAATACCAACGTATAGAATAGATTTTTACTAGGGAGGTGATGGACACTATATACTCTGCATTAATCTTTAATTTATTTTAGGTATTCTATATTTGCAAATAGAAAACATGTAGCCAGCATTCCTCCCCTGCAGGGGGTGCTGTGAATGCAGTTATGCAAATCCTCTGCATAGGTATCTTGCTCGAAGTGAACCAGCTGTCATTAGCCAAGACCTTTACTGTAAATGTACAATACAGGCACTAACACCACTTTGAATTACATTTGTCCAACAGCAGAATGACAAAATACTTAATCCTCAAATTCTTTTTTTTTATTAACCTAAGAAACCATCTCTAACTTTAACGTGCTTGTTTTCATTTAAATGTCAGCAGTGTCAACCCATGCTGTGTTTCTAATGCAGAAACTCTGGGGAACTTATTACAATACTTTAAGAAGAATCGCTTTTTTTTTTTTTCTTATCAAGAGATGTGTGCTATGTTCCAAAGATACAGATGATTCCACATTTGCCACCTGACATGAAGTCGATGGGTTTTATCAGTCCGTCCACTTAATCTCTCCACAGAGGAGCAGAGGGGATTTAAGAGGGAGCTGATGAATTGACCTTTTCCTTTTCATCTGTTCCTTATCTCAATAAGAGTCCCGCTGACCTTTTCAGCCACATATCAACTCCAACCTTCTTGTCTCTTTACACCTTTCCGACCCAATGTGTACGTAACTCTTCAGTATTAGTTTTATCTCCCCAATCTGCCAATTTTTTTTCATCTCGCTCACATCTGCCGCCAAGATGATCGACGGATCGACCTCGGTATGTCTTAGAAACAGAATCTTTCATTTGTTTGGACTCTGCCTTCGCTGTGACCGATGCTACTTCTTATTTAAAGTAAGTACATGAAATACCCAAAAAAAAACAAAAAAAAAAAACACAAACACACAGCCTTGGAGGTAATTACTCTAATCTGCCTTTGTCTTTCAACTCCATCATTGGGATGGACCTGACGTCACTCTGAGAGAGAGTCAATTTGGTAAATGAGGATGACCTCAGCAGAGTGTCATGTATGAGTAACACCCACATATTTTCTGCTGGATCTCTTAACTCTCATGTGCTCAATATGATCAAAAGCTGTCGGCTTTATCCAGACCAGCAGTATAATCCCTGTCCGACAATGTCTTAGTTTCAATCCCTGGTGAGGCACACCGTTTTTTTAATCAATTAAAACCTTGAGTGAGATGACTCAGTTGCTGCCTATGTGTCCATGAGCTAACTAACAGCCTGCGTCTGTCCCAGTCCGACTAAAACCAGGACAAAGAGGCACATTTTCCCCCTCCTCTTATTAACATTAGCCGTCATTCCTTTTCACAGTAACTCAGAAAATCACTCATGCATTTCAAATCTGCTCCACCTTTTTATTCATACCCAACTCTGGTGTACGGACACAGGATTGTTTATGGAAATATGGAAATTTGTGTCACCGTCTGAAAGGGTTGGTGTCTGTGGTTAATTATTTGAATTACGTTCTGTGTGTGTGACTGTTGTGTGCATGTGTGTGCGCGGGAGCACCTGCGCTCGCTGCTCGTGGTTTTCCACACACCGGAGAACAATGGGATATGTACACAGGTCTGTGCATCTGCCTCCAAGGTTACTCTTAGCTGATTATCTTTGTTTAAGCAGACAGTAGAGCCCGCTCTTATTTATTGCCAATGCTGAGAGCACATCCTCTCCTCTACTACCAATTAGTGGGGATTCAAGGGCTGGGAAGGTTGAGGCTTTTGACAAGGAAATACGTAAAAGTAAATGAACAACAGCAGTAAAAACAAAGTTATGCACCTCAGTAATCCAGAGGCCTTGAAAGCTGTTCTCCCCAGGCAGTCTTCTTTATTGAGTAATGTGTTCCAATATAAACTCACTACCTTCGAGTGAAACTCCAACAGCTCTGATTATGTGAAGTGTGGGAAATTTACTTCCTTGCTACTTTAGTGTTCTGAACAGACCTGAGATCTGTCATAGTGATGTGTCTAATAAAAACACATTTGAATTAGTAATTATAGTCTTCAGACTTGTGGCAATATATATATATATACATATACATATATATATATATATATATATATACATATACATATATATATATATGTATATGTATATATATATATATTGCCACAAGTCTGAAGACTATAATTACTAAAGATTTTGTGAGTATAGAATATTGTTTGTTGCCCTGTCAGAGGTGAGGTCACCTCCCCATGCATGGGTAACAACCCCCTGCCCTGAATTAACAGGTGGCAGTATCTAGTCTAAAAACTGTAACAAATGACTCAGGGCTACTGAGGTGACAACCTCTAATGAAGGCAATGCCGTATATTATTTTTAATATTACTATAGTTAAACTGAAGTGTATAATAAATCCTTTACATTTATGCATTTGGCAGATGCTTTTATCCAAAGCGATTACAAGGTGAGGATTAACAGTCCTCTGGGAATCAAACCCAGGACTCTCTGCTCACTGCTTCTGAGCTAACCGCTACACTATGGAACATACATTTTAAGACTTTACCACCAATTTGGGTTTATCTTGGGATTTAGCAGTTAGCAATCCATGCTAACACCAGCATTACAACCATGCAGCTCAACCCAACTCCTTTTAGATGCAGTACTGTTGTGTACTGGGTTCATTAAACACCAGTGGATATTTATACCCAGAAAGACCCCACTCAGTGGGAAATTAGGTTCAATGATTTTAAAATTTTTCATGTCATGTTAAATCTTAAATGCCATGTTGTCATTGGAAAATATTTTGTTAAACTTATTTCATTTATAGAGATCCAACTATTTATACAGTGATGTATGGGATATGAGATTAAGGTCATACGACCTACTTTACTGGTACGTATTTCAATTCCGCTGCTGATGAATTCTGACAAAAAAAACCTCTTCTCGCTGCAGGTGAAATCAAATAGAATGTGACAAAATGCACAGACTTTTCTTATCGGTGCCAAACATTGTTCAGCTTCCACTCTCCCCTCAGCCTTAAAGATATCGCCTCTAACATCAGCTCTGACATTTGGAGAAATGGGATGTTGTCAGGGCCGGGGCTGCCGGCCTGATCTATAGAAGATAAAACCCTCTGA
>NC_024312.1:10672722-10679454 GCF_000523025.1 Cynoglossus semilaevis | reverse complement strand
CTTTTACTACCCAGCTTTTCCAACGTTGGCCACGTTTATTTATTCCGGCCACCGCACACGTCCTGTGAAGGTGTGGACTGTTTCTGACAGGTGTGTTTGTTTGTGTGGAAGGACTGACGGTAGCAGAGGTCAGGAGATTGCATCGCGTGAATCTGTGCTGGTGAGGTTGGAGGCGGGTGGGTGTCAGAGTGACACAATGGACCCCAGGTGAGGCGGCCTCGCTATGCGTCACTCCACAGGTCAGCACGGCGCCCCCTGCAGCTCTTGTGATAAGCCCAACCTGTCAGGCGTTTGATGAGAAGTGTTACACACTCACACACTTCTGCTCCGTGGCTTCCTTGATCAAACCCTGGAGGAAGAAGTGATAAGAACCTCTGTGCGGCCGCTGCAGCCACAT
Source organism: Cynoglossus semilaevis (assembly GCF_000523025.1). Classification (NCBI taxonomy): domain Eukaryota; kingdom Metazoa; phylum Chordata; class Actinopteri; order Pleuronectiformes; family Cynoglossidae; genus Cynoglossus; species Cynoglossus semilaevis. The sequence goes on along the minus strand of NC_024312.1, from coordinate 10,679,057 downwards.
TAGGAACCCAACAGTGCCCCCTGAGGCTCCCGTCTCAAACATGAAAGGCTAGTTGTATCAGGGTGTACAATGACAACACAGACCTCAAGCTGTTTTGGGGTTTTAGCATGCAATTCCAGGTATTCCGGAGATTAATGTTGCTAAAATCCCACTGACACACTGACACAGTTCCACAGTTCCAGTGGCTCTGCTTTAATGAGCTGCCTTTGCAGTAAGAGATTCACAGTGGCTTTTTAAAACCTCCAACCTCACTCAAAAGAAATCGATACTTTATCGATGTGGGCCGAGTTCCTGTTGACACCTCAGCGTTAATGTAATTTAATAGGATTGCAAAGCCTATTTAAACGTCCACTCACTTTGCAATTAAAAACAATTTGGTGTGTGGGTGAAATTAATACGTGACAGAGGTTGAGGAAGAGCTCGTGAAAACACTTCATTTTACAAGTCGAGCGATTCTGTAAAAGGCTAGGAACAACAGCTACATTCATTCTCACTGTCCAAACAAAAGTAAACAATTTTTTACAATCTGGCACGTCGTCGTTCCTCGAGCAGAAGTTCAAACAGGATAGGAGTGCATTGTTTGTAAGGTTGAAACTGTGGCCACACGTTCTTCCCTGTAGCGACTTTGCACCTCCTACACATTCTCTCACAGTCAGACCTCCTTCCTCGGCTGGCAGACGGACGCTCAGAGGAGGGGGGACCTCCTGCATCCTGCAGCTCCTCTGGACAGAAAAGCCTTACATTTAAGGAGTGAGAAAGTAAAGCTTTAAATTAAATGTTAAACAACCTTGAAATGTAGTAGTTACAGTTTGACACGTTCACATTTCATCAGAGGATCAGATTTTTTGCATTTATGACCTTCATTTCTTACACTGTCATGGATGCATTTCACTGTTGTTGCAATAGTGATGATACAACTCTACTCTGTTCTATGGCACAGAAATAAAACCCCACTGTGCACAAGCTGAAACAAACCACCTAAGCCACGCCCTGCATACATTAGTATATATTCTGTCGTTAAAAAATTTTTAAAAAATAGAGTGCTCCTCTACTACAGAACGTATGGCTTGGATTTTTTATCGAGAAATACACAGATTCATATTGCCTGCTCTATACACATTATCTTTATAGTGTAGTACAAGGAGTATAGGCCACATACATACAGTAGTATAGGTAGTTTTACTCTAGATTTTATGTTAATGTATGGCCAATTTTTTTAATTTTATAGTTAGTTTTAATAAAATTATCATTTTAATATAATAAAAATAAATCCAAACACAACTGTGTCAGTCGAAGGTTGTCGAAGTAACTTTTCTCTTCTGTTAGCTTTTTAAAGATGGAAAGTTATGTGTGTAAAAAAAAAAAGTTAAGTCTGGATATCGTCAGGCAGCACTGAGTCACAGTCCATCAGTGTCACTGTCATGTCACTTATTCTGAGTGTCATCAGTCAGTGTCACCCTCTCTGTGCCGCTGAGTGACTGCTGTCGTCGCTCAAACACATGTAGTGTGACACACACTGTCGAGAGTCCACACAACCTAAGTGTCCGGCGTTTCCTTTGTGAGAGGACGATGCCGCACGAACAGTGCTTTCAACAAGGTTTGTGATTAATCAAGTGGTATAAAGTGCGTGATGTGGTTGGATGAGAAGTCTGCCATTGACTGGAGAAAGTGATTTTTGATTTAAAAACAGTCTTTTCCTGTGAGGCTTGCCTTGCCTTGCTACGAGCGGAGCCCGAGGGAATCTTAAAGAAGCGATCAATATAGAAATGTCTGTTTTTATAAACCCGGTACATTTTAGTTTGTGAATTAATCAATAGTGGAACATGTTTTCAGATAGAGAGAGAATAGGGGAGAGGGTGAGGATACTTCCTTCTCCTGAGAGACGTCTGCGTACATCGGGGAACTGATGGGGAACAAAAAGGACAGGGAGCAATGAGACGGCTCTCACATGTCACACAGTGTGTGCTTGTGTTTGTATTGTCTTTAGGGAAAATACAAGTTCTTGCCTGCTCCAGGGAGTGAGGCCTCGCTCAGGATGGTCTGAAAATACACCCGCTGAGAAAAATCTATAACACTTGGGTTTGTTTTTTTTTTTCTTCTTCTTTCACTGTGTTGGGAATGAATATTGCAGTTTTTTCTCTCTCTCTCTCTCTCTCTCTCTCTACTTTTGTCTGATGATTCTTCAGCACACACCTCAGCGATGGCCTCCGGTACATCGAAGATATACCGTTCGTCTAAGTCTGAAATCATTTGCTCAGGCCTGAAGCCTGGAAGTGAAAATCATTTTTCTCACACATGACACCTCGTCTAATGCAAATGTTGATGGTACCGGTGATTTAGTGACAGTAAAATCAAAATATACTTGAAAATGAAATGACAGTAAATGTTGCCTGATGTTCAGTGTAAGGATGGATGTAGATGGTGAGTCAACACCAGTGAATGAATTGTGGGAAGCAGCCGTCGGTGTGAATACTTGTGAATCCATGGCTATTCTGCAGGCTCACACAGACCAACACTCGAGGCATCTTTAAACTCAGGAAGTAGGAGAAAACCATAGTTCTAACGCCTGGAGTGAGGATTCTCTGCACGCCTCGGAAAAATCGCTAAAGCAGCATTTTCATTAATGGATGCAGTTTCTGCCAGCTGCACAGGTGGATTCATTTGCAAGTCAACTACAGACACTTCCTCTGTTAAATATCTCAAATCTGAAATATCCCGTAGCAAAAAATAATAATTCATGTCCTGCTGTTTTCCTATACGGCATTTTATAAACAGACTTTGAAGCGTTCTACTTTCTGCCGTAGGATACAAGCACGTGGTAAATTCAACTGAGTGAAATACAGGGTCAGATGAACAAATTACAAATGTACATGTTCACTATTGTCTAATGTAGGACTGTCAAAAAAATGTTTAAATCACGGGAATTAATTTGTAAAAATAATCAAATTAAATGTATGGATACTGAATATCCAATAATTCCAACATCCATTCATTGCTCATATACAGTTGATACATGTTATTTACACACACTGTGGGAAAGACTTTTGCAAAAAACCATGCCTGGAATTCAACCTCCAACTTGGGGTTAGACCTAGTTTTGGTCATGACTATGAATGATTAATCGTGAGAATTCGACAGCGTCCCGGTGCTTAATCAGATTAAAAATGTTAAACGATTGACAGCCCTACTTTAATCCCACTTTGGCCTACACTTCACCCTAAAACCTGACTTCAAATACTTGCGACATTAGCCAGGTAAGAGTGTGATTTTAACTGCAGCTCACAGTAACTGTGGAGGCAGCAGTTTCTGACAAGTCTCTCGTGGACTATTTTGTGTTGTTCGGATGTAATGGTGGAAAATTGCAGCATTTATCTTTGCTGTCATCTCAGTCATTTGCTGCCAAACACCAGCTTGATATAGCAGTGTGTAAGAGAAACCAATTTAACACAACAGTCAACATTTTTTAGAAACAGCTGGAACTACAGAAGACCAGAGAAAGAATAAAAGGAAAGGAGGAGTTGTGCAGCTATAAGGCTGAAGCCCTGGAACACAGTAGGCAGTCGACGGATAGTTGTAGAATTATAGTTCTAGAATGTAAATATATGTAGAATAAAGCATCTAAAAATAGGCATCACATCTGGACATAAAGAAAAAAAAACATTAGTATTTATTTTAATTCATCATCATTTACCTTCCTCCCAATATTGCAGTGTTTCTGCTTGGAACTAAACAAAAACAAAATTAATAATAAAATTGAACCATCATCTGCAAAACTGCATAGTTTGAGGTTTGGGGTTGATGAAAAACATAGAACGTTTCAGTAGGTAGAGTTAAACTGGTTTCCTCCCCAGTCTAATTAAAAGACCTGTTTCACATAGGCATCAAATCATATTCTCAGCTCTTACACCCACCGCTGATATGCTCCTTCACTTTATGTTTGTTTTTGGCAGAAAATTAAAAGCGTGAAACAGACTTAGGGAGAAAAACGAAAAAGTACCAGATGTGAGCAGGCTTTAACAGGCTTCCCTGCTGCTGCTAGGGACCAATTAGCATTTGTCATGACTAGCTTTCGCCCTGCCACCAGTTGTCTGTTTGAACGCAGATTTCTTTTCACTTGCAATATGGTTCACATTTATTAGCCTCACTAATTGTCTCCTTTTACACCCTCTGCCGCCTGTTTCCAAGTCGGAGCGTCGCGTCAGAAAATCACCATGGAATTGAAGCTCCGCTACGGAGCATTTGCACTTATCTAATTATTAAACACTAGGTAAATGTGGAGCAGATGCCCTTCACTAATACCCTGTTCCCCCTTTCTGCCTTCCAATAGAGAGCGCCATTTGGTCTAATTCTAGTGTTACATTGGCTCCACATGGAGTGGAAGTTTTTGCCAAATGGTTTAAATGAACCTTAATCACTGGCCAAAGTAGCGCACCGTCCTGTAGAGACAAGAACAAAGAAACTTCCTCTTCAGCAGAAGTGCCGTGTTTTCCCGCTCCTCGGTCTGTGACTCCTCCACCTCCCTCGCTGTGGAGTTTTGGCGATCATGTGTTAGGGAAGAGAAATGGCTATGGCGCAGCTGAAGGACACCATGTTGCCCTCTAATGGTTAATGGCTTCAGTGTCCTTCCGCCTCCAACCTGGTGGGGCAAAACCACAATTAGGCATCTGTTAGAAGTGGAAGAAAAATACAGGAAGTCGACAAAAAGGAAAAGGGTGGAAACATTTATCAGCTAATGAGTCAACCTTCAGCCTTCACTTAAACTATCAGTGCGCTAACTGTGCGCTTTTTGTCTCCTTAACATTATGTATTCTTCATGTAAAATTTGTTTTGGACTACTGAAAGTCAGGAGAATATAATAATCTGATGTCAATTTACACACAATTTCTAAACCTGGTCTTGTTTAGTTGAACACAATGCTCATATTCTCACAGAAATTAAGGAAACGCACACAGGAAGATCATCCTCAAAAACTGAGTTTTTATAGCCATCTGCTGCCATCATTCATTTTCACAGTGCACTTGATTATCTGTCAGTGGTTGGTGATCACTGATTTAACTCATTACTGTGTTGGCTTTTATAATTTCTTCAGTCTATGTTGTGGTGACAGTTTCTCTCTAACTCTCTGTCTACCAGGGCCTTAGATGAACTTTAAAGTCAGAGCAGAATTTGACTTTGTGAAAACTGTGACCAAACTACAAAAAAGGGACAGAGCAAAGAAGATAAAAGCCCAGCCCTTCAGTGTGGCCGTCTCCTCCGTCAGGTTCTTTCATTTTTTTCTCTGGCTTCATTACAACTCCTTTAATACTCCCTGTTCTGGAGAAGCAAAGCAGCTGTCATTTCCTCATTTCCGTTCGGCAGGAGCATCATTCTACTGCAGCACAGCCACAGGTGACCTGTTCCAGACGACGAGCCAGGACTGATGACGGTTCCATTGTGGTCGGCATGGTCCAGGTGTGGGTCTGAGTGGAAGCTCTGTTGGTATCAGAGCCATGTCTGGGATTGCCCTTAATAGCAGATTAAAATTTAATTTTGGTCCTGCAGTTGCAATGATAACACAGCGTCACTTACACAGTTGGGCTATAGATCCACCTTGGAATTAGGCCATGAGTAGTGGCAGATTGCTGTAGTGGCATCTTTTATTCTCAGGAATGAGAATAAATGAGCGGACCCTGGCATGAACAAACCATTATTACCCCCATTAGCCAGAGCAGCAGAGCATTATGTAAAAAGGGACAGCAGTAACACACAACTGTTATAGTATATCCGGCCTACTTATGGTTCCTGTGACAGTGTGGAGACCCCCATGTTTCCACCATCACCATCTCCTCAGTTGCATATCATTACCACATTACCAGCCTCCTGCCAGTTTCCCCATCATTTGCACAATCAGCGAATGCCATGGCGACATCTGTGGACCCTTTGTAACGTCAAAATATTTCCGGAGTGGCAGCTAAAAGATGCCGATTTGGAGCAGCACAATATGTTCATCAGCATATTTTACTTTTCGTGTGGAGGAGCTTCACTTGATGGCAGAGTCATTAATCAGGAAGTTTGCTGTGTATCGCCTGTAAATCACGGCTCTCAGTGCCGAATGCATTCTTCGAACAACAACACTGCCAGGTGTTCCTAATCAAGATTGGTTTGTTTGTGTTTTTGCATACATTAAAAGTGTCAGGTGGACCACTTTTTCATTAATGCATCCTCCATCAGGAGCGGGGTAATGTTACAGCTCATTTGCTGCGCTAAGCTTCAGGTCATATAAAGCTGATGTGACAGGTGTTTTATTACCTTGACAATAGGCATGCTAACATTCTTGTTATTTCTATTAGAGGTTA
>NC_024312.1:10657872-10672686 GCF_000523025.1 Cynoglossus semilaevis | reverse complement strand
GTCAACGATGCCTGTTTGCAGGGCTTGTTTCCCTGCAACCTAGTAGGCCTCTCTTGGTCACAGTGACACTCGTGTCTCGTGTGTTTTCTGTGTCCAATTTAGTCTGTAATGTCCTTTAGATAGTTCTGTACATATACAAATTAAAGCCATAATGTACATATATGGGGTCCTCGACTGCTGTTGGAATTCCGGTCCTACGGCGCAATGTACCTCGATTTTCAACGGTAGTCGGAACTCACATGTCACTCACGCTAACACAGTTGTAACATCATAAGTCTGTCTTACACTTGGGAGCCATAATGAAGGTCTATACATCTACGCGTAACGCTGCATCGTCCACTCTACACTCCAACTAGTTCCCGTGTGAAATGTGTTTTAACAGCGTACTTCAGAATAATGGAACAAAACTTAATACATTTGTGGGAGGTGGCAACATAACCTTGAAATGCCATAGGTCAAGGACTTCGTAAACCGAGGACTCCTGTATATGTTTATGGGGAATACATACCCCAACAACTAAATAGACTTCACATTTTCCTGTTTGTATAATCTGGTTTAGAGGACATGTTTGACAGCCGTGCTTAAGGACAACAAGGTCATGCATAATCTGCACTGGATTCCATTCTAGCCATTGACAACAGAATCTTTTTCTTATTTTCTTGGATGATATGTGTTCCAGTTTTGGCATAAATACATTTTTGTTTGAAGGTCGAACGAGTTCTGAGTTCTAACTGTTTTAAATCTCTTCCTGTTTATCAGTTTGAGGTCCACAGTGGCTCATGTCATTTATCTTTCCACTGGAGGGACACAGTCAGAGGCATTGAATTTTCTCTGATTTCTCCTTTTGTTTATTGACTCAAGTACTTGGAAAAGTGGGTTGATAGAAAACCACAGACATCGACTTTACCAACCTCTTGCTGACACTTTCACGGTGCCATGAACACCACAGTTGGAAGCCCTGGAGTAGATTGATTACACTTGTGATCACTCTTCCAAGATAATGTCCTTCCTTTTAATCATGCATTGTGTGTCCGCTCCTTGGAAGGATAAGATTTTCATCAGCAACTTCATCACTGTCTTGTTGTGAACGCTGCCCTAATTGGACGGCTCTTGTTCTCAGTGCAAGTTTTGCTCTTATTTACTACTATGTCCTTCAGCTAAGACGTGGACACTTTGTTTGTATGTTTTTTTTCATTTGCTGTCTTTCACAACCAGAAGTTTGTCTGAACTTCTGTCGAGTGATGTTAACAATTTTCTCTGATCGCAGATAACCCTTCTCTTCGCCCCAAATCATAGCATTGGCTTCGCTCACTGCGAGCAATACAGTCCCCGGGGGTTCCTAATGATCCGGCAAATCCATACACATGAAATGCCACCGCACCAACCATTACTGCCACACAGCCATGAAGAAATTCAAGGACAAAATAATATAAGGGTGTAAAGTAAAATGTCCTCCATTTTTTTTCCCTCAAATTTCAGACACAGTAGAACCTTCATTGAATACATGACACCTCAGACGTTAACTACAGTTAGCCAAATTGGTTTGCTGTATTAACATTGTATGATAAATATTAATAAATTTATTGTGAGTTATATATATATATATATATATATATTGTGTACACCTTAATTAAGTATAGTATTCTGGTCTCTTTAAACCATTCAATTTTCCCATGTGGCCCCTTGGGAAAACAAATTGTCCACCACCCTTCACTCCTCTAACCATACTGTATATTCAGATATGAACATATCTGTTATATGCTCTGTACTTCCATTCTTAACAGCCCCCTCCAATTACACAGTACGTTACTTAAGGAGATAAATCAACCTTTATTCTTTCTATATCTTCTTCTCTTCTGGCCATTATCATTCCTTTCCTTCACACCCTCCCTTTCTTCCTTTGACACCGCACCTGAACTGACTCCCAGTTAATGACCAACAGGCAGATCAGTAGCCAGCTGCAGGGGCCTGACTGACCTTTCCAACCCCTCCGAGTGTGTTATTTGCACTGTCAAAGCTCCACATGCCACTGACTGACCTCAAGTCTCGTTTCCAAACCAGCAACCGTGAGACAGCCTCCGACAAAGCGCTGGTCGGAGAGGGAAAGGAACGAGGAAGAGCTGCCTTTGTTGTGATCCTGGGTCTGTGTGTGGCTTTATGTAAATAGAGCTTATCCAGCGCTAATTGCCTCGGCTTCCAGGAGGAGAAGATTAAATGTGGAGAAAACAGTTCATCACTTTCAGAGTCGACCTATATGAGAGGGGAAATGGCATTAAAGGGTGTTCTACTGCCTTCAGCCACCGGGTTCCACTAATTTAAACTGTAAAACGTTACGTAAGCACTAGATGAAAAAGAATGATGAATTTGTTCATAACATCTTTTGTTCAGTTCATTATTAATATACATGAAGAATGTGTCGACCCCTGCAGGCCTAATGGGAACCTGGATTCAGCTGCTGGTTAGCTGAGCTGCTCAGACGTTACAAGTTAAAGTGTGTGTGCCGGGCTGTGCTGTTCAAGGTCATTAAATCAACTCCTCTGCAGCTCATTAATTTACACGTCATATCTTGTTTGTTTGAACTGTATGAAAACCGCACTGTATAGAATGTTTGTTTTGATGGATGATCTGCGGAACTTCCAGAGGGGACGAGCTGTAGCTTCACATGAAGTCGACTGAATTGAGAGTGATATTCCTCAGAGCGAATGACTGCACTTCCCAAAACGGCTTGTTTACAATCTGCCTAATTATCCACACGGTTGTATTTCTTCCCCCATCACACTTTGCTGGGACAGTGGTGCTCATTGCCAGCTGTTAGCTATTTCGTCGTGCTATCATTACCGATGACACGTAACAAGAAGTAAGAGTGCAGTAAGAAGTAACTGGAATTTTCCTGCAATATTATAATTGACTTCATTTTTTTTCACCCCCTTCTTGTTGACAGCAGAAGGCAGCAGAAATATTTCTTTGCTGTGATGGTTATTTGCATTTATGCATTTAGCTCGTGTTAAAGATATTATCCCTTTCTTTTACACCTTCACGTGCCCCTCCTACAGTCTGGCCCACGCTCTCAGTGCGTTAAAAAGTGTTCCATGGCGGTGCCTGCCTATTCTATTCAGTCAGCATATGTGTGGCACCATTACTCCTTACAACCTCTTTTCACACCAGTCAGGCCTCTCTGCTGATCAGCGCCGCACAATGGAATCCCTCACTAACCCCCACCTCCTGCTCTACAGTCCCCCAAACCAATTACCAGTTATCATCAAGGAGGGAGGCCGCTCATCCATTAGTTCTCCATCCACCCAAGTGTCGCTCTCCATCTAATTCAATTTCTCTGCGTTTTAGATTAAAACTCAGCCTAAGATTTTGAAGTTAAGCACAGGGATTAACTGTGCATTTCCAAATCTCTCCAACAAATGTACTCAGCATGTGCCATTAACCTTGAGCAAGATGATAAATTCAGCACTCTGTCTCTCAAACACTCCCACAATCCACTGCAGATTTTGTTGTAATACACATCAAACAACAGAGAGTACAATGCAACTTTCGAATAAGCCACAGGACAAACAGAGTCTGGGTTGGACTCCTCAACACATGGACAGTGTTCTAGCTCTATTGAAATATATTATAACCTTATCTTTATTCAGCTCCACCTGACACGAAACACATTTAAGCCTTCCAGTGCCAACACCCACATCTGAACCTGTTTTCTGTGTCACACACGTTGTAATAGAAAGTCACACGTTATAATTTCACGTGGAGCCGCTTACATGTTGATGACGGTGTATCAGCTTCGTGTTCTACACTGATTCACGTAACTCGCCGTGCATGAACAGGCTTCACTTTGAATCAATTCACCCTTAAACTCACTGTGGCGCAGATGTCTGAAGTTGTTACCTCTTCCTCCAGCTGAGGGCGCTTTAGGCACAGCACCCATTACCCATCTGCCTTTACCCATTGGGATAAGAAGACCTTGATGCTAATTGTTTTTGCCACCCAGCCATAGGTGTCAAATATGATCATTTCCAACAAATAAACCAGATTATTTTACCAGGAAGACTTTGTGTCGGCTACATTAAAGTACTTTAGTTCAGCGCAGCATTTATTTTTTTAACATTATATTTCAACAAATGGACCAGATTAAACACAAGCTCCTGAACCTAAACACCGCTGTGCTGTTACAAATACTGACTCTTTCAGTGTAAAGGACAAGGTCAACAACCACTGAGTGATGGTGATGGTAATAGACCCATGAATGTTCTAGACCCAAATTGCTCCACTAAGCAGTCCCTTTGACATTGAGTGTTTTCACATCGTGGCCTCTTTTGACTGTGTCCTTGTATTCTGGGATCAGGATAAAAGACTGGAGCTAAATGAATGCAACAAGATGAGCAATGAATTTTGAGATCTCAGAAGTGATTGACTTTGAATGGGTTATGCAATAAAGGTTTGCTCCACACGAGATTGGTGCGCCGAGAAGCAAATTGGCAGAATTCATCACGTGTTCCGGGCCCATAAAACCTCAGCAGCAGCGAATGTGAAAAATAGCCCTGGGCCCGGTGCTGCGTGCTTCATGTGGTTGAAGAAGTTAATAGAAGTCTGTCTGTTGGTCATGTGGAGATGCTGAGAGGATTGTCAGGTTTCACCTTTGATGCTCTCTCTTCTCCTCCCTCTTCTTCACTCCCATGTTCCCAGCTATTGTCAATGGTGAACCTGAGCATTTCCGAGTGTGACACACTGTCTGGAGTGATTTATACAGTTATATGGTCTGCACCATAGTGGACCGTGCGCTGTATTTTATATCTGACAGGTATTATTAAAATGAGACATTTGGGCGTTAAGAGAACCTATAGTCATTTTCCGACCAAGGGGAGGAGGCAGCAGCTACATCAATTTCACATTGCGAATCACCTGGGAATGTATTTAATTCATTTTTCACATGTGTGTAGTTTTTTGTTTATGAAAATTCCAATCAGCTTTTACATCTCGCTTGGTGGGATTGAACACACTGATGACAGAGCTGCGGTGTATTGACTGCTGAATATGTGTTTTACAGGAGAGAGGGAGTCAGTGGTGTGCAGTAATATTAGCAATTACAGCAACAGCAATAATAGTATTTATTGTTGTTGTTATCATATGCCATATAATTGTCTTTTTGGTGTTGAATATAAACCCACACAGACTTTGTAGAAATATGTTTTCTTTTTTAATTGCTGACTTGCCAAGAGTAGAAAGGGATTAAACTCTAGCTTTAATTTCTGTATATAAAACATGAATTTAGTGCCAGTTGTTAAAACCCACCAAGCAGCACTTTAAAAGTGACATCTCATTCTATCTTTTTAAATCTTCCCATAAACCTAACTGCTCTTTTACATGACCTGACGACCTGTTGGCTTCTCCCTTTTGGTCATAAAAATCTTATAGTGTTGCTTGTTGGAGGGGTTAGAAACATAACATCCAGTAAACAGGTTTAGAAAGCGGTGCATTGAAAACGTTGTGTAAGTACCAATTGAAAACTGGTAGGATGCATGGTTTCTACAATGGGTCTTGACACTTTTTTGCTAAAAAGAATCTCAAGAGAATCTTTCTATGTCACTGTAGGCCCTTAATAATAACGACGGAAGCTGCTGCTAAATGTGCATGGATCATAGCTCAGTATTGTAAATGGCCATGCTGATGCAAAAAGGTCACAAATTGCTGTATTGAAAAATACTCCTTGAGACTTGATTATGCCAGTGAGGAACCATGAGTCACTTTGTTCTGTCAGCTCAACTAAATTTGACCAAAACAAAACATTAAATGTGTTCCACGTTCAAACGAGGTTTCATTTTAGTTTGTTTTGAGGGAGCAGATGTCGGCTTTCATACATCAAATGGGAAAAACCCTGTATTTGCAGACCCGGTATTTGTGGTACTCTGGGGGTGCATCATTAGCCAAATGAGTACAAATGATGAAGAGTGGTTCATATGTGTGTGTGTGTGTGTTCTCATTGGCCTTGTTCCCCTAAATAAAGGGGAATTATTGATCGATAAAGATTTGTTTTTACACCAACCTCATACAAAGAAACTGCAGTGGAGTCTGAAGATGAAAATACTGAGATGTAATTGAGCGTAATGAGTCTTTTTTTTTGCACAACACCCTTGCTCTGTTTTCCATTCAGATCCATATTTATTCTCCGGCGCCGCTAAGGTATAAAAAATGACCTTGCGTTATTTTTATGTGGCCGCATTTGCACTTGAGCCGGGATTCCAGCGAAGACAAACACTTTCTCCTTGTGTGCAGCATAAACTCCATAAAATTAAAAGCAAAAACATTTCATTAAGATTCAAAGGGCTATGTGTAAGTCATAAAGCAAGGTGTGCAGTTAATTTGAAAGCATAAAAAGCTAATGGACTATTAGATCCTACTGCCTGAGGGCTGTCTCTTCTCCTTACAGAAGAGCTTCATCAATCACGTATATCAGTAACCCCTGCAAGCTTCCAGCGGTGTCTTTGTGATGCCACAGCCATCATCCTACAGCACCTGCAGCAGCCCACGTAGACTGAGGCTGACAGCTTAACAGATACACTGGGCCCACGTTAGTATTGTCGTCACTACATTCTGCCCTGGGTCTGGAGGTAATGATGGACGACCGTCAACGGGACAAAAGCACGGACGAGAAGTTGCCACGAGGCTAGCCTAAGCTGCTGTACTGTATGTTGTTGGATATAACTGCATGTCAATGTGTCCTTGGGCAATAATCCATACCCCAACTTGCCCATCAGAGTCGGCCACCAAGTGCTGGTCCCAAACAAACATGAATGTATCAAAGGACCTACACTAGCAAGATGAGAAAACGTCACACAGATAAGACAACGCTTCATGCGTGTGTCTCAGTATAGAAGCAGATTTTTTTTCTCTCCCCCCGAAACAACTCACAATATCCCAAAGTACACGTGAGTTACTCAAGTGGAGCCTCAAGTCACCCAGCTGCATCACCAGTGCAGCATTGCCTCAACGTCTTTGTCAATATAGAATTGTGTCACAGAGAAATAAAAGAAACTGAAAAGGAGTTTTCATCCTTTAGTTACACTCCACTAAGCGGGTTTACTGCATTTGTTGTCAGAAAGCTGGTGGCTGTCCCAGGGGCTCTGAGCAGAAAACAAATGTGTCTTCTGGCTCCAGCTGCAGCATATCCCTGTGCAAACAGACAGTAGACGTGACTCGGTCCAACTACTCCTCCCCGCGCCGACAGTCAACAGCAACTGACAATCTCTCATGAATTATTGCTTTTGTTTTGTTGCAGAACAAGGAACTTTGTAATTAAAATGATGAAGTTACTGTTTACCAGAAGGTATTTATGAGGGAATATATTTGCATACTATGAATGCATACTTGAACAGTAAAGTCTGTGTCGGCGTGTTTGTGTCGAAGTTACTTCGCGGAGTGGAGCTGTCACAGGACTTCTTCCAAGGCTGATCCCGACTGCAAGTTGTTAAGATTAGACGCACATTTTGAAGCCAAGTGTCCAGTTAATACCCAACCCATCTGTCAGATACGACTGTGGATCCACACCGCTCTACATGTTTGTGGTGAGTCGACATCAGCCAAGACTCCACAAAAAGATGGAGAAATCCCCCATGGTTGAGTTCAAGCTATTTAATATTCTTATGTTGATTAGGGATTAATTGCTCCATCTGGTCCTCATGAAAACTAATGATGGGAGTAGAACAACACCACTTCCTCCCCTTTTCTGTCTCTTAGGTGATTGGAGGTGGTTGGCTCGTAATGTTTGTCCATGTGACCCGATGTCCTGTCTAGGTGTCTGGTCATCTCAGTGACGTTAATAATGCAGGAGACGTTGAAGTCAAAACACAAAATAAAAACAAGTTCCAAGCTGTGGTGTCGTGGTTACACCACTGACACGTGGTAACAACGGTTTCGTTGGAGCAGGGACGGTAACAGATGGTTTATCTCAGATCAGTTTTCCCGTGTGTGTACGTTTTCTCCAGGTACCTCAGTTCCTCACTAAATATATGCAGACTGTGTGTCAGTTCTAGTGGAGAATCAAAACTGACAGCAGCTGAGAGTTGGATGTATATGGTAGTTAGTATTAATAAGTGGCAATGAATCAATTTCCCACAGTATGAATGCACTCATTTTAAATTCACACCAAGGAAATATGTCTCCAATGATTTCAAATTGACCTCAGAGTCTTAAGGGTCGTGCCCTGACACTCCATGAAAGAACAAAAATGTCTACGGTTTGTGGGCTCACTGGACCTAAGTTCTTTTAAACAAAGAACTTTTGTAAGGAGCCTCATTTTTGTCCTTAGTCGAAGAAGAGAAGCCGGTTGTGACCTGGTGTGAAGGACAACGCTCAGAATAGTTTACACAAGGAACTCTCTGTTGGTAATGCTGTTTAGAGGAGTGAGATAAAATAAAGATTCATTTTAACACGTCTTAGAACTTTTTGACTACCCTTCTACTTTCTCCATCCAGAATTTATTTATCCCCCTCGGCCGCTCCCACTCCATTCTATTTTTATTTTATTTTTTGTAAATGGAATGGCTCCGACTTCTCCCGTGACATTACACAGAATGGAGGCGTTGAAGATGAATGAACGAACCTCCAAATGTTCAAACGTTTCTTCCTCTGTGATACTTAGCGGCCCAGGTTCTCTGTGGGGCATTTTGATATTTCACGTTTGCGGGGGAAAATGTCATCTCCTGTTGACTCGTGTTTCATTACGGTCATGGAGTATGACCAGCGAGCAGTGAGGCTTGGAGATGATGGAGGAGGAGGAGGAGGAAGGAGGAGCCTGGGCCAAACAAGGCTGTACTATAGGGAGAGCTGGGAAAATGTGATCATTTTTCTCCTGGACTGTCATACACCATAGGCTCCCTCATTTGTCTGGTTCAGCTCTTTTGTTTCCACCCAGCTGCCTTTTCCAGGATTAGACTGTGGAGCGGGAGACCTGATGGAAAAAAACAAGTCGAGGACAGTCGGAGGAATTACATTAGTTAATTATAACAGCGTCCCATGATTCCTGAATGCAGGAAGTGTAACGCAGACGGCAACATGCTGCTGTGTTTTATGAACTGCTGACCCACAAATACAGCAGCTAGAGAAGAAAGGACAAAAGAGCATGTTTTTTTATTCTTTCTCCCTGTGGTTGAACAGAAGTGACGTTGACCCAGTTTATCTCCCGCTCAGGTGATTAATGCAACGTTGCTTCAAACAAAGGTCACATTTAGAAAGAGGAGAGCAGGGCAGAGCACGACGAGAGCTGAGGGAGTTACGTACAGTAAGGCTTCTGTTACGGCTGAGGAAATAAGTTGTTTGTAGTTTTGTAGGGCATCACTCAGTCTCTGGAGACACACACAGGTTCGTACAGCTCCCCCTGTTAGAGTGGAAATAGCAGAGATTGGAATCACAAAGGGAGGCTCCAGGTTGGAAAACGTCTGGAGATACAGAGTGTGTGTGATTTAAATCTTACTCGCGTCATTATTTGGCTCTCCTGTCTGGGTAGATTTCCTAAAAACCAACAGTGTACCCAGAAACCTGCCTCCAGGCCCGGCAGAGGAGCCGCTGCCATGTTTTATGTTTCTCACATGGGCAGACACCACACACAGCCGTCCCACTCTGGTAAAGGGTTGTAGCTCTGCAGCTCTCCACTGTAAAGTTAAGACATCACCAGCTCTTTGTAGGAATATTTTTTTGAACCCAGTAGAGATGAAGAATCAGCGGTGGAATATTAAAAGGAGAAATCTCGGCTCTGGCTGCGTGTCTTTTATGGTTATTTACTTTAAGTTGTAGACTAGTTGCAAATTGGGTTAAGCAGTTAGGACTGTAAAGAAAATAATAAAAGTGTGATTTTTTTCCCCCCAATTTGACTCGTGAATAAAATCGCTCCACTTCTAGTCATCATTCCCATTCATCTGACCGTGTGTGAGGATCCAGTGAAGCACGTCAAGATGCAGGGGCAGCATGTTTGATGTTAACAAATACTGTATCCCAAATAGAACTGTCATTCACCATACACATCAATGGGAAAATAAAGCTGTGTAGAAAAGGGATTTCATTTTGTTAAGATAAAGTTTGAACTGAGCTTTGAAGTTCTAATTAAGATGTAGTCGACTGGTTTTGGGTTCATGTTATTCAAAGATTTCTGTTTGATCCTCTGTAAAGTAGTCATTCCGAGGTATGAATTCATTATATTTGTATTTCTATCTGGTGTGTGAGCGAATATAAAGCTGCTGTGGTGCGTGTCAAACTGGCCCCGAGGGCAAAACAGTGTCTTTACCTGTTGATACTCCAAGATGTGAGGTGATATTGGAATTTTCCAGTTAAGTAATTTCTTGTTTTGAGTTTACGCAGCGAGCGTAATTTAGTTAAACACGCTGTGGAGAGGTAATCTTCACAAAGCGAGACCTGTGTCTCAAGAGCGGAGCTTTTAGATAAATGTCATACCACATTATTTCAGCTGATGAGATTATGTTTCCCCCGCAACTAATTTAAAATATTAAATCTTCCTACATACAGCAAACCTTTTCCTGTCTCCTCCAGGTGAACGGAAAGGATCTGTCCAAGTCCAACCATGAGGAGACGGTGGAATCCTTCTGCAGTGCCAAGGAGCCCGTCGTGGTGCAGGTCATCAGGCGGACCCCCAGTGGACGGCCCCACGGTCCCTTACAGGAAATCCAAGTGTTGGATGTGTGCACTCAGACTGACATCACCTTTGAACACATCATGGCTCTGGCAAAGCTGCAACCCTCCACCCCTCCCGTGCCGGACGTCTGTCCCTTCCTGCTCTCTGACAGGTAAAAACACAGGCAGACATGTGTCAATAAAAGTGACACTTTATGTAATAGTTTGGAGAAAACACTCCACACAACTATAAGGGTCGTTTTGAAATTTAATTTTGTCTTATTGTTACTGTCAGTTATTAAAATTTGTACAAAGCCCTTGTTTACATTCAATCTCATTCCACTGAAGTTAAAACCACCAGTGACTAAACTGCCGATTTTCTGCTCATAACAGTAAAGTGCATTTGTGGGAGACATGAAAAAGAGGGACGGTAACTGTTTCTTTTTTCTTTCTTTTTTTTTTAAACAATTGAATTTATATTCTCTTCATTTCAAAGGAAAAATGTACTTGAAAAAGACAAGTTTAGTATTCAGAAAGATCTGGGTTTCACCTCTGGGGAGTGGAACAATGAAGCAACACCAGTGTGGGAGCTGCAGAGCACAGAGCTGTGGAGTCAGAATTAGCTCAGTGAACCAAATCTGCTCAGTTCTGTAGATAATTAATTCCAACAGTGATAAACATCCTTAGTATCTGCCTCCGTCTGACACCGGAGACTGACTCTGACACCCAGAAGTCAGTTATTACGTCTGTGTCTCCCATTATTATAAACATCATCAGAAATGCGTTTTATTACTTGTGTCACATCCTACTTATAAAACACTACATGAATTGATCGCAATCACATCCCACCATCACCATACCATTCCCACAGGGCGCTGCTGCCATAATTGGAGCTGCTTGCTGTATCCATTTTGGCTGGTGGAAGGTGATTAAAGCAAATGGGCTAATAAAAAACTAGGCAACACACTACAACGTGTGCTTGCTGTATACTTATAGCCCTGAGGCCGGGTCCAAGTGTAATCAATGTGTCCCATAAAACTCGCAAATTCTTCTCTTTATTTGAGATCAGGTGCATTCAGTGTACGCCAGGTTTTATAGATACAGCAAAGGTTTGCCACTTCTTATCGAGCCGGCTTGTAAAATCTGTGTTTGTATGCATGCTACCCGCTGCCGAAAGGTTCTTATTATGTGTAATACACACGCAACAAAGCATAAATCCTCTTTCTGGCATTTACCCAGCCTGCCTTGCGAAGGGAAGACACTTGTCAGACAGAGAGTTTCCGCGGTGCCGAGCGTCAGGCGGCACCTGAACAAATCGCTGCACATGTTAAGCAGTGTCATTTTTGAAGTTTTTTGTCCTCCGACTGTTATCCTGTGTGGCACGGCAGCTGCTCGCCATCACAATGCAGTTTTGTTCAGTGACTGAGGGAGGCATAATGGAACTGCGCCGTACAATGTGAGCAGGAGGAGAGGGTTGTCTGTCAGAGGCAGGAAGCAAATTATGTAGATTCACTGTTAATAACACGGGGCTGTACTTTAAAAAATCCTACACTTGTGACAACTCTGAAGTAATCCTTTATTCTTCCGATTGTCGCAGAGACAAGTCAAAGGAATCCTGTCACTGTGCTGTATTTAAAACAGAGGACTATTTGGCTAATAGCCAGCTGTCTAACTCTTTTTTTTGTCTCCCTGTCGTCTTGTCTTTCTCTTCCTCTCCTCTGACAGCTGTCATTCCATCCATACAATGGACCAGGATTACGGTGATGGCCCAGATTACCTTTCCCACATCCCTGCTGATGGAGAGAGGGCGGATGAGTTTGAGTACGAGGTGAATATCACACAAGTCAATAAAGTTTAATGACAAATAGAAAGAAAAAAAATCTACCTGTCCTCCATTTAGGTTCAAGCTAGGTTAAAACACTGAATTATAATATTGTGAAAATAGAATATCTTTAAATCACTCTCCCTCAAGAGAAACAAGAATATATTTAACAACAGGTAAAGACTGAAAAATTCTTGAACAATAACAAACAGAAATTATGAAAATGAAGAGTAACGTGGGCAGATTTGTGTACAAGGGAAATATTTACATATGGAATTGTTGCACAGCTATTAACAGGAGGAACATTTATTGAAAACAGATTGCGTTTTTGAACATTTATTTTATCGTTTGTGCATAAAGTGAAATTAATTTCCATCTGTGCATATTTTCTTTCCTTCATGTGTGATAACCTGCTGTTTGGCCATGTGTGAGGACAGAAATTGAGTTTTCTAAGTCTTAGAACTGTTTGACCTATCCTCGTTTTAAATAGCATCAAATACTGCAGTTACAGTATATGTCCCTTCCAGGACCTGCCAGTACCTCGATGTCAAACTGCTGTGGCGTCGTAGTGACAGCTCTCATGTTTTGATACGAGCTAGTGCCTAGCATCCGTGGCTAATGTACAGTTTGATCAAATCGTGACTATGACTGACTTCAGCCTGATATACTGACCATTCCCATAGATTATAAATCATCATACTCACACCTCACACCTCACACACCGCAACAGATTTAACTGTGATGATTCTCAAAGAAGATGGAGAAGGTCAAGTACAAACTAACTCAACAACAGTGTTTTAGCCAGACAGTAGTAACAGATGATCGGCATCAAGGGAGAGAACATGAAAAAAATCTTTCACTTCCAATGACCGTGATGATACACCTCCATCCTCAGATGTGTGTACATGCGTGCGTGCGCTGTCGGTGTGCAGTTGCTGGTAAATTCAAAGTGATGCAAACACATTTGTTTCGACATCTTCCCCGAGGTGTAAATAACGAGCAGTTGGAGAGGTGATCTCTCTGAGACTGTTAATCTCTAACACGTTCAGACGAGCGTGTGGATGCACTGGTTCAAAAGTGACAGGACGAGATAAACAGACTGTCAATTCTCCCAGCTCGAGTACAACGTTTATTATTTTTGGAGTAATCGAGGAACGAGAGTGTTTTCCACCTTGGCTCTGATTGGTCGAAAGAGCGCCGATCGCTCAGCCCAACCCTTTTATTGTCTCGTTTAAATTTTCTCCAAATGCTTCCACCCACTGAGCTCGAGCTGCTTCTTCACACCTTAACACATTTGTTCAGCCGCTTGTATCGCACAGGCCCCAGTGTCAAGTCATAATAAATATTGTATATGAATTCCTCTCTTTATGCCTCATTGCTATTAACAAATCCCATTATACTGTGTATGCTTTGTGGCTTCCGCCATTATTTTATTTCATGCTCTGAGGGTTCGATACCCACTAATGCGGCCCCACTTACCATAAGTCAGCTGAATCCACTGTGAGTGAGAGAAACGACTCGAAACCTCTCAGGTTCTCTGACAGTCTTTTCACTCCCTGCTGAAAATAGGAGAGAAACTTAAAGAGACCAAAGTACAATCCTTAAAATTACTTTTGCTAAGACGGAAAAGCACAGTGGGAGAGAGCAGTTTGACATAACGTCGCAGTGAAACAATTTACATCTAATTCACCTAAATCTAATTCTATTATGCTGATGTTGCTGTTAGGGAAATCAGTGGAGAAACAAAGAGTCGGGGCTGATGAGGTGGTGAGATGCCAATGAAATATACACCAGCGCAAATTAGCTCCGTCAGTTCATTTAAAGAAGTCAGTGTGATACTAGGCCTTCAGTGTTTTGTTAGTGTCTCCTTTATTGCTGCTGTCGGAATTGTTTCAGCCAACCACGATCGATTGTCATCTGGATGTATGAACTAAAAACATTGCTGTGAACTTCAGAGGTTTTACAGACAGTGGGTCGTTTGGCTTTTTTTTTTTTTGTGCAAAACAACAAAGTGAGGTTTAGCCAATTACATTGGATGCAATTTAAATCTTAATCCTGTTCCAACGGTTATTGCTGCGTTATTTAGGTGAAACAAGCCAAATGACACCAATGATGCCCACAATGATGCCAGGGGTAGCAACAACCATCCCCCAGAAAATTGGTAACCTTCTCTAAAGCCATAGCAAAGAATCTGACTAAGTTGCTTACAAAAACAGCATATTTTCTTTCTTTTGCGCTTGTTTAATCGAGCTGCACCTAGACAGAAAGTTAAAGAGGAGAAAAAACAAAACTGCAGCTCAATAATTATGAGAACTAGTTAGGGTGACAGACCAAGACATCACTAGCCACCATCTTCTGGGGCCGCCC
>NC_024312.1:10646620-10657786 GCF_000523025.1 Cynoglossus semilaevis | reverse complement strand
GCTTATCATACAGATAATATCACGGTATTTTCTTTTTAGTGTTATATTACGTAGTGATTTAACAAGTATTTCTGAGGTAATTATACCTAATGAACTTTTATTCACACTTTTTAATATGAAGATAAGCATTGAAATTATTTTTTCTTTTTTTTTTTTAAAAAAAAAGAGGTAACCTCCTCTGCTTAAGGCTTGAATTTGTTGCCTAATTTTAAAACCTAAAACTCTACACACGGTTTTTACACACCTCATGCTAACTTAGCTCATGGGTATCCCAAAGCCACAGTGCTGCCCTAGCAGAAAATGCTATAGATGCTATATTGTAGCATACACTTGCATTTAATAAAATAAGGTTAAAAAATATAAGTTAGTCTCTTTATCCTGTCGCTTGACTCTTGAGTCACTATTGTTAAGTTGATATCAGTTGACCTCCTCTGCTTAAGGCTTGAATTTGTTGCCTAATTTTAAAACCTAAAACTCTACACACGGTTTTTACACACCTCATGCTAACTTAGCTCATGGGTATCCCAAAGCCACAGTGCTGCCCTAGCAGAAAATGCTATAGATGCTATATTGTAGCATACACTTGCATTTAATAAAATAAGGTTAAAAAATATAAGTTAGTCTCTTTATCATGTCGCTTGACTCTTGAGTCACTATTGTTAAGTTGATATCAGTTGTGTGGCTTCTCACGGTAGCATTGTGTGGATAGCCATCTTGGTGCAGAGGCTACTAACTAGAGTGAAAGGTGGCACTACTAACTGATGGATGACAATGTAGCCTTTCTAACATCCCATTTGTAGATATTTAAAGCAATCCAAAATAACCTTTAAATCTGATAGTCTAAAATGAATCCTAGAACCTTTGAACTAGATTACTATGATTGATTGTATTGACATGAATTAATAACAATCATTAAGTTGTGACAGGGATAAAATGTTATCATTTGATCTTACGCAACTTTAGTGTCAGCTACTTTAACTGAAAGTGTAAATGAGATGCTCTCTGCTTGGATGACTTTACATTTGCCACATGGTTAAGACTAGTTCCAGGCAGAAGCTGTGTGGCTCAGTGTAAGCTGTACACTGGAAGCTGTGAAATTGGATAAACCTACAAAAAGCTCTCGCTGTTGCTCATTATTTCTTTGTTTTGTTGGTGTGACGGTCTTTGCCTCAACCTCAGACCCCAGCAGCAGTAGCTGTGGCTTCAGAGCTAAAACAACAGTTTTTTTTTCTCTGCTGCTCCTTAGACACTGATTCTGGTTGATACAGTAAAATAAAATAAAAAAACCAGTCTAACGATAACAATGAAGGAGTCCATGACACATTTCCAGTCTTGAATGATTCTTTGTGATCACTTTGATTCAAAAACAATGGTAAAAAAAAACAGCCTTAAGTGAAATATCTTGAGCAAATCAACTTATAATATCTCAAAATAAATTACAGTTTGTAATGGTATTAGTAAAAATTCACCACAATTTTAATGTTAGATTACTGCTTAAATTACCTCTAGATCTCATCCTTAAAGTCACATGTTTTAAAAAAAAGATATCACATCTTGTATTTCCAAACCGTGTAGAAACATGCTTTCAAGATTTCTTTGATTAGTTCCATTTGAGGTCTGATGACACTGTCTGCTCACAGACGTGTCAGCCGTAGCCGTCCATGCATTTACAACTGCTTTTTCCATTATTACTAATCAAAGGGCTGTTATTATAGCAGCATCCAGCGTGCTTTGATGGTGGGCGCCAATCTTTCCACTAATCATGCCATCACTGGTTAATTTTCTATCAGTTCTCTTCTTCCTGCTACGCTGCAATCTCCTGCCTGATGGGCAGAGAGAGACTCACCTCAGAGGAGAAAATAAAAAGGAGAGGGGTGAGCGGGGGAGTCAGAGAGGAGACTTGGGGTTTTAATGTGTGTTTGATGTATGATGAGGAAAAGCTTTTACTGAGGGATCTGAGTGGGTGTCATTTTTTATTCTACACAATACTGTCTTTAAGATAGAAACCAAAAACATCAGGTATAGACAGCAGGCGTATTTTCCAGTTTTTCATACACTGCTGTGTTTTCCATTTATCTACTGCAAAGATGAATATTTATGCTAATTACTTTTCGCAACTGTGCTGTTCTGCGAGACAAGAGAACTGACTCAAAACTACAGAGAAACACAGAGGAATTATCCATTACCTGCTCACTCCTCTGCTCTGCCTCATTCCCACCAATTCATTTGCGTGGGTTATTTTTAGACGGGTGTCTCCAAGACACTGCCTCTGATTTCAGCATTTCCTAAAGATATTCCTCACATCATATTAACATGCAGGGTGTGCGCTGTCTCTGTAGCTCACATTACCTCCATGACTGCTCCGTTGCATCAAGAAACGTGTGGCCAGGAATATTCTTAACAGCAATAACAGAAAAACTTCATCGGGAAGGTTTTTGTTAAGCCAGTGGCGGATTTCTTTAGCACTATCAATACTTCTATTACTGTATTATTCTCTGTTTTTCAAAGAAGAAAAATTGCACATATGTCACATCAGTTTAGAGCTTAAAACAACATGTAATTCTATATTTTTATGTGTGAACCAGGCTTAATAACCTGTTTTTGTAAACAAGATATTTTTTCTAGCAACACTTGATCCATGAAACTACATTTGAATGCCATTACTCTGTTATAATTGCACCACTGTCTCACTATCCAAATACCAATTCTCAGGCTTTGTAGTAACTGTGTGTTGGTCACATACCTGTCCATCATAAATCATACCTGTCAGTCGTCAGTGTTTTTACCCCAGCAGGAGGTTCGTTTATGAATTAGCTCCACTTTCTATCACAGAACACCTAAAAGCAGCCACTATACTCAACAACCCTTGAACTAAATGGTTACTGGTGTTAAAAATCTAGTCAGACGTTGACTCTGTATGACTTCAAAACTTGACAAACTACAACTTTATCAAGTTCATAACCTCCTGTCTCCTTACTTTGTACAGATAGCTGCAAACAGACCGGCTTCATCCATTTCTTATGTATGAAT
This sequence comes from Cynoglossus semilaevis, assembly GCF_000523025.1. Classification (NCBI taxonomy): domain Eukaryota; kingdom Metazoa; phylum Chordata; class Actinopteri; order Pleuronectiformes; family Cynoglossidae; genus Cynoglossus; species Cynoglossus semilaevis. Next base: position 10,654,756 of record NC_024312.1, on the reverse strand, counting down.
TATGATGCAATCAGAGGTAAACTCTGTAAACTCCACACAGATTTGAATTTCAACAGTTTCTGTGATGGCAACAGATAACACTCTCTCCACAGTGGAATATAACATTTCTGTTTTTGTCATTGTGTTATTTTATATGCCTTAGAGTCATTACATCACAATAATATGCAATGATGTGGTTCAGTGGACAACTTCCGATGTAAACAAAGCATCCAGTCACACAGAGTTTAGGACGTTCAGTTCAAGAACATCCTGGTTGAGCTGCTTTAAAAACAATTGTTAAATGCCCTTATAGTTCTGCCCCATGGTGTCTTTACAACCAAAGGTTTAAAGCTAACGTAATGCTATGTGTGGTGCATCCGTATTGACAGGCAGCTGGCTTAGACCTGGCATTGATCAAAACACAACACTAACTGTTTAAAATCAATCTTAAACAGACAAGGAGTGATTCTTGCTGAACATGTCACGACAACTGCCACCATGGCCTGTTCCTTCCCTTACCAACCACAGCAGCAGCAGCAGCAGTATATTCTTGGTCCAAAAATATGTTGATGATGTGTAGAAAAAAAGGAGTTAGAAAAGTGTGGGTGGGAATGGGAAACTGGGGAGAAAGAGAGAAAATAGCAATTGGACCTGAAGGTGTGTTTATGTGTGTGTGTTTATGTGTGTGTGTATATATGAGGAAGGGGGCAGGGGGTGAGGAGGGTCATAAACAGCTTTAAAGGTGGGACAAGGGGGTACCAGGTGTCAGCTCTACCGCAGCAGTATTGGCCTTTTTTTCTCCTCACCTCATCTCATCCAGCCATGGTCAACCTCCTCCTCCCACCCCCTTTACCAAGCTGTACCACATGTGACACGTGTAAGCAGCCAAGCAACATTTGTCACAGAGGAAATGAATCTCTCTGTTTCTGTGTCAGACCCCCCCGAGCCTCACTAGCCACCCCCTCCTCCCCCTACAACCCAGCCTCACCTCACTCCTGCTGCTGAGAGTTGGTGTGTTTCTGCTCTAATGAAGACCTTGGGAGGAGAGGCCATTTCACACTCGATTCCCCCCCAACACCCATGGTATGTTTCAGTGTTCGGAGATGGAGCACTGCCCTGGTTTGCTGGGCCTGTGGCTGCTCCTCTGCTGTGGGAAACTGGGGGAGACAAACCGGGGGAGAGTGGTTCATGTGAATTAGTGGTTGGGTGTGGATCAATACAAATCTGTATGTAGGGTTAGGAACAGTGGCACTCGCTCACACACTCATGTTGTGGTACAGTTAATCAAATCTCCTATACTGTACATGGACTTTTAATGAAGAAATCATGTGGGCACCAGGGTACCAAGCCATGTTGCCAGAGGCTCGTGGGAAATTGGACAAGCCTTGATTTGCAAGTCAATAGCTTGTTTAGCTTTTCCCCACAGGATGATGAGAAATCTTTTTTGTACCACGGCATATATAAATATCTGGCACCATTACCATAATTATAGTTTATTTACACTCTGGAACTTGGCAACAACTTGAAAAACACTTGTAGTCCTCTGACATTCATCAAAGCCCGACTCTGTGAGCTGAGAACATCTTTCATGATCAAACGCATAAACCTCAGAAGAGATTCGGCAGCTCTTGAAAAATAAGTTGATTTTCAAGGGTAGAACCATGAAAAAAGCTGTTTGATTAAATAAGTGAAGCAGGTGTGGTTGTGTAAACACTGTAAGCTGTTTTTTTTTTTTTTTACTTTTCTAAGGCTGTTACAATGTTTAAATTTGATGGAAATGTCTTTTATGTCTATCGTACCATGTTGACCTTTGACTTTTACCTACAGTATGACAAAGGTGATGAACTTTGCAACCTATGAATACACTCTTATTACAGTAGGTACGTTTGTTCATTCATTTGGTTAAGACCTTATGTTGAAATCAGAATCCAACTTAAAAAAGAAACTCTAAATCAATCAGCATGTGTGTGTTAGTAATTTTGACTGGACATCACGACCATCCAAACATCTACTTGGTCCACCGAATCCAAGATGTCAGTGAGGTTCAAAGTTCACTCCACAAGTTTTCCTCCTGAGTCCTCATTTAGGAGAGTAATCTATCCTAACGTGGTCAGGCTTCACTAAGTTCAACAGATGGCTGTGTCCACTTTTTATTTACAGGCGTTAAATTGAAAATGATGGTCGGTCTGCGAACAGGAAAGACAGAAGTGAAGGACACGAAGCAGCATCTGTTGAAACTGTCTGTTCTCTTTAAACTACACAGAAAGTTCAATCCTTTTTTAAAAACGTTGGTTCTTCCCCATCTTGTCTACATGTAGGAAGTGGAACTGTTTCGACTCAACAGCCAAGAGAAGTTGGGCTTGACACTGTGCTACAGGACGGATGAGGAGGAAGACGTAGCCATCTATGTCAGCGAGGTGGGTGACAGTCATTTTCATCAACCTAACACAAAACTAACCTAGAGGGAGCTGTTGTAGAATTCTTTAGTATTTGCCGTAAAGGTGGATTAAACCTACTTTTTTTCTTTTCGACCTTGAGTCCTTGTCTGACGTCGCACATTTATCTGTGTCCCACACTGTTGTAGAAACTGTCAGCCCAGCAGCCAGTCCTTTCAGTAGAGCAGACACCGACTGGTACTCTGTGATAAATGGTAGCCAACTGACCTCTGGTCTTTGCCCACTTGTTGGTAACAAAGAGAAGAATGTTCCCTATTCTCCCTAACTGAACAAACCCATACATTTGAATAGACTTGGACCCTGCTTTGAAAGCCAAGTGGAATATAAATCACTGACGTCTGTGGCTGCTAGCAGCTTTGTTGGGTGTTCACACTTCGAAAAAACTTGCACCAAGAGTAGGGTTCTGCATTTAGATGAGTCTGAGTCTGAAAGTCACCGTTACTGTACTGTTTTCAGGTTGATGTTATGTACTTTGATCATGTAAAAAAAATAAAATAATAAAACTGAAAAGGCCTCAACACAAAGTTAAGATCATTGCAAGGTCATGTTAGAGCAGGTGCAGTTTTCTCCGTCGTTGCAGCTTGTGTTGACTGACAGTGTTGTCGTTACTCTTTGAAGTCAATTTTCCCATTTCTCGGGTAAAAAGAGTGAATTTCTTTGTCCGCTGGTCCATGAAGTGTCTGCTGCTCTTTTCTGTGTTCTGAGGGTTGGAGTCTCATCCAATCATGCAAAGGCATGTTTTCTTTTCACAGTATCACAGAACAACGGAAGAGAATAACAGCAGCAGCCCGACCTGTGGGGCAGTTTTCACTTTGTGCATAAATAACCAAGTGTTTCTGAAGGTTTTCTAGTGCAAAGCATCATGCTTTATCTGAATCAAAAATTAATAATTCAAACCCCTTGTTGCTATTGTTTTCTAAGTATCAGTTTAAATCAGTGTTGCTTTTGGTCAAGGAGAAAAAAAATGAAGGAACTGGATCAAAATTCATGTTTGGTATAAAAGGAATTGCTGTTTGCTCTGATTATTTCGGAGGTTTTCAAAGCTTTTCGTGACCACCCTGCAGTACCTCCTTGCCCTCCAAGGTTTTGCAAACCCCCTGTTGAGACACCTCTGTTAGAGAGGCTTTCTTCTGAGGTAGAACCTGCAGTCTCTTTTCCTATCCCTGATGTTTGACCTCCCTCAGTTCAGTGAGTGCTTCAGCTCTTATGAAGATGGAGAGCCAAAGCAGCTCACCATCTCCATAGACTCCAACTGATATGAGAGAGAATGAGAAGAATGGCTATAAGACAGCGATTGATTGTCCAATGAACGGACGCTCTGCCCCCCCGTCCATTGAAATGTCTTACGGGATGAGCAGGAGCATCATGTATTGGCGGTGAGTTATATACCGAGTTGCTATACGTGGAGGTTTTACACTCCATCAACACGCCAAGATGTAGCAACTGAGGCGTATTCAGTCGAGGAGTTTAAAGATGAAGGTGATAACTCATTTGGTTCTGGCCTTTATGGTGAGCTGAAGGGGGATTTAAAGTGACCAGACACTTAGTTACAGTAGGGAAACACCTTCACTGTATGATGAGCACGCTGTTAATGAATGTCTCAACGTGTCCAGCTGGGTGACATCTTTGTAAATGTTTGATGTGGTTCTCATTAAATCACTTGACTAAGGCAGAACAAATCATTCTTATCTTTCAACCTTTTTTTTTTACCATGTTTTGACAGATCAGTCCAAACAGCATCGCAGCCAGGGATGGACGCATCAGAGAAGGGGATCGGATCCTCCAGGTACAGTAGGACTTCATAATGTCAGGTCCTCACAACTCATTAAACCCTGGCTCTGTGTGAGAGTGTTTTTTTCGCACTTTGCAGGTTCCCATTTAGGGAAAGGATTAGAACTAGGGTCAGATTACAGTTGGCATAAAGGTAATGTATGGAGTGAGTGCCCGTGTTACGAACTTTGAAGTTGCTAACTTTCAGGGATGTGTAGTTCGGCGCTCGTCCACAGGTTCAAACTCAGTACACTGTGTGCCACCCGATTAGTATCACTTTTGGCCACTACCCACAGCAGGTGGCAGTATACCAAGTGAGAGCGGCACCATGTCGTTTTCTTCCACCTCCTGCCGTGCTAACATCCGTACTGTTGCGCTCCCAGATTTTTTTCTCAAGTTTTAGATTAATGTACTTTATCAACCATGGCTGTTGATAAGATTCTTAAAGTCTTTCAATGTTACAGTATTTGTTTGCCATTAATGACATTATTACAGGCTATTTATTGTGCTTTATTAATAACCGTTGCAGTATATTGTGTATGTGTACTGAAGTGTGTACTCTAAAGCATAGTTTTAACCTAAAAATTATTACATTACACAGTGTTACCCAGACATGTACACAGAATATAAGACCATATTTAACAAAAAAAAAAGCAAATTCCCAACATTATGAACTAATGAACCACCATCTGGAACGTAACTTGTTCGTATCTTGGGGACTGTCTGTATATTTAAAAATTGAGTATTAGGGAATGTGTTATGTTGAGGTGAATTACTTACAAAACACAAAATAACAGTCTCTGTGTGTGTGCGCGCGTGTGTGTGTGTACGTTTGTTTGTGGGACTGGTGACCACTCTGCTGCTATTATCTACTAGCGACGAGGGCCATTAGTCTGTCTGCAACAAAGATGGACGCCCCCTGTCAGTGGCCAGTTAATTGTACGGTGAGATGTATGTACAACAGCGGGAGACAACAGCGGTGTCGGCCCAGGACCACTGTCCCATTCATAATCTCTGATGCCTTGTTTTAGAGCAGTGAAGATGGATCGCACTCTCACCAAAATGGTTTTATTGTCTGCCAACACCATTACTGCGCATTGGTTTTTTTCAGTCTTTTGTGTTGGGGAGGCGGAAACAGGCGTTATTGTCTGTGTGCAAATGGGAATGAAATTATGCAAAGGCTAAATGTTTGCTTGTTTGTGTTCACCTTGAGTGTAATTATTATGTTTGCATTTCATCTGCAGATCAATGGCCAAGACGTTCAAGACAGGGAGGAGGCCATGGCTGCTCTCTCCAACGACGAGTGCAGGAACATCGTTCTGCTGGTCGCTAGACCTGAGCTGCAGGTAAGAATGTGTTGATGTTTAATTCATGCAAATCGCTTCTGTGTACTTTAGTCAGTCACTGTGTATTTGTTCAGAGTAAAACTCAGTTTGTCCCCAACCCTCCCCCCTCCAACGCCACAACCACTCCCCGGTGGAGGCCACTACGGAGACGCCCCATGTTTTATTTTTATGTAGCGCCACTGTAATTGACTTCCAACTCTGAGCCATAAAAGCTAATGGCATGCTAATGTGGAGTGAGATCAGGCCCAAGGCCGATGGCGAGTAAGTGGAGGCAACTCTGCCGCAGTGCAGATGAGCCAGGAGCAGTAGTCGTCTCTTTGTAATTAAATGTGTCTCAGCAGTAAATCTGAACTCCTCAGATATGGAAACCATTTGACTCACAGACTTGCAGAACAACAGATGATGGATGGAGGAGAGGAAGTGGGTGAAAGGTGATGAGCGTCACGTCCGTTGAGTCACGCTGGCTGGATGTTAAGATCAGGACACGTTTGGAAATGTTCTTTAAGAACTGTGCACTTCTTATTTGAAATCTACGCCGGGTGATTTTACAGGAAATCTCATTATAGTCAGTCATTTGTGACATTTGTTTTGAGATACAAGCTGTAGGCACTAACAAACAACACTCTCACCTCTCTCCCCCTCTTTTACTCTGTCACACACTCTCCCTCTTTTGCACCTTAGCTGGAGGAGGCCTGGCTGGATGATGAGCACAGTGAGTTCCTGGAGCAGCTGAAGATGGAAATGTTGGAGGAGCAGCAGAGAGAGGAGATGGAATTAGCTGCCTTACAGGAGGAACAGGAGAACGAACAGGTGAAATTACACAGCTATGACACAGAGTTGGTGACAAAACTCTGACAAATGGCTCAAAGAAACCACAAGTAAAACTTTTACAGTCTTCTGAGAAAGCTGCACAAAAAACTAGCTTTTCCTCTTTGAAATATTAATATAGCATAAAAATAATGAATGAGTGTCTAGCAGGAAACCATCCAACCACCTAAAACTCCCAGCATTAGCAATCATGATTTCAAATTCTCTTTCACAGAAATGAGAGCGTACCACACAAACAGCACAGCACTGAGGAAACATGCCCTGAAGTAATGAAGCTGTAGATCAGCAGCACATAAAACAGTACACACTATATGTTTGGGAGGGTTTTTTTCTCTGAAAAAGGCAGGAAGTGGTTATTGAACTAGTAAATATCTGCAGTATTGCTGCCTTTTCTTCTTAGTGGAAAATAAATATTAAATGGCGTCTGCTTAAACCGGAGATCATGACGTCGCACTGTTAGAGAGTCACACCGCTGACAGTGATGTGATCCAATCACCAAAAGATTTAAATGTATTTCTCTGCACAGTGTTAATAGTTTAGTCTCATGAGCTGAAAATGCTCAGTACGTAGCACTAAATGGAAAAGGCGTTGTGTTGTGTGTTTTTATCAGAGAAAAACCAGACAGTTGCCTCCAGTCGAAGTACTCTTGAAGGAGCCACTGGAGGACGTTTCTTTTACTGTGATTTCATTACAGTGATATAGTTAAAAGCTTAAACAACTCGGTCTATATATAGCTGCTTATTCAATAAGCTAGGCTAACGTAGCCTACTAAGACCACAAGGACACAAACATGTCTCTGGCTGGGATCCCTGCACTTATTATATTATATTATATTGAAGTGTAAGCATGTGTCTTATGTCTGTCGAGTTGTAAATATGAACTTTCTTCTTTGATAAGTTTCCATGTGATCAGTATTATTTCATCCTCTGAATACTCAGATATCAGGAATTTGTATGAAATACTAAACATTAGTTTGAGCCTTTGGCCGTTATTTTTTTTTTTTTTTGCATTTGAATTTTTTTGTGCAGCTTTGTCTTTTAAGTACTTTAAGAAGTTCTTTATTCGTCCCACAATGGGAAAAGTGAAGTACAGCAGCTGGTATAAAGAGTATAAAATATAGTACATAAGTGTAGCATAATGCTATAGAAATAAAGAAATTATCTTGCCATTTCCTAGCATTATAACTAACCAGTTTGCTGGTTTCATTATTCTGAGCTATTGCAGTTCAAAAATAGACCGAATAAACAGCTGAGATAATAAATAAATGAACTATTTTATACTGCAATTATTGCTAAATAATGCTAAACAATTTTTGCAAGTGAGGATACGATTTAGAGTTTTACTAAGAAACAATGTTACTTGTTACTACACACAGTTATTAAATAGGTCACAAGAAAAGATTTTTTTTAAATGCATGTGTAAACGTGCCTACCTCTGCTGGACAGTGCTGGTACTGCAGGGGTTACCATCACTTTTGGCCTCTGTCCACTCTTTCTTTGCTCATGTTGTTGTGCTTTTGTTGCAGAACAAACAAGAAAAATTGATGTTATCAATCTGTTGACAGTTAAAGTGCCTTTAAGCGTCTGCAATGACAAGTGGTTCAAACATCAAACATCAACAGAAATGTGTGTGAAGATGTATGAAGACACTTTCTGAATGCAGAGTCTAACTGTGGTGTTTCTGTCTGGTGAATGTGCTTTGTTTCAGAGAGCAGAAGACGATAAGCCGACCTGCTCCACACTCCCTCATCACAAGAA
>NC_024312.1:10641073-10646594 GCF_000523025.1 Cynoglossus semilaevis | reverse complement strand
TGAGCACAACGTACTGGCACACATTCAGAGACGTTTGTCACAGTGCCTGAGAGACAACCGGGACTCGCACCGGACCAGTGGCTCCACCAGGCTGGAGGACAGAGAGGATGAGGACGATGACGAGATGGAGGGCGATCGATTTCAGCAGCTCCTGGAGCTGAAGTGTCAGATACGAAACAGCGGCGAGTACGACCTGTTCTACAGTCGCCGCAGCACGATTGAGTGCAGCAAGAGCGAGCAGGGCAGCGTGCAGCACGAGCTGCGCATGCTCAACGAGGAGCTGCGCAGCATCGAACTGGAGTGTCAGAACATCATGCAGGCCCACAAGCTGCGGAAGTGCCAGCAGTCCTCTTCCACGGGCCACTCTGCACCGTCCACCAACAACAAAGGCCTCCCACACGGTGATCCCATCAGGGGGAAGTTGACAGATGTGAATGAGAGGCTGGAGAAATCAGACAAGGACAGCTCCAGTGCCTACAATACAGCAGAGAGCTCTCGCAGTACACCTCTGGCCATGGACCGCTCTCCGGAGCATTCACTCCAGAGGATGGTGAGTCTCACCAACCAGAGAAACCTCTGTGGCAGCCTGGCCACTGCCTATTCTCCCAGCCCCAGCCCCATCCCAGCATGCCGGGCTCCGGTCCCAGGCAGGAGCAGTAGTCCTGATCACAGCAATCCTTCAGAGTCTGACCACACCACTAATACGGAGCTGAGCCGGGGGACGTTGAAGAAGACACACGCTTGTCAGATTCCTTACTTCTCTCCGTCCCTCAGCTCTAAGCAGAGACAGCCCAACATCCCAGCTCACGCCCGTCACTACCAGAGCTACATGCAGCTGATCCAGCAGCGCTCGGCCGTGGAGTACGCTCAGAGTCAGCTCAGCCTGCTCAGTGTGTGCAAAGAGCCTCAGATGCCTCTTGCCGAGCCCAAGATGGAGTGGAAAGTCAAGATCCGCAGCGATGGCACCCGTTACATAACCAAGAGACCCGTGAGAGACAAGATCCTGAGGGAGCGAGCCCTGAAAATCAAAGAGGAGCGGAGCGGAGGGATGACCACGGACGATGATGCCATAAGTGAGATGAAGATGGGACGCTACTGGAGCAAAGAGGAGAGGAAGCAGCACCTGGTCAGAGCAAAGGAGCAGAGGAAGAGACGAGAGTTCATGCAGCGCAGTCGGCTGGAGAGCCTGAGAGAGAATCCTCAGAGCAGCAGCGAGGGACGCAAGGAAGTCAGCATCATAGAGCTGAGCCACAAGAAGATGATGAAGAAACGCAACAAGAAGATCCTGGACAACTGGATGACCATCCAGGAGCTGATGACTCATGGAACTAAAGCTGCGGAGGGCGCCAAGGTGCACAATGCCTTCCTCTCAGTCACCACTGTATAATAGGAATAGACAACACACATTCTACCCCATGTGGTATAATATATACTTGCCTCGTTCAATGTGGCGTTTTTATGCGGACCATAGGAATATTTTTCACACTTTGTAACCCAAGAAGCTTTTTGTAAAGAATTTATCACTGGTGTACTGACATTTTCTTCATGGGTTTTTCCAAAATTCTTCACAACATTTGGGAACAGTTTTCTACGAAATGATGACGAGAAAATTATTTTTATTACTTTGCATCTTTTCAAACTTTTTAATTCTATTTTCATATTTGTGTTGTAACCATATGATTTACAGCAAAGTCTTTGTAAAACAGAAAGGACGTTTCAGGCTACAAGGCACAAGCAGCCAGTGCTATGCTAATGTACTGCAGTAGATAAATGATACAAACTGTACATGCAGTACAACAGTGGTTCCCTTAGTGGTTCTCTGCAGCGCCCCCTTTTGTATATAGGAGTATTGTGGAGTGGCTCCTCTCTCTCTCCACACCCATGCAGCTACTTTTCAAAAGCTGCTTTTCACTGCAAATAAAATCACAAATCAGTGATTTTTCTCACTGTGGCACAAATATATATATATATATATATAAAAAAACATAAAAAAAATTAATTACATTGACCTGGCTCAAATAACTCCAGGGGGTGCCCCTCCTCCCCAAGTTTGGGAACCACTGGGGTAAAATTAGAAAGTCCTTTTCCAATCCACTGAATTTATCATTTTGGACACACATTTGATGCTGTTGGTGACCTCTGCTGTTGTCAAGGTCAGTGGTTAGTTAGCTGTAATTCACACTGTGTACAGTTTCAACAGAGGGTTTTTTTCTCTTTATATTCAACTAAAATTTACAAACTCACGTCTCGTCTTTCGAAACAGAAGACGTCACATCAGCAGCTGAGAACCACGTCATCATCCAGGAAATGTTTACTGACGGATCTAAAGTAGCCTTTTCCACAGTTACCTCTACAACAGTTACCTGTCATGGAAACAGCTCAGTCCATCTACTACACGGTATCTTTACACATTTGTTATTCATCTGTTAAACATTTAACGTTCATCTTAAGTGGTTCAGTTTTAGGTAACGTTTCATTTCCGGCCTATGTTGACCTTATACAACAAATATATTAATAATCACAAAAGCCTGAGAAATCAATCGTTAGATTCCCACCTGAAGCCATAAGGCTCCGCGTCAACACCAACCCAACTCTGTTTTCAATTGCTAAATATCTTTTGGGACACAAATCAGATTTCTGTCCAACTCATCAGTACCCCTAGTGTCCTGATGAGTGTAGGACACACCATCGTTTAGGCTACATGTTTTTATTCCAATTTGCAAAATTTGAATGAAATCCACATCTTTATTTATGTGAAATACTGTAATTAAAAAATAGTGCCAAAAGTACAGCAATTTTCTTATGCAAACAGTATGTCAATAGTACGCAGTAGCTGGATCTTCTGATAACAAGAACATTACTTTTTTAGTAGAAGAAGAAGAAGGAATTACATGAGCTGAATTGGATCCTAAAGACAACAAAGACTTCAGAGGAGACAGGGCCTCTGTCGAGGAAAAGTGATTTCTTTTCTTCAACCAAACAGCAGCGACTGCAGTAGTATCATTCTCATTCCTTCACAGGTCGGACAAGTCACTGAGGTCAAAATTATCATTTCAAAGATTCCGTTGTTTGATTAGATTCACTGATGCATCACAAACCACTGTGTCCTGAGGTAACACAAAAACGTACAGCAAAGACAAGACACGTTGAGGTGAATTTCAGATTTTCATAAATGTCAAAACATTTGTTTTTCAAAAAAAAAAGAAACAGGCCACGCCCGCTTCTCCCAAAATTCACGTGAAACAATGATTCTCACTTATTACTGCCTCTGCACTAATCTTCTTTTTTCACATTTGAATCTCAATAAACCTTGGAAAATTACAATGTAACAATTCTAAATTAAATTATAGAAACAGAAAAAAAATTACAATTTAAAACAATTTACCAATTAACCCTTTAGTTTCTCTGTTGAAGCCACATTTCTGCAGGAAAGTTTTTCAAATTTACTTTTTATTTTAGCGAGTAATCAGAGTTAATAAGCTCATCCCCTTGAGGGATGGCAAGGTATTGCAAGTGCCATTCCATTATTGTGTGGTGACACAACCAAAGCTAGAAATAGAAATAAACACTACATCATGTCCTCGGTTGTTGTTAAATCCGTTTCCTCTTATGTCTTAAATTTTGGGGCCAAATATCTATCCATCTACTTGTTGATTTTTTTTTTTATTTTGTCTATTTTTTTACTTTTCGCCAAACTGAGCTGCTTGTAGCTTTTCCACACCTGCGTGTCTACATATTTACTCGTGACATGCACAGCATTTACAGCATTGATAGTTCGCAGACACAACAAAGTGGTGGCCTGACTACACACACACACACACACACGCACACACACCGTCGACACAGGTCTAACACAGCCTTAGTCACATGTCTAATATTTTACCTCCTTTCTTACTGAAAGCTTTCAAAACTATTTTAATTTTGTTTTGTTTGTTTTTTTCTGTATTACTTTTCCGTCACATGCTGGTGTTTGAATGATTGCCACTGAGCAGGACTCAGAACACAGGATTACGTTAGTTTTCAGTTTTTCCCCATGCATTTCGCAGACTTTGCAATCCTGTTACATGTACAGTTTAACAAGTTTAAATACCTAGTTTTTAACTGAATCATTGTACATTTCAACTAAAGAAATCCCTGTCTTTGTTTGGAGTAAACGTCTGACTGGAGTAAAGCGTAGTTGGCACAGTTGTAGCCAGTTAAAATGTGTTATAATGGTGAAGTTTGCAGAAGAAGTGATAATAAATTATTGGTTTTTGCTATAAGAAGGCTGCGGATGGTGTTTTTATTTTATTCAGGAGGCGTTTGAATAAAACATGTTCAAGCTCTTTTTCGCTTAGAGCGGCTATGTTGAAATCTTTACCCACATTTATTTTGTCCTCCCTTCTTTTTCACGGTTGTTTTTTTAGACTTCTCTCTCTGTGTAAATCAAAAATAATGTGTGTAGTGTAGTGTGAAGGTGGAAAAACAGCCTCTGTATCTCAGTCCTTGAGAACGGTGCTGAGAGACAGTGGATAAAGATGATAGAGTTAGCTGTCGAAAGAGTCGGGAAAATGGCATTGTATCGTCAAAAAACAGACTCCGAAAAAGAAAAAAAAGTTATTCCATAAAGCAATCCTATGAAGTGAGACGGAATGACCTGCTCACAGGACATATGTTCACCTCAGATAGCTCCACCAGAGTAAGTTACGGCACTTTTTCTTCCCTTTTTGAGGGCGTTGAATTATTAAACACGAGGGGATTTTTAATTAAAATCACCTTCCACTTGGATGCCTGTGTGTTCATTCAAAGGAGCCAATCGCTTTATCTTCTCCATGGCTTTTTCATATGCGAGGATGGATGTTGGGACACTCTGGCCTCAGTGTTATCTTAAGATGTCAGTGGTCTACAGCTGAAACTGCTGTGTCAGTGATACATGTCCACCCGCAGACAATGGTGATAAGTTTCCATATGGATTATTCCAGTGAATCAAACTGGTAAAATGGTCTTTATGGTCTTAGAAACTCCTGCTGTTAAAGGTAATGTATGGAGGCAGGAATGAATGACTGAACGACCCCTCATTTAAATGTTAAAAAAAAAAAAGTTTTATTATTCTGGTCATGCCAGAACTCAGTTCCTTTCCTTATCATTGAGCTAATCAACTCATTCTATTCCACGTTATGGCAGCACATCAGGACAGCAGTCGTTTCTTTTTAAAGGAGAAATGAAAGGAAAAAATGTGGGATGGCTGGGGAGACAGAGGACACGTGGGGACTCAGGGACTGGGCATGTGGCCAAGTGTCTAGTGGCAAAGGCAAAATAAGGAGCACACGAGAAGTGGTATGAGATGCTGAACAGTAAGGACGAATAAAAAAAAGACCTGGAGGAAGACGGAGCTGCTGTTAACACAATAGGAAGGACAGTGGACGCATGCTGGGCTTCAGAGGAGCTCAGCAGCAGACCGATACTGGGAATACGAACAAAAAGAAAAAAGAAATGACTTTAAGGAAAGGTTCAGACCAGAAAAAGAATACAATGAAGGAGT
>NC_024312.1:10592549-10641020 GCF_000523025.1 Cynoglossus semilaevis | reverse complement strand
CCTTAGTTCAGCCATATCTTTTTATTATTATTTATGTCTGACTTCATTCGCCGTAAAAGCCTCAAAAAGTTTGCACCTAGAATACTTAAAGTTCCCAGCTTTCTGGATTGAGGTGTAAGATACAGAACTAGTAAACTGAAATACCAGGTAACTACAAACATACAAATACAATGGAATAGTGCCGACAAATCAGCACAGGAGGAAGTGGATTCACAAGGTATGAAGACACAGTGAGAAGTTAACAAGACACAGGTGGAGAGGATTGGGCAATCAGGGAGGAGGGGGAGGCAGGTGAGGAAGGGAGGTGAAGACACAAGATGTGAGACACACACACACACACACACACAAAATAAACACAGGAAATTAAACAGATGAAGAGACACAACTTGAACTGGCACCAACGGAGGTGACAGACGGGTGGGATTTGCAGGTTTGCAGTCGCAAAGACAAAGACAAAGACTATTGAGTGAGATGTTTGTGGAGAAGGAAGTGAGGAGGTGACGAGGGAGAGACGGCAGTTGATGGTAACATGTTGTCCTAACTCTTTAGAGGGGTAATTAAATAGTCCAGCTGACCAGCCATAAAGCTTGACCAGAACTGAGCAGAAGGTGGAAGAGCTAACTTTTTTTTATTCTCCCTTTCGGAACAGGCCCAACATTATTATAACAGTATTATACAATGGACAAACACTTGTGTTTGTTCTCATGGAAAATTGACTTCCACCATCCTCAGAGAACATTTGCTCGTCTCCACGTTTGGTAATTCTCCAGGTAAGCGCAGGCAGAGACCACTAAATGCCAACGTAATGCCACGGAATGTGTTGTGATGGTTGTACAAACCAATTCCGAAACAGGCCTGAGTGGCTGTGAGCTAATTAAGTTCCTCCCTGAGCCCCGGAAAAATCCACACAGGTGTAATTAAAAGTGAGCCTGTGGCAGTCATGGCATTTGTCAGTGCTCCGGAGCAGTTCAAATACCAGATGTGAGGGAAATGTCAGACAGACAGACAGCAGCGGCTTTTCAAACACACAAACACATATCCATGAACACACTTGTACCTGTTGTTATGAATATCTATATTGACAACCTTTAGGACTCGGTTCAACAACAGAACCTTCATGTACTTTCACACCTGTCATTCACGGCGGCTGGTGTTAAAGGGATATGCAGATCCACTTGACACATGAACAAGCATTTTTCATCTCCATTCTAATCTCACCACAGCCTTTCATTACCGTCACGGTGGAAACTAATGATGTCTCAAATCTGTGATGAGAAGTTACTGTATAATTGCCCCTGCCAGTCAGTTCAGTGGTGCATGAAAAGATGCCGACTCACGATCAGCTCTGACTGTGTGTACTTCACAAATATTCATTCCTTCATTTATTGCTTCAGTCTTTTTCATGTCCCGAGCGGAGGTAGAATCAGTAACTGAGGTGATTTGGTGAGGGCGGGACACACCCCTGACACTGTCAATCACTTTACCCCAAAGCTGCTGGTTACCTCCATCATATGGTGCAACGTGATCATACGTGATTACAGCAGTGGGATGGAGAGTGAACTCGACAGCATGGCTGCAATGACTCAAAATAGTCATCACCCATTTCTGAATTCACTGACTGTCTGAGGTTATGATTCAGTCATATCGTGCGTATGCGTGATGAAGTGTACCGTACTTCAGCACGACTCTTCCATTTATACTGTGCCAAGGAAGTGTGCCGTACTCAGGTGCACTAGCTATATAATCTGGACTTTGGACGAATGTCCTTGGGCACTGTGCGATGGCCTAATGTTCAGCCTCGAGACTTGAGAACTAACACTTTTCGTTTTTGTGAGGTTCTCTTTAATCGTCTGCGTTAACCAGGTATAACTCCCTGTTGTCATCAAGTCTGGCCATTAGGTTCAATTAGACTGTTGTTGCCCCTCATGTTCCTGTTCCTTGGTACTCTGTGTGATCGTCAGTGTTTCCTCCAGTTCTGTCTGTTGTGTGAGGATGTGAAAACGTAATTTTCCACTGTCGGCAGCTCCTTTTACCCAGCATGCCCTTCAGCTATGTAATCTTGGAAACATGTTGTTCTGTTGTTGTGATGTGTTCATGTTTCCTTGAAGTGATACATATTTTTTCCCCTGATAAACAGAGCAATGGTGGAGGCTAATTAGCTTTTATTAGGTGAAGTTATAAAAGACGTTAGTAACCAGGACAGGCAGCCCTGTATGTTTTATTCAATCAGTGTGGCTGTGTAATTAGTAAGTAAGAAACAAGGAATTCAAGGAATTCACAAAGTGCTTCGCATGTAGATAAAAAAGTAGGGTAAAAACGGAGGATGTATAAAACATATAGTATAAAACAAAGAACAACATCTATTTGTACATAACCCCAGTCCCAGAACCCTACTTTTAGAAACAAAAATGCACGTCTTGTATTGACATTAGAAGGGACGCACGTTGTCCCTTATTACCGTCAAAAATAGTCTATAAAATGTCGATGGAATTAATGAAAACTTATAAACTAAAGGTAAACGTATCCCCAGGTTGGCTCCTGCTCTCTGACCAATGAGCTGACAGCACATTCACACGCGCTTACGACAATGCGGAATCCCATTCATCTCATTGGTCGAGGTACGAAGAAGATACCGGAAGACAAGACACGACCATAACAAAACAGCATGGGTGACAGTGACACGGACCCCGACACCGCTTTACAGGTCTCGGACAATTGGAGTCAACTGAGAACCCACCAACTTAATGAAGGCTGCAGAAATACAGGGAGGAATGGAATAAGGAAACACTGCACTGCACTGAGAGCCGGCGCACGTTTTCCATAGGTCATGGTGGACTGACCGACCTAACGCAGCACGCGTCCAGTGATGGACACATAAGAAACGTGAGGGACGAGAAAACTAAGGGACCCCTTGACCAGGTCACGCCAAATGCAGATATGGTATATAAAGATTTGTTTGTTTGTTTGTTTTAAAAAAAGAAGCTTAAGATGTGAAAGTCCAATATCAACGTTGCATGGCTAAAGTTATTATAACATTATTGTTTTTATATAATAAACAACAACAATTGATAGATAATTACATTGAATAATTAAATAAGAAAAATGCTATTTATTTTATTCTGCTTATTTTGTTATTTTGCCCTAAATTGCTAATTAATAATAATGAGTCAAATAGTTGTTGTTTTTTTCTTCACACTTCTGCCATTGGTGTTCCATATTTTTTCACAGGCATACTGTCAACATAAATGTAACAAAGTCCATAACTAACTAACTAACCAACCAACTAACTAACTAACTAACTAACTTTGGATTTTGGTCTTAATAAAGATGTCCTCAGATTTTCCTTACTTTTCCATGTTCCTGAGCATCACTTTAAGTCTTTCTGCTGAATTTTAGCCCAAATGTAGCAAACAATATATCTAATAACATTTAAAACACATTATCATTAGATGTTTGGATTCATCATTTGCTTAATCTCAGCCTTGTGTGTTTGATATAACTGCTGGATATCTTCATATGCACATTGTGTGCAGCTCATGGTCCTGAGGGGAGAGGGTGTGGTTGTCTGTAGTCAGCAGCAGCCGATGAGCTGAGTAGTCTCCGGCTGGACTTTTGGATTCAAACTTTGACACAATGCCCTGTAGTGCACTGTTTTAGTACAGTTTCATTGCAGTAGCATTGGAGATGTATGAATATTCTTACTGGAGCTAGTGGAGCTCTTGTAAAGAGAGTCTGTTTTCTCATTGAAACCCATCCCTGGTGTCGTCAGCGGAGGCAGAGACCAATTCTTTTTGTCAGTAGTAATTGCACATCCACTCACACATTTTAGCAGATATTACCCACTATGTTTCCAGGCCTGGGTTGCTGCCATTATGTGTCTCAGGTGCAATTTGAGATGAAGTATTTGGCCCAGAAACACAAAGACGTTCCGATGGGGTTTAACCCAGTTGTGTGCCATTACATTTAATTTGTGTAGACTTCATGATAACACCTGCATCATTAGAAGTGACTGAAGTGATTAGTGATTAGATTAGAATATTTGTCAGCATTTGTAAGTTGAACTTTGTAGGCAGTTGTTTGTATTCCTAACTGTATCCATCTCTAAGCTGTATCCAACCAAAATACTTATTTATAACTTGGTAAATCCATGTGATGACCTCAATGGTGATATAAGGTATTTTTAAAGCCACATTTCCCCTTATTAGTCATTGATTGGAATTTACTCCTGTCAGGAGAGGACGCCGTCACTCTCCATGTCTTCACATTGGTTTAATTGGCTCCTTGTGAGCCTCTAAATTAAACCGTACGATGTAGACTGTGAGTCAGACTCATATCTCTGCCCTCCCGCCACTGTAAGGGGCGGATAGTGTAAGGGCGGATACTGTGCAGCGTCAAGTGCACAGAGATTAAGCTTCTGTAGTTAGGTTGTGGGCAGCGGGACACCTGCACTGCGAGTAATGAGAATACTGTCAGGAGGTCTTGTTGTTCAGAGCTCAGCTTTTTACTCCTTCCAGGCTCTGCCACGGGCCAGTTAAGACGGGAGCGATACCCAGAGATGTGCAAGGCATCTGCAGAGAGCACAGCAGTGAAAAATGACCTGAGTGTAATGTGGACAGTCTCTGAAACATGGAAAACAGAAGACAGGAGTGAACCAAAGTCGCACTGACCAACTTTGCGCACGTACAGTTTTTTTTGTATACAGTTCTTTTATTCCAAGCATGGAAGGGTCATTCAGAGAAGACTGCTCTGTGAGGTTGCCCTGTGTAATGTTAAAACAGAGGTAATGTTGCCTGATGTAACTACATTACAAGTTGTTATAGCGCCACCTAGACTACAGGAGAGCAGTATACAGTGCACAACATGTTTCCAAAGCATTAATTTTGAAGAATCAACTACTACAGTCACCTACTGCAGGTATGTACCATATATATAAAAGAAGTAGAGCAGTGGATTAGCTGTTGGGAGAAAACCAATGCTGCTGCAGCAGCAGCAGCAGTAGCAGCAGCAGCAGTAGCAGCAGCAGCAGTAGCAGCAGCAGCAGCAGTAGCAGTGCTCCTCATAGTAAACAGGTTATACATCACTGTCATCACAGTACACCTTTATATATTTTTGAATGTCCCATAGGTTTTGCCTTTTATGGATCATTTCTTTGTAAAAGATGAGGTCCATCAGTTATGTCGGCCATATGTGACTGTAGAGGATTAAAATGATTAAAAAGATAAATGATCATCATATTTAATCTGATTAATAAAAGGGATAGATATGGATTAATCACAAATATTCACAACTAATCATGATCGATAATCAAGATTCCTAAATATGACAAGTCCATTTATAATTATGTCAAATCACAGTAATATTAATATGCAAGTATGGTCTGTAAAATATTTCAAATGATTAGACTGTGCTTTGGTGAAATAAAACATTCATTGCAGTGTGTGTGTAAATGTTGACGTGTGTGTGGACTGTTCCGTCTTTTTATTCTTTAATTTTTTTACACTTAAGATCTCACAATCAGCAACGATGAGTGGATGAATGTTGGTGTCCCTGGATAAACAGTGTGTCATTGGACACACGTGTTATGAATCTTGATCTTATTAATTTCATAATTGAATTATAACAAGTGGTTAATTTGAACAGCCCTTGTTCAAATACCTGGAGTCAACCATCTATGGCAACAAACAATTCATTAAAGAGGTGAAGTAGAGGTTGAAGACGGAGCTGAAAGAATTAAGAGTCAAAAGTCATGTGTTACAGACGGAGCTGAGAAACTGGATCCAAAAGGAGGCAGTGGGACCTGGTGTGTTTGATGGTTTGACAGTGGTGTCCAGAAGATAGAAGTCTGAACTGGAGGTGGAAAAGTTGAAGTTGAGATTTTCACTGTGAATTTTTTAAGGTGGAGAGAAGAGTGTCACTTCTGTCTGCCCCTCGCTCTCTACCAAAACTCCATTCACAAACACAGATATTCTCACTGAAAAAGAGAAAATAAAATTACAATGCAGAATTGCTCTCACTTATTTTTCCTGCCCTCGCTATAATGACTCCATGCCCCCAACTTTGGGTGCCACCCATATATTTAAATGAAAGCAACAGTTTCTGGTTCTCGGCTCCTCAGGTGAACCCTACACTCGGAGAGAACAGAGACGTCTTATAAAGGAAGTAAAGTTATGAGCGCACACTAACGTGCTGCAGTGCAATCAATTAAGATTGCTGCTGGTGGGCAGTATTAGTCACATTTAAAGGAGAACACAGTGGACCACCACTACTGAGTAGGACGTTTTAATTATTTTAAGTACATGTGGTTCTGTATATGCCAGCAGTTTAAGGACACGCTGAATATCTATTATCTTCCTATATGAGTGTTACCAAAGATAAAGCTGGGAGCTGATCGGCCATGTTTGGCTGGGAGACATTTAGATTGATTAATACGTTTGCAATGGTAGAAATAATTGGTAATTTCTTTAAGTTTTCCATCATTCTGATGTATGACGTTAAAACTCGCCAACTACTTTCCGTGCACCGTGAACTAAAGAGGAGCAGACGAACACGAAGTTGTCACACGTTGCTATACGCGGACGACGGCTATGTTTTCATGTTGGATTGTCTTTAGTATACAGCACCATCCTGTACATTGTTATGTTGTATTACTTTTACTATTATGTTTTTTAGCCTGCATCATTTTCATATATAAAATAGAGTGGCTTTGTCTGATGTTTAATAGGTTTTATTTTACTGAATATTGTGTCTCCATATTGCCATTCACAATTCATTCACCTGCCATGAATCAATTTTTAATTAAAACTTTGACAACATAATTATATACAGTACATAAACCTGCTTAAAAAAGTTGAAGCAATGTCTTGTGTTTCTGCCTGAGGGGCAGAGGAGTCTAAAAGCAATATATCGTCCAATCACAGCTAAGTATAATGTCAACGTTATAATGTAAACCAGATTTTTAACAATTTGTTTATATGGTAATGTGTAGTATAATTACAAATTAAATGGTCTGTATTTCTATGTCATTATATGAGTTTTTCAGACTCTGTTAATCTTTTGTGTCAGAGTCGGAGCCCAGGCCTTCCATGGCTGAGAGCGTGTATCTGCTACAGTGCTGTCTCTGACTTTCTGCCACTCCGTATCTATGCTGTGCCGCATTTCTCTGTGCATTATTAGGTTCATGGTCTAGTGAAATGAAATGTCGACAAATAAAAACCAATGTATTCTATCTCTCATCGTAAAAGCCCATATACAGTGGGTGATGAACAATTTGTGCAAAGCTGAATGACCTCCGGCTGCACTGCAATGGAAACCTGACATAACAGTGCATCACTACTCACCGTCACTTATTTACATTCAGCTTCATGCTCAAATGCCAGGGATGCGATGCAGCGTTATTGCCATACATTTCACCAGAGCCCATCACGGGGGACTGCCGCATCTGCAAAATTGGCAATTATTTTCCCATGGTGACATGGTTAGCTGATTATGTGGGTAAAATATGTCAAGTGCACATCCTGTCCCCCGGAGGAGTGGTAAACAAACATGTATCACTGCTCTGCTGTAGCAGCCTCCAGGCTTTGATGGACTTTTATTATCAGTTTTAAAGAACAGTTAGGAACAGGAGAACATTCTCATTTCTCAGACTTGGGCTGGGTGAGCCCTAAACTTTACCATTCTACGAGCTGGACAGCTGTGTATCATTTTGGCTGCAGGCAAACCTGGAGTAACAACCTATCACACCTATTATTTATTATTTCACAAATTAATTAATGTAATTGATGTTTTGGGCCAATGACTGTGATTGTGGTGCCATCTGTAGGTCATAGTTTATGTTTACAAAAACATTAAGCAACTTTGTCCTCTTCAGGATCATGGGCCAGCCAATCACAGCAGTCATTGGGCAAAGGGTACCATCTGGACAGTTTACCACTGCACCACAGGGCCACATATATAGATGTATAACCATTCACACTCACATTCACACTCGTGGTCAGTTCATTGTGAATAGATACCTTGCTCCTGACGTACTTGTAGAAACACACACTGAAAGATTCTTGCTATGTTTTGATCCTGGTCACGGCCCAGTTGAACGATTTGGCTCTTCTTTGTTCGTGAATACGACACCAATTGAAGGATTTCTTCTCCCCGTAGTCACAGCACCAAAATTGAAGAAATCACCTCATAGGTAGTCTCAGGCAAGGAATAAAACAGCCGGTAGATGGTCGATTCGTTTGCCAAAAACAAAACAGGTCTAACAAGCAAAATAAAATTACTGGAGAAGTATTCAAGAAAATCTCTTACAACATTTGCCAGTATGCAAATTCAATAACTAAACTTCTCATGAAATGTGGAAACCACTGAAATCTAACAACACTGAGAAAAGATGTGAACTTCATATACTGTTGAAAGACCATCAGTTACTGTAGAGTTGGGACTTGTGCTAAGGAAATAATTCAACAACCATTTTCTCTTTCATCACAGACCCCTAAACATAGACATCCAACCAACCCATTTTTTCTGGGTTGAAAGTAAAGCCTGCATTGAGGAGTCAAACCCTCTGTGAGGTCTTTGATGGACAGCCATGAAATATTAATTTCACAACAGCTGACTTGGACTGACTGTTATTTGAGCTGTGCTGTCAGCTCTCTAATAATCTATAATAACCTGGGTTTGGTCTCATTTGTGGGTCCCCATCACGGTGCCTGTAATCTCCTTTATTATTAATCTCACGGAGCAGAAATGTCACGCCGGCTGCCTCACTGCAAACTCCGCACCATTTCCTTCCTGTTTACCAGTCGTCCTCTGTCACCCTGATGAACGAAGTGGCCCGCAGGTGCCACAGCAGTGAGCCTTCCCTTTACTCTGACTGTGGATGTAGTACTTGCACTGATATCTATATTCCTCCTGCTGCCACACAGCCGTCTTATCATCCCTCTAATGGATCACAAAAACCATTGTGCTTTGCATCATTTGTGTGGAAGCATGTGTGTGTGTGTGTGCTAACCAGCAGCAACTGTTGTGTGGAGATACCTCCAAAGCCCCTGGAGGGATTTTTTTTAAGCTGGTTGTACCCTCTGGTTGAGTGTCCTATTTCCTTTTCCCTCATTCCTTTCCCAGATCCCCAGACTCCTGCAGCTTTAATGTGACATCACAGGAAAGTCTACCTGGCTGGGACTCATGTTTGGAGTGAACACAGAGGGAAAGCAGGATGGTGTCTGTATTTGGCTGGGGAAGAGCTCAACCAGAATGTGGTTAATGAACATATAAAGTGTGAGCCGCATGACAAAAGGAAAATCAAAATCATCCAGCTCCCTTAAGTTTAAATGATTTCCGTTTTTAATTATACTTTTAATTGTTAAACAATCTAAATAAACGCCACTTTAGCTTCCAGCTGTAATTGATTCTCATTATTTCCTCCTACAAATCAGGTAGTGACTTCCAGGATGTAAATGCCATATCACCGCAGTATCGTCATATTCAAAGCCAAGGAAATCAATATTAATAGGGCCTGAAATGATTATCTGTAATGTGATGTGGGTTGAAAGCTAAGAGATAAATGTAGATCAAACTCTCACCTGACCATGAAGGTCTCGTCAGCAGATTTAACATTTGTAAGCTCGGTGGTTCACTTTATGACCTACAATGTTATAGATTTTGGGACGTTTGCTTGAAACCTTACCTTTCACAATCAAGTGACTTTTTCATTTATCCGTCTTACTGTATTGACTGTTAGGGGCCAGAACTTTTCTTGGGGGCCGGACACTCAAATAAAATAAAATAGAAATTACCTTTTTGATCTGGCCAGCAGTTGACTGCCATTATGAATTCCTAGTGCAAAAACCTCTTTAGCTCTCCGTTTTGAGTACCCCGTGTGCTAGTTCCAACACTAGAGTGTAATGGACGTCGTGCAGCAACATAAAGGTTCACAGTCGTGCCCTGTGACTGTTGTTCTGGTTTTTTCCATGTTGTTCACCTGAACAAGTCTTCACAAACATATGTTTGGTTTTCGCACCTCCCCTGAAATGATGTGATACCCAGAGGGTTAGCGCCTCACACTTTGAGAATACTTGCAGTACACAGTGTAAGGTACGACACCCTTAGAAGCAAGTGTTTTTGTCTTTCCCACTTTATAAGGAGCCATCAAAGCAGTTAATCTGTGATAGTTTCACACCTTATGAGCTTTCTGATGTAACCGTCCTCATCAGAGTAGAGAGCAACAGCGGCGGTTCTTGCACCACTGCCAGTTATAATTTTCTGTTTCGGTTTCATTAATTTTCTGTTGGTAAATTTACTGAAATGTTGAGTAAATTGTCTGTCTGTTTATCCAGCTTGGCCTGTAGCTGATTGGTGTGAAATATGATATCCCATCATTTAACTCCTGAGTTGGTGCGGTTTTCAAACAATGCCATAATGCCTGTCAAATGAAAAAACAAAATCCCGTTAAATGCTCTGTTTACATTCTGTTTACATGGTCGTTGAATGATGGCGACAGAACAAACTATTGCCTCCTGTCGCACACCACCATCCAGTCGAACGCCAGCTCCGGCAGCACTGCTGCCTAAACCGCCCTTTGGATTAAAGGATGCTAACACAGGTGGTGGTGGTCTGAACCCAGATTTAGGTTTAAGTCTGTGCTGCTGCCTGAAGCTCCTCTGGGGCACAAATGTGAGGTTGGGCCTCTGTGTCTCTGTGACTCCACAGAAGCCTTGGCAAAGCAGCAGGCGGACATATAAGCACACACCAGCTGTTCTGTCTTATATGCCAGCTCCTCCTTTGTTTGCTGACGGCCTCATTGGCAGCTGCACGTGGGATGGGGAAATGTACCTGTCAGAATTATACATGGAGCTGCAGAAATGCCACAAACATCCCTTCAACAGATGGAGGATGCTGGGTAATGTGGCTGCAATGTATCAGGCTTTTTATACCCTTAACAAGTATTCTGTATAAAAGAGTGTGTACCACATAGATTTGATTAAGAGTCTGCAGGGTGAAGTGTTGTCATCATTCATTTCATGGATTTATTTTGTGCGTTAGTGACATTCAGGACTTCCGTACTTTAGTTAGGCCAAAAGATACACAGAAAAAATGTAAGAATGTTTGATCAACTCAATTAACCGTGATTAATTACAATAATGATTAATCATGATTATTTTTTATTGTAATTTTATCAACGGATTATTCGGATTAACAATTTTGATCACGTATTTGTAATTATCAAAAATGTCAAAAATTGTAAAAACATCACTTGCCGTCAGAGGTTTAATAGATATTTATTCCTTGTCTTCTCATCTGGGCAGTTTAGTCCATTAATCGGGTTCAGTCTGGATATAGGACTACAACGCGAGACCAAACAACCCAAATTTTAAATCCGAACATCGATAACATGCATGAGAACCAACCACCTGAAACCAGACTCATGGACCGCCTGATCCACCAGTCTCCAGGCCTCCTTTATCTCCATTTGCATCTTGGAAATTAACTCTGAATATTAAGAACTATCCAATTTCTTACCGCTACACTGAGCTTTTCTTCCATTTTGACATTGGAATCTTGCAGGAGCTGCATTTCCATACACATGAATAACCTGGCTCGTGCCTGCCTCCCAATATTTGCATAATATGATGTGTGTAGAAAATGCTTGTTACTGTTTGTTTGGACAGTTGAACACTTCTCTTCCTATTTGCTGCAAACCAGCGGTCATGTCAGGAACGTGTGAACACACTCCACCAATGCTCAGAGCAATGTAGAAAGACACAGGTCTGTGATAAGCAACACATTTCCACAAACTTGAGACAAAGTGCTTCATTGAAATCTTTTCTCAAGCAGTTGATGGATTAATGGGACATCCACGGGACTCTTCAGCTGGGTGTGGGGTTTTGTTTTGTTGCTGTTAACAGACCATTAACGGACCAGAAATGGCACAAAAAATGAATTTATCTTTTGGGGTACACGGATTTTCTTGTTTTCTGCACAGCCACTCTCTCGTGTTGCTGTTGTTGTTTATGCTTCTTCCACCTTTTTCCCTGCACATATTTCTCCCTCTGCCACCAGCTTCCAATCTCTCTCCATCTGGTGTCTTATTAATCACATACTGTATGGCAGTGTGTCTTCTGCAGAGTGTATATTCTCTGTCACAATGATGTGTGACTGGAGGGTTTGGGTCTCTTGGGAATCCAGTCACAGTCTTCACCGACTCTTTGAATGCTGTTTGGTATTATATGGGGAGCAATGCAGCGAACAGAATCTGTGTTTTCACATCAGATTAACATTCACACTTTGTGACTCAATTCTGACATTTTTTCGGATGCTGACTGGCAGGAACTTGTAATTCTGCTGACAATTCTAAGAACCTGTCAAATGTGTGGATAAAATCGAGCGAAGAATATTTTACCGAAATGTGTTTCAATCATGGCTCAAATTTACTGTGTGCTGCGTTTAAAAGTGATTTCCAACACATGTCAAAATCTGACTTTTCTGAACTGATGGAGCCGAGTTGATTTTGTTTTAATTACAGTGCCATTTTAATAAATGGATGCAAATTTAATCAACTGCTGTGAAATGAACAATGAGGCGAAATCTGTTGATTAAGCATTACTTTGGGTAAAAGCTCAGGGGAGGAGTATTTATTAAAGTACTGCCTGCTGTCAAGGACTGTGAGGAGTGGAGCTGATGTCAGTACACGACAGTACACACAGATAATCAGCTTCCGTCATTATGCAGATGTGAGCGATGTCCTAGGTTTTGAACAGACTTTTCAGAGCTCTCCTTGTCATTATGAGTAATGCCCTGACACAATTAATGTAATTTGTAAATGGGAACATCTGGTAATGGCTCTATTCTTGGGGATTTAAATTGTGCCTGTAAATTATCATTCAGTAGGATAACAGAATAATTGCAGTTTCAAAACGAATGTTTTTGTAAATATTTTTCCTTTCTCGACTGTCTACGGAAATCTGTTGTAGTGATGCCCAGTTACTTATTAGTTATTATGAGGCAGTTGACCTTGACCTTGACCTCAAAACTACTCGTGTGTGTCTTGCGGTGTTGGAGGGGGGACAACACACTAAAATTGTAAAGTATATTTTGTTGCAAATAGTTTATCTTCACATATTTTACAGTACCCCTGCAAAGGTTTTACTCCAGGATACACATTTACTATATTTGTAATCTTTGTTGCACCAAGTATTTATATTAAATGAAAAAGATCCAAGAAGCTGCAGAAGACATGGCCATTTTTAAAAACAAAAAGTAAACATCTGGCTCGCAGACCTGTTCAGCCACAGCCCATAATAGCCAGTGAAAGGGATTCGAAGCCGATTTAAATTTATACAAAGAAAGAAATTAGGTAATAAAATGTCTCCAAACAGCCCATGGTGGCTCAAAGACAGCAATGAGAAGGAGCTTCTGGTTCTCTTCATTTGATTTAAATATTTGTAAAACGAAGACATATATAAAAGAGGGAGCTAAAATAAATTGATATATACCTGTCTAAAGTGTTTGCTCAGGCTTTTTCAAGATGAATATGTTTTTCACAGAGAACTAACTTGGCGTGTTATCATACATTGGCTGTAAGTCTTCATTGTGCGGCTTGGACTCATTACAACACTATTATCCCATTAGCAAGTCCCTGAATTGAGTTTGTTGACTAGATGAAAGAGAAATATTAAAGTCCCTGCTGAATAGATCTGCCACTATTTAAACTGGAGCGGCAGGGAGACGAATGATACCTTTTACACGAGGTATAAAGATACACTGCAAATAATAATAAGCCCTTTGATGGAGGTGGGGGGTGGAGGGTTTCATTTGCTGTCAGCCTCAGTCCTCAGACACATGCACCATTCACTATTAACAGATATCATCATTTCATTCAAGCTGTCTATTCATATTCAGAAGAGCCAGCAGGCAGGGAGAGCCGGAAACATTTGTATGAAGTAAAATATGCGGGAGTGACATTGTCTGGGAAAAGCAAACCTTTTCCAAATGCATTCGCTGTCAAATTAGTCTGATACCAGGGTATAATGAGACAGATAGGCAGCGCAATAAAGCCGGGACAATAAAAAAGTCACATCTGACATCCAGGTGTGCCGGAGTAAATGTGGTAATATGAAGGCTTTGATTATCCAAGACCTGCACAACAAAGAACGTGTGCTGTTTTGATATCGCTGTTGCAGTGAAAAGAGCCATGAATCAGATCTAATGAGCAGTGTGAGGCTTTGGCCTGAAAACGCCGTTTTTTTAAGCCTGGGAAGGTAGCGGTGATGTTTTCCACTGAGCCTCACAGATGGTCTGCTCGGCTGCATCACCATAAAGAAATATGAGCTGTTGGTGAAAATGAATTGCCAGCTCTAGTCGACTTGAATACTAGAGCTGTTTCATCGATATATTTAATAAAAGAGACATGTTCCCGTGGGAGTGGGAATGGACTCCAGACATCGAAATGAGGATGGAGTTTTTTTTTCTCTCTTTCTTATATGCAGTTTCTATTTGAAGTTCAGAGACTGGAAAATGAAACGTGTTCTGTTTCACATAAAAAAAACAAAATTAAACTGTTAGATTATAAAGTCTGATAGTACTACATCCCAACATACGTGCATTAAAAACAGAGGCCCAAAACAGAGGTACACTAGTCCATCTTGTGTGATGGACGAGTGAAATGTCCAGGTTGTACTCCACCCTCGATCTCCAGGATTGTCTACAGTTACACCCTGAAAAGACCTAGGTGGTAGAAAATGGATTAGAGAAACATTAAGGTTTGTTTCATAGCATTTCTTAACTGGAATGGAATATTTCAATCAATCCTTTCAGACCTTAGATGTGCTTGTTGTGGTCTCCAGCAGAGGAGCCTCCGTCCATGGCGTTCTACAAAGATGCGCGATGGGCTAAAACAAATTGGTTGGATTATTTCTCCTTGGCGCACTCATCCTAGTGCTTTCGCTGGAGCTACAATCTAAATGCAAATTGCTAGCTGATTTTTTTTTCTAACTCTATCCCAAGGCATTCTGAGGCAAATTCAATATATTACAAGCTGTTTATACTTAAATGTGATAATAGGAGTCCTACCTGTTGTTCTGCCAACCAGGTCAGAGAGACTGTATGTGGTTGATGCTGTATTTCTCGCAGTAATGTGAACTAAACATTTTTTGTGCAAAATTCTCAGCTGTTTTTAGCAAGAGCTTTAATGTAAATTAGTGAGAGGAGTGGGTTGGTTTATTTTAAATGGAATATACAAGGTTGATTTGTTACAACAATCCTCTGATCCCAGTTTCATGTTCCTGTTTTTTTGGGAGAATTTCAGTTCTATGTAAATAACGATTACATGAGGATAGAAATAGCAAAAAATATATATTTAAAAAGAACCATGAAAAAAGTAAATGGGTGAAAGTGACTGGTTATCAGGTGTGATTGACAGAAGGACTGTCCAATAGTGACATAGTGACAGTGCACGTCACTGATGACTTGTCGTTGGTGATGCAGTGATATCCAAAGTCATTATTGATATTGTCTGGCTTTTGTTTAATGACATGTCAGTTGTCAATTAAAAGGTTGGGAACGAATATATTCACCCTCTCACTGTTCCTCCCAACTTCTATTTCCCTACTGTTTCCATCCACATCATTATATATTATAAATCAGACCTCATATTTAATTTTAACCAAAGGATTTTTTAGAAAGGTTTTATGAAGCAGAATGAAGTAGATTTACATAGATAAAAATACTACAGTATTTCTAAACCTAGCAGGGCTCTTCTGGGTAACTCTTGTGGCTTAATTTCACAGCAGCGTAACTTTGTTTAGTCTTTAATATAACCCTAATTACATCCACTGAGAACATTTTCACAGTGGAAAACTAAAGGCTGCATAAAATGGTCCCCGTTGGCCTTATCTAATAAATCCAAACACAAAATAAATAATGATACATTGATCCTCCTGAATATTAAAAAGCCAACATATAACTCATTTTGTTCACCCTCTCCCACTGCGCTGAGTTTCCTTCCTGCAATTATAAATAAATACAGAAAATGACATCACAAAGTGGATCCAGTTGAGGTGAATTGAAAAAAACAAAACAAAACAAAAAAAACAAAACAACAACAACAACAGCAACAATGCAAAAGCAACAGTAAAACATGTTCAGTTTCCTGCACTACAGAGCAGGTGATGTGTTTCACCATCTGTCCATTCTGCACACGTTTGTTTGGTTTGGTTTAAATTATGTCATAAATTTAGATAGTTGTGTCTCTAAGCAGCTGTTGGTTAAAGTACTGGATACACTTAAGCTAATTATGTTTCAAATCAATACCCGTGTTTAACCTTTTGTGACCTCTCCGTTGTTGTTGTCCTTCCATTTAGAGTGGGGAATATTAACGTTCTCTGATCAGGAGAGTAATTAATGATCACAGTATGCCCAACATTGATTTCCTCCTCCAATTGAGTCATTTTCTAAGTGTTTACATATCATTAAGTATTCAGTATTTGGGAGTGAAAAATGATCACATTCATTTCAATAGCACTAAACAAATACTTTACTTATTATACTTTAAAATCCTATTTCTGATTCAGTGTAGCTGTTTACTTGTGTTATTTGTCATTCTAAGGTTAAGACAAAGTTCCCGCAGGAATTTAGTTTATTGGTTTTCCATATGTACGTTCTGTGATGGACTGGTGATGAGTCCGCCGTCTTCTCTGTTTATTGTTTTTGACGTCAACAGGTTCCATGAAGTCGCCTGAGGAGACGGGCTCCTATATACATATATCTTATGAAAATAAGAAAACAGTATTTGTTGTAAGCAGTTCTGGGATATTTATTTCGCTAAAATCTGAAGATTCTTTTAGAGTATGAAAAACAGAGCAAAGAAACATCGTTAGCTGAGTCAATGTCATATTCACATTAATACTTCCAAGTAAGTCAACAGTTTCCTCTGCATACCAATATCAGGGCCATGAAGGGCAAACAGAAGTGTTTATTAGATTGTTGCAAGAGGGAATTGCTGCACATTTTCCCAGAGTCACATATTTGTCACAACACAATTACATATTTGAATATGAATGTGATTGTGGTCAGTGACTTCACACGGCCAAGTGTAACACTCCATCTGCGCCCGGCGTCTAATGACTTGCACTCTGACCACAACGATGCACTGAAAAAGATTTGTTATGCTGCCCGTGGCTCGGCTGCTCCGCCAATAATAAAGGAGGATTTGTGTTTAACGCCAATGTGTGTGGATGTCAAAGACGGCAAAGGAGGCCAGAAACAAAACAGGGGGATTAGAGTTCTCTCCCATGTATTTACTGTATAATGGAGGAGGATGAGGGAACAACAGTGGATGCAGCCTTTGACGGGAAGATTTCTCCCGGGACGGAAAACACCTGAATAATAATGACAAATCACAGCCTGACATTTCGAGAGGGAGGGGTGGTTCCTGCAAAATAAGCCTCACACAGCAGCGACAAAAACAATGGTATTTAAAGAAGAGGATTATATTTTTAGTTGGTGCGGCCAAACTGGAGAATTCCCAGAAGGCAACATGTGTACAGACATCTCACAATTTGTAGGTCGAATGAAAATTCACTTTCTGAACAGAATTCGTCTGCGTTTATGCAAGCTTTAACTTGACATTTCCTGGAATATTCTAATTGCAATACCAGTAGAAATGTAGCCTGGAACCTCTTTACATTTTGCCTCAAACATTGAAAAAGTACCAAACATAAGATTGTATCTAGAAATGTATATTTTCCTCAGCACTCAGCCAACCACTTCAACCTCAGACAAAACTAATTTTCAAGTAGTTATTCTGACAGATGGTGAAGTCATAGTCTTCCACATGAATAATGTTTAAAGAACAATTCCATGTCAAGTGCAATAAAAATTAAATCTGAAAAAGGTGTACATTTATTTATATGACTGCAGGATTGAGTTATAAAAATGGAGGAAGCTTTGGACACAAACTGAACTGCTGGTCGCCGTGTACATACATAACTTAAAGATCAGGGTCACTAACATTCAATATAAATTACTGTAACAGTGTTTGCATGTTAGTTTGTTAATTATCAGAAAAGCCTCCTGGATTTTACCTGGGTGTTGCCCTCAGTGAACTACAGTGTTCTGCAAACAGACTAAGAATCTAATCTTCCTATTAAACTGTCAGTCATGTCTTTAAAAAATGCAGCCCGTGTAGAGAATGACTCCAGTCTTTATCGGATATGTCAAATTGTTTATCTCTTCATACATTTGTCCTGAGGTGGTACACAGTTCATTTAAGGCAGTACTTCTCAAATAGCGGGGCGGGCCCCTCTGGAGGTGCGTGGTGAGGTCCCAGGGGGGACATGAGGGGCTTCAAATGGAATATGGCACTTATGACTTAGGTGTACCACTGCTGTAATGCTTGAATGATAAACAAGCCTTCCGTCACTAGGTGGCAGCAACTTACACAGTGGTTTGTACAGATAAAAATATACATGTTATAAGGTTCTCAATAGTATTTCAATTCATGAAAACATTTCTGTCCCCAAGGGGGGAGCATGACAGAAAATAATTGAGAACCACTGATTTAAGGTGTTGGGATGGAGCCGTTTTTGGTGGTGAGACTCACCAAACAGTGCTTGTTAATACATATATTAGGGTGACCCCGATAGAATTTGTTTTTTTCACAAATCGATACGAGTACGACTGTTTTCATTTGTGTACTCCCTCCCCTTTCAATGAATACAGAATGAAGTGGTATTATTGAGGTGGCACAGCTCTGTGGAGAACAGGGTGACGTGTGTCAACCGAAACCACAGTGTCTCTAGAACAGTGGTCAGCAATTTGGTGCCCGGGTGCACCTGTTAGCTCCCATGGACTACCTAAGGTGCCCACAGGCTGTTCTTAAAATAAAACCAGTCAACAACAGGGTCATAAAATCACTTACACCTGCAATGGTATTACTAAGTGCCCTTGAAGTAGCTCTCAGTTTCAAAAAGGTTGGTGACCTGTTCATGATCTGCATCCGACCAGACGATCTGCTCTTCTTACATAGAACCTATCAACGAATTGTGATTCATACTTCACCAAGGCTAATTGAAAACGTAGACCGCAGAGTGAAATGCTCGACTCAATATGACAATTTAGAAGTGACTCCACGTCACGGCGTTACATTGATTTCCCGTGAACGCTTCTGTAGGTCGACTATTGAGTAAAATGACCACTGAATGTCTGACGGTTACAGGTCAAAGGAAATCCATGCATGTAGGAGGGAGATAATGAAACAGAGCCGAGTCAGAGCCCACAGCCACTTCACAGTCACCTGCTGCGTCTCCCTTGATGATGAGATGGTTCTTTGTAACTGACATTTACCTAATCTCCAGTCAACTTTTTCATCATTAGTTTTCTTGGCTCTTGTGTTTACACGTGTCTCCGTCTTGTCTGTAAAATCCACCTGCGCGGTGCTACCTTAATTGAATGGTGATGTTTTTGGTTGTTTTTTTTTTATAACTGCTTATTAATCCTCAGATTTCAGTTCAGTCAGTGTGGCTAACACAGGTGGGTTCATCTTTCTTAGATACACAGAAAATAGGATTATGATGGATTTTGTAGAAATTATACGGCTCAGAAATAGATGCTCTACTTATCTGCTTACACTCCAGCAGCCAGATGCTGACGACTCCATTCTGGTAGCAGTGGAGATTAAATAGTGTAGTTTCTGTTTATTATTTTAACTGGATGGAACTGAGTAGATTTGAACTTTAACATTCCTCATCTTTGTAACTAGACTTACATTTTTTTCTGAAATATTCACAGCTGTCAATATACTGTTCAGATAGAAACATTCAGTCAGATGAGGGGAGAGTGATTGATTTTTTTCAGGTGAGACTGTTAAATGGTTATAATCAATTTTCATTTGTGTCGATTGGGCGTCTGTTGGGATTTTTTTTTTTTTTGGCTGGTCATGGCTGCTCACTGTCTGATCTTCACTACACACCTGCAGTTTATCTTCAAGATTGACACTCCACTGCAGACCCAGGGTCGTCTGTCTCCTCCACCTTGTTGTTCTGTGTCTGAAATCCACCACACACTAATTCCAGATTCCTGCACAGATTCCTGCACGTTCTTACGTTTGGCATCCACTAGGTAACAGTGCTGAGTTCAGAGTTCATTTCCTGGCCGATATCAGTTCTTAGACACGGAGACGTAAGAGGGCGTCGTAATTATATTCCTACACCAGCGGTCTATGCAGACATAATATTCAGTGTGCGATGGGGGCGGGGTTTGTTGTTGGTAATTTATTGTTGTTTTGTTTATGTTTTCCTCTGGTTGTTCCTTTTATGGAAGTACAGGAGGTATCCTGCTCAACACTGCCCTGATCATTTCCAGTGGCACTGCGCCATTTTATGCTTTGTGGTACACAATAATTTCTACAAAAACAAGCAATGTGTTTGTACTTGTTGTTGGGCATAAAAAATATTTGTGGAGTAATTGCAGCCAATCCTAGTTGTCATTGAGTGAGAACACGGACAGTCCTTTACTTTTATTCAATTAAATATGTTAAAGTTGATGCTGTGATTAGTAACTGAATGTCTGCTACTCATACACAGCCTGAGTGTGTATCTCAAGGAACAAACACACCTCCACAACTGAACTGTACCTTTGAGAAATCAACCTATTGATCACACACCACTTTGTCCTTTAAGATGCAGTAATGGTTCTACTGAACACAACCAAAAATCTCCTCAACAGTCTCACTTTGAGAAGGAGAGAATGATGTCCTCAAATTAGTTCTACCCTGAAAACCTAGACTTTCCTAGTACTGTATATTGAGCTGTCTTTTTCTCAGTATGTACTACTTTTACTGTACCAGTAAATGTGAATATTTTAGACAAGTTGAATTATTTTTTTATTACAAATGCAGCTGGATCACAGATTCGTTAATAAAATATATGAACCTTGAGATCCAAAACCACAGGTTTTCCCCAAAGTTTGAATTAAAGTTCAAACTTCCAAATGGTTTTAAATTCTGTTCAGAACCTGAATTATTACAGACACACAGAAACGTGGATGCTTGGGTACAGTGATGAATGGATGTGGTCATAACTGCATCCCCTCATGTTATTAGCTGAAGGGATAATACTCTATCCTAAATTTAAATATTTTACGAGGAGAAAAAAAAAGATCTTTTTTTTAGTTTCGACAATCTATTTCACCACTGACATCTGCTTCATTCAAAATGAGCTTTGCTTGAAAAATATCTTGTCCAGAGCTGGATTGAATCTGAGCAGAAGTACGATGGCTGAAGAATTGGGAAGTTCAATTTTCCGAACATGCATAAATGATGATAATGACTTGTAAGGGCTTTGATGAGAAACCATTTCTGGTCTTTGGTCAACGTGCCCTTGGAAATAATAAGTGAATCTGAAAAATGACTTTCTTGCAGTAATACATTGTATATTCCTTAGTTGAATTCTCCAGCTCATTATGCATTTTGCAGCTGGTACATTGTTAGAGTGCCTGATTAATGCACGTCTGTGTTACTAATTCCTGGGAGAAACAGAAAATGAAATGCTAAAATTAGCGTGAGATGAGGTTTTTCTAATGTGTTTCACATCAGAAATAGGTCTATAGTTTATACGAGGAAAAAAGTGTTCTTTTTACATTTCTGTGATCGACAACTACGGCTCATTATGAGAAGAAGGCTGTGGACTTTTCTCTCACTTGATTGCTTTTGAAGTTATACGTGATATGAGTTGCTGGGGGATTTTTTGTGTCAAAAAAAACCCAATTTCTGGCAAATTCATCATGTGCCATCTGCTGTCAGAATCTGGTGAAAACAATTAAAGGCTCGACACCCAGACTGAGCTGCCCCAACAGTCAATACAGAAGCCTGTGTACAGTGGTCTAGGACTGATAAACTCATTAGGAAATGCTAGGAAGGAAGGAAGAGAATGATCATGACTCTGAGAAGAGACTGACACATCGAGGTGTGAAAAAACATTCGTAAAGAGCAACTTCGACCAGGTTTTTTAGCAAATTTACTCCGTCTGGGTTAAAGGCTTTTAACACTTAACGTAAACATAACCTCCGATGTCTCCAACCGTCTCCTACTGGCCAACATTTGCTCGCACCGATATACTCACACATCATAATTAAAACTCAAACACATTCCTGGCGTTTGTCCAAGTCGGGGACAATTTACAACTGCTTCTGCTATGCCTGGGCATGAAAGCGGACGTTGGTAGCCGTCCAGGCAGTCAGTCTGTCAGTTACTGTGAATCACACTCTCACTCCATTAATGCTGCTTGTCAGTGGCGTCTACGAGGCAATCAAGAGAGCACGGGGTATTGAATCATGGGGCGTGTTCTTCGCTAACAATACTTGGCATGGAATTGATTTCCACCAATATCCCTTCAGTCCTCAGGCTCTGGGATGTAGTTCATCAATGAGACACTTTATCGGGGGGTGGGAGGAAGGGGGGGGGGTCAGAGGAAGTGATTGATAACTTCTTTTATGAGTGGTAATACCCAGAGTATTACATTTCTTTCATTCGGGGCATAAAAAGTCAATGTAAGAGTGGCACTGGGTAATGACCTTCTTATTTTTGGCTGCTTCAATGTTATGTATCCATAAAAGCTGCCTCACTATCTTGTTTGTGGTAAATATAAAAGCTTTTAAAACTGGGCATTTTAAACCCAGACGAATACACAAGTATTTCAAGCACATATTGGGTCTGATAGACAAACCATTCTGATTGGTTCTTCAGTATTAGTCATTGTCTGTGTGTTGTGTCAATATTACCAGTGTTATAGCTGTTCAGTAGTTGAGTTTTAATAAGTGGAAATGATACCTTGGTCTTGTGACCGCTGTCAGTGTCCGCAGGTTGTGCTGGTGGTGTTCAAATGTTGGTACTGTCCAGTGCTTCAGACCTGGGGTATTATAATGGTGTTTTTGCCCCCGAGCCTCCACTAACATTCTGATCCTGGTTCAGACTGAGCACATAACAAATGACTTTATTATAATCTGTAAAACATTCATGTTCTCCAGGGACCACGTCCTGCTAATTTCTCCAGTTGTATGAACAAGTACAGAATTGATTGCCATGACATTCATGTCTTGAACAAAATGGATTGTGATAATTTAGTGAATCCTTGACATTTTATCTTGTGTCGTCATTCCTCAAGTTTATAATTCATCCATTTCTTTTGCTTTACGGCCAAATACAAATTTTGTTCCATCCATCTTGGCCTCACTTTGCACGTTTCAGCAGGCTAACGTGGAAAAAAGGAGACGTGTGTGTATATATGGGATATTATATCTGTCAAACCTCAGTATGTATGTGCTGTACTTGTAGGTCTCCTTGTGAGTGTATTGGCGTATGTAGCCTCAGAGACACGAGCAGTGCTGTCACCTCTGAATCTGTCCGTAACATATGAGGAATTAAGAAATATCTTAAATTACAGTGGGGTCTATCAATAACTGAGACCTTTTACCAAATGAAAAAAGCACAGTCAGCATCCTGACTATTTCCACCTGTCGCCACATAAATTGGCTAAATTGAACTTCATTACTTGACAAGACGTTATCCACATCTTACTGGGAACTGAAATAGCAATTTCATTATATTTTCCTCTGCATATTTCTCACGCACTTTTTCTTACAGCGACAAATCCACCTCTCAGCATGATACTGAAAGATCCATGCATAACTAATGTCTCCCACTAAATTACATTAATTGTTTTAAACCTTGACATATCAGCACGATTGCACCAAGTCTCAGCTGGGTGGGCAAATGTATTATTGATCAAAATTTTTACAATGGAATGATGAAAAGGATGATTAATTTACACTGTTTAGTTGGGATGAAGCACTTATGTTGTTTTCATCCACTCTGGTTTGACTTTATATTTGGAACGGACTTGATGAGCAGAGTTATACGGAGAAGACGACTTTGTTTACGCCAAATATTGGATTGTGCTGTGTTCACTTTCTTTCGTTTGTGTTGTTTTTCTGGGAACTTTTCGTTATCTCCCAAGCACAAGTCGGACTCTTCTGATTTTCTGTCCTAGATTGGGGGTGTCAAACTAATTTTCACCGGGGACCACATCAGCAATACAATTCCCCTTGAAGGGCCTGTTGTAAATGGAAGACTGTATAGATCAGGGGTACCCAAACCCCAGTCCGCGGACCAGTACCAGTCCATAGGTCATTTGGTACCGGGCTGCAGTCGGACAAAAAATGTACTTAATTTTCACTAATGTACTTCATTAAAAAAAATCTGTTTTTTTAATTAAAGATAATCTGGCAATATGTTGAAATAATAGGTCACGGGTAACGGGTGATACTGGCTGACCAGTCCTTGGAACAAAAAAGGTTGTGGACCACTGGTATGGTTAACTAGCATCATCTACTCAACATTCTCCTCATTTCTTCTTCAATGGTGTGAATGATTGTATGCATATATTAGGGAAGATGTCATTCTCACGAAGGTGTCGCTGTAATGAATAATGGGATGCCATCAGTGTTGATGAGAGCTTTATTCTGATTTCAGTGTAACGTACTCGGAGGATTCCTTCACTACCTAAAAACCCATGACCTTTTTTTTTGTTGACCTTTTAACTCCGTGTTGGGCCATTTACCTCCAACTGTTTATTTCTGGGTTGTAAATCGCTGCAGAGCATCACAGTGGCCAAGTGGTGCAAGCAATAACATGAATAATCCATTGGCAGTTCCTGCTGGACTGATGGAACAAGAGAGCTCAATTACCGTGGTACTTTGAGAGTACATGCGGAGTACAACCAGACAATAACAACATTAGCCTTTCCCCCTGAAAGGTTAAACATATTTTGACTCGGGAGTATGTTTAAGTTGTATGTACTCACGCTCTGTATACTTTCTGAGTTCATAATCAAGCAAAACTTTGAAACATGATTGACTGGATATTTTTGAGCTGCAACTGAGTAGCAAGTATTTGAGCAGGGGAAAAAAATGCACCCCTAGTTTGAGTTATCATTGAGATACCAATACTGGTATCAGTAGCAGGCCAACATTTCATTCAAATACTAGTACTCATACCCGAATCAGATTGATTGAGCCACACGATACTCTTATGTGTTACAATACGAGCAATACTCAGTTCTCAGTTCACCGATTCAGTGAATAGATGGCAACTCACCAGGTCACTTCTTTGTAGAAACTTATTAAACCATCATTTGTTGGGGGTCTCATTAGAACAAATTGGTTTCTCTGCAATAGTGAATGGGGCACAGGTTCTGACGTGTGTGTGACATGTGGACCAAATAGTTTCTTCATTAGCACCTTGTTTGCAGCTCTGGCATTGTTTGGGTGGCAAAGGTCGTTATTTTATTTATTCAGGTCATCTGGGATCTTTGAACTCTGAATCCGGAAGCTTGGAACAGTCTTGAATTTGGGTTGACTGAAACCCTAGGGTGTCATTTAGAGAAACCAAACATTAAAATGTCAACCAAATAGACTGAGACTGAGTTTTCTCTCTTTTTTTACATCATAACACTGACCAGTTTATGTTCTTAAAATATTAACAATGTTTTCCAAACTCCCTGCAATTCCTTGGCAAGACGAGCTGTTTTATATATATATATATATATANCAGACCATTTGAAATTCATCGTGGAGGTCCATTGTCCATTCCAGGCACGTCTGTCAATCTGCCTGTGAAATGAAAAGCCACAGGCTACTGACCCAGACACATCAGCTCCCCTTTCAGAACATC
Source organism: Cynoglossus semilaevis (assembly GCF_000523025.1). Taxonomy (NCBI): domain Eukaryota; kingdom Metazoa; phylum Chordata; class Actinopteri; order Pleuronectiformes; family Cynoglossidae; genus Cynoglossus; species Cynoglossus semilaevis. The sequence continues at coordinate 10,615,306 of NC_024312.1, read as the reverse complement.
TAACATTTTCTGAAGTCTTCATACCCACACATTGATTTCTTTAAAAAAAAAGTATCTATATTTTTGGCTCTCTGGTGCCTTTAAGGACCAGGCTTGTGTTGTTTTTTTTTTTCTAACTCAGTCTTGTGATGTTGTCATTTCAAGGGAATTTAATGCTTTGCAATTACGTAGCAAACACGAATCCATCATACAGTGATGTTTTATCTACAGTTAACATTACAACTCAAATATTTACATTTACCTGTTCCGATATTCGTTTAGGAGTCTCGGAACATTTCTCAGAGATGACTGAGTCAAGAGAACGGGCAGATATAAATCTGAGGTTTAATTATTGATTGATAAAGAGTGTAGCGTTCACCGATCGCCTACAGTAGTCCACCTGAGAAACGGCTCCTCCTCAGGTCTTCAGCAGTAAATCTGATCACACCATTTACTCTCTTGGTTTTCTGTATAATTCTACAGCAGACAGCAGCTGTAATGCATGCCTTATGTGTTGCATGTCCCTCAGTTTTCAGAGCTCACACACTGCTCACTTTGATCTCAAGGCCACAGTAGGAAAGAAGTTGGATTTTTTCCTCATGTTTATTTCTTTAGTGTGTTTATTATTTAAAGAGATTTAAATAACTCCCCTCATGTAACTAATTTTCTATTAATGATTCAGGCCTTTAGTTAGATGCTAATGAAAAATCCTTGTGTAATTATTTTTTTTTTGGAACATTTTCAAGACAGAGACGTAAACACGAACACGAATTTCATAACAAACAGATATGAGAAAAAGGATGTCTAAAGTAGTTTACTCTGGATTAAAACTCAAACTCTGCTAAATAGGTTTTCAAGCAAGTCTAAAGTGTTCCAAGGTTTTCATTTAATGGTCTTTTGACATGGACCTCAGGTCACTACAGAGATTTTCTGCTGGACTTTTGTAGACCAGCCTATTATACATTTGACTTTGGGCAGCTGTTGTGTTACAAATAACAACACCAGGTCTGGTGTTTCTGTTGTCTGTGTGTTTACTTTTAAAAGTAAACTTCATATTTCATACTTCAAAGTTCTATCACCGCTCACAAGATTGGCGTTCCTTGTGTTTATATAGCTCTCCTTTTCCTTCTTAAAACATTTACAAAATGTTTTCGTTTTGTCTGGTCTGACCAAGTGCTAGGCTTTCAGGATGCTTGTGGCCTTAGAGGATCAGGTTTAGTTATCAGAGGTTTGCAGGTTTGAATCCTGACCTGGCTGGTTGTGGTGGTTGGGCAAGCACCCAGAGTTCCCTTGGTGCTCCTAAAAACTGCTCCCCAAGCATGGGTATAAAGTACAATGACAAATAAAGCTGATTGTTGTTCTTCTTTTTAAAAGTGCTCCATTAACAGAATTGGAGAAGGAGTGCAGGGCTCTGGTGACTGTCTGCTCCGAGGTTGAGGAAGTTTTGTTTTGTACCACATGGATCTCTTTGACCGTGAAACATGATTTTGATACATTTTTCTCCCCGTACATTAGGAAATTTTTGTATTTCATATACACAAAGTTCTTTGGCCATGAAAACTTTTGCAAGAATTTAACAACTTTATATCTGTTATGTAACCCGTTTAGCTTTATGCAAATTGTTTCTTCCAAAATCTAAGGTGTAACAGCTGAATACACCAAAATGTGACCAGTAACAAGTTATAAAAAAACAATCTTGTGCAGCTGAGATATTGATAAATTAAAAAGGATGAGCAAACTATGAATTGCTGAGTTAGGTTTACTTGATTGGCACTGGGGAAATACATTTTTAAGAACACTTAAAAAACTCCATTTCAGAAATTCTTTAAAACAACCTATATGTATATATTATAATCTGTTTAGAATAAAATGAATTTTAATGAGACTGGTTTAATGTAGAGTCACATTTTATTTGTGCTGAAATTCAATAAACCCCTGAGTGTAAGATGAGACAAACATCTGACAGTGTTTCACAGGAACAGATAAAATGAAAATGTCACAGAAATATCACAAGACCGGAATCCAAATGGCACACAAGTTCAGACAAGAGCAGAGAATAAGAAAAATGTGACTGTGTGCACATCCGCTACTGTGTTGTGTTACTGTAGGTGTAAAATCTGAGGAGCTGTGGTCAGAATGCTGTATGCACTCAGGTCAGTCCCAATATTAAAGCAGATCACTGGTACCAACAATACAATACAATGTCAAACATCAAAGTGCTTCCAGTACCAGACATTAATATTTAATAAATACTGATCATTATATGTACTCAGAGTTGGAGGTAATAAACATCATTAATCATCATCATAACAGCATTTAAAAAATGAAGGGCATCCCGAGTAGTACCAGAAAATATCAACCTCCCTCTGTGATGTAAAGCACAGACAACCAAACAACATAAAATTATATAAAAATCTTGGGGTCAAAAAAACCCAAGAAACACTTTTTTACATATAAAAACACCAGGTTTTAAGTGTTTCATCTTTGTGTCATAATGTCTCGTCTACAAATGTAATGAATCACAGTATATAACGAGTAATAAATACTACCACCGATTGTCTGGAATAAAGCAAACTTTCTTAGTTGTGGAGAATTTTTCTACTAGTATGATGGACAGATGTTTACCACCATGATAACTAAAAGATAATTTCCACAGGAGTGTTTTATCATCCACAGATTCATTAAAAAAAACCTCAGTGCAGCGTCCTACTGAACAGAAATGGCACTCTGTTTTAATCTCTTGGTAAAAAGGTGGCTGCTTCTTCCACAGTAGGTGTCTGTGGTGGTCTGCAGAGAGGCTTCTAGAGAATCCAGCAGCGCGGTCTCCAGGTCTTCACCAAAATTGTACTGCGATGGGAAAAAAATGAAAGAATTAGATTTCTGATTGGAGCTGTCAAAAAAAAAACATAAATGAAATGAATCATAAATTTGCATCATAAATGCATTTCAATAATCAGGGAAACTGACATGAAAAAAAGAACTTCAAGATTTAAGAAGTGTTAATTTCAAAAGTTTTCAGAAAATCAGAATTCTGTCTTTTGTCACACCATCAAATAAGGATAAAAACGTCATCATACAGTGTTTGAATAGACTATAATTTCTCCGGACATCAGGTTACTGGTGGCAGACTTTCTTTATTATCACTCATTCACTGCAGTCGGCAATAAAACACCATTAACAGCCTCCTATCGATTTTTATGTGGATGCTGCTGGTGCATTGTCCACACAGCCATCATGTCTCAAACTAGCATCAGCACTAAAAATTTTTACAACACTTCTGTGGGCTGGCTGGGTAATGGTAGTGCCCTTTATTGCAAGCTCCTCTGCTGGCTGAGAGAGCCTGCAATGGGAGCCAGGCTGACTAAGGAGCTCTTGGTGGGATGGAAATGAGTTTCTTTCAGAATTGCCTGCTCCAGGCTTCGGGGTGCTATCCTCCCAGGACGTAGTGGGAACAGAGTGGGAGGGGGCCTGAGGAGCAACCGGAAGGGTTGATAAAAGCTTCAACAAAGCATAGCTTCGGAATACAAAAGGATTAAATTCTCCTCTGTTACACAGACCTGAAGTCTAATAAGCTAATGGTAACACAAAGCCACAGAGTGTGCATCCATCCACTTAGCACAGGGCATGTTTCATAATAACAAAGAACCCGCTGCATTCCTCAAACTCCTAAAACCAGGTAGAGCAGGCTGTATGTACACTGTATGTGCTGCTGTGTGTGTTTTTGTGCTGTCGGAGAGACTGATGGAGGCATGAAGCGGCGAGTGCCCCATAATGAAGCCAGCTCGTTTACTTAATGGCTGAGAACATTGCCTGTAGTGATAGTGGCCAGGCTAGCCCTGTGGCAGTAATGGATGGAGACCAGCTAATGATGCTTCCCCTGCCCCTCCACCCTTTCCCCCCGCCTCCATGTTGACCAGTGTGATGATGTAAACAGGGGCGGATGAAATATGTACCTCTGGCCCAACAGCACTGTACAGCTGACCTGGCTCCTCACTGATGATGTGAGTTACTGAGCAAAGAGATGCTGCGTTAAAGATGAATTAATGTTAGGCAGGTGATAACACAGTTGACTAATTGGGGATTTTTTTTTGTCACAATGTCATGCCATCGATGTTTACTACTCAATGAATTAGGTTAATCAAGCTTTTAAACATTATAATACTGACATGTATTATAAAGTATATACTGTAGTTTTGCTCAAGATGGCAGTAATTTAGTGGGACTTCTCACATCTCTTTCCAAACCCTTTGTTATCATGTCGGCGTACATTGTATCTGAGTTTATTAAAAACAATGTTCCCTGATGTGATTAATGGTAATCTTATGACACTGATGAAACAGCTCAGTTCATTTCACGCGTATGACAGAATGACAGAAATGTTTAACAGGTTATTGATTGAACCACTAGTAAATGGAAGCCCCGGTAAGATCAGAAGTTCTGCCTTTAAAAATAGAATAAACATTGGTCCCACGCTTTCTACTGCTGGTGTCTGGAATTTCTTTAAAATGATTGTTTTTGGAAGAATAAATTTGCCAAACTTGGGAATGTGTGCAATACTTGGCTTTTGTTAACAAACAAGAGCCCTTCAGGAAATATGTCATTTTTTTTATTTTTGTTTGACTGCGGGGGAAGTGATGAAGCACAGAATAATGTCACTTTGAGGCTCTCTCTACCTTCTGGATGGCTTCGTAGACAGCCCGAAATGCTGGCTGCTTGTCATTATGGTACACTCCCCGGTTTCCATGGAGAATGAAGACACCTTCCTCCTCAGCCTGATGACAGTTGCTGCCATACATGCAGTGGTCTGGGCGATAGTTCCACTGACAGGGAAACACATACAGGCTCTCTGTAACACAGAGAGAGGCATGGAAAGAGTCATTATAAATAAGTGACCTGGTCCAAGAAAAAAACTGAAATGTTTCCAAAAATCATCATCTTGTCTCAAAATACTATTATGTGCGAGGCTGCAGAAACCTGGATTATGGTGAAAGATGATGTTAAGGAGGTCCTGGTCCCCCCAGGTGATGTTGAGTTTGTACTTCTGGAGAAGAGGCATCAGAATTTCCTCCCACTTTAGTACGGCTGTTGTCATGTCATTCTGAGAGAAAAAAAGAAAATTTATATAATCAGACAGCGTCCACACATGTTTTCATCATGTACAGCACCATTTTATAATTCTGTTTATTAAATTGTGTTTCATCACACTTCATTTCAGAGAACATGCCATTTTTACTCAAATAACTGCGCTGGAATTGAGGCCTAGCAAAGAAATTACAAGAGTGACCTCATGAGGCCAATGTTGGTGGCACAGCTACTGCTTGATTTTTTCCATTCACACTCAAATACTCCACAATATTACAAATTCGTTCACGTAAAATTCTGTCTATATTAGTTCAATTACTTGTTGATTTGATTTTTGACTCATTAAAAATCACAGTCATGTCATTTACCCAGTACGTGTGTATTCATACTAACGGTTTACTACAAATACATGTACTGTTACAGCCCTAATTTAGGATAATTGAAATAAATAAAATCTCTATGGTTTTACCTTAAAGAATTTCTCCCTGAGGCGAGTCATGTTCATGAGCATCACCCCTGAATTGATGCCCGTTATGCCGTAATAAGGGTGGCGGGCAAATCGATTGTACCATCCAATGCGTGGCTCCTCGTGCTCTGGGGCCATGGCAGCCAGCTGGTCTGGAGTGAACTGTGAAAGCAGAGCCCAAATGTCCTCTACTGGCCGCAGGAAAAGGATATCAGTGTCCACATAGAGCAAAGAATCCACTTCTTTTAGGATGAGCTGAAATCAAAGATAGAAAAACTGTCAACGTGGTGGTGGAGGTGGGCATATAATCGTTACACATGTACCAAGTAAAAAATACGACTCTACACTTACTGGCAGAAAGAGCCTCTGTGAAGCACAGGGTTTGAAGAGTTTCTTCCACTCACTGGCATTCTCCTCAGGATAGGTAATGGCATGTATTTTAAACTTGAATTTTGTCCTAACTGTGGCAGGCCAGGAGTCCAGCTGTGTAACAGAACAATAGCAGATGCTATACCAACAACATCATAATCTGACACCTGCTTTAGGAATATAAGAAGTGAACATTCTGGTGCTGATGCCCGTGTAAAGGACAGACAGAGAAGACTTACAGCTGTTTTGAAGCTGTCATGAAGATCGTCCTCAGCAAAGATGTAAATGTGCAGAGGCTTTTTGCTGAAGAGAACAGCAGACTTGACCATGATGAGAGTCTCCTCCAGCCTGGGGCCACAGGCCACCACAGCCAGGTGACTAGTCTCATCATTTAGTTTCTTGACTTCTGATCCTGACCTCTCTCTGTGAGTCAAGACATAGTTGTGAAGGTTATTTAATTACTCCAGACTTTTGTTTTAATTTCTCTTTGATGAAAGATCAAGTGTACCTACAGATTCAGCTGTAGGTGAATGCACAAATATTGTAGTATTGTATGTGAGGAGAATATGAGCCGATGGTTACATATCATTTATATCACCTCACAGCATAGTTGTCCAAGTCATATTTGAAGGTTTTCAGAAAAAACAACATGCCTAAATCGGATAGTTGACTGACAGTGATTATGGAATGTAACAAGCACTCTGATTGGCTGAGGATATAGCCAGTAGGGCAGAGAGAATAAGCATCTTTAGTTGAAATGGGCACTAAATGTCAGCACATAAGATAGAATTACAGTAGTTATCAAGTAAGTGAAATCAAACAGATAATGAGAAGCACTACCTATTTTACTATATACATTTTTCTCAAAACGTATTATATGGTTGACAATCAGTAAAGAATCATTTTATCTTCTTATGAGAACCACGATCAGCCTATGATAGCCGCCTGTGATTAAACTTACAATGTGACAATAGGTCACAGATGTATATTTTTCATATCCGCCATCCTAGATTCCACTAAATTAAGTAGGAGTCATGCAACTTACAGATAAAGTGTATAATAATTTGTATTTGGACTAAATAAACTGGTAAACCAATCTGAAATTTAAAGCACCGCCTGTGGGAAAAGAAGGTGGAACTAAATGTTTGGATACGAATGTTAGAATGCAAACATTTACCTTAAGTCCTGAGCATTGTATGTTAATATTTATAGACTGTTCTTTTAACAACAATGTCCTATATAACCAAATGACAATTGATTATCTTGTTCTTGTGGTTTGCAATTGTTAAAATAGCGTTTTTGTGATAGAGTTCGTATAGAGTCAAATTAATTCTAGCAGTAAAAACAGATATTTTGGGCTTGAAAAAAAAATTTTAAAAATCACATGGCGATTATCAAAAAAATCTTTAAAATTGGAAAGCAAGGATTAACAAAAATCACCGAAATCTTATAGAAAGATGCACAAAATCAGTCATACCTAAAGGAAGATTCCACAAAGCAGTTCACTCCACATACATCAGCAGGCAGTCTCCAATATGGATTCCAGTAAGAAACTGACAGTGATTTACACCTGTCAGAATGAAAACGTGAGCTATTCGAATCTCAGAGTTAAATAATTGACCTCTTTATTCACACTAGACATTCCATGCTAAGGGATTAGACTGGTGAGCTGCAGCTTCAGGGTTAGTGGTTCAATTTAAGATCCCTCCTTAAATCCACAAAGCTAACGAGTATACATGTAAGTTATGTCGACGAATACTATAATTTAGCAAATGCAGGCTAATATCAAGGCAACTATTTTAAAATTAACGATAATTTTAAAATACCTTGAGTAAGTAACGGAAGGTTAGTAATACAATATTAACTGCTTTCTACACTTTAGTTAAATTATATGTATTCAGCTTGTGTTCACTGCGTTATTACACTATATTAGTTTAACTACACAGAGATAAAGCATTAGTAAACAAACAACACACGTTTGAATAGAAGCGTTAGCAGGAGCTGTAATTTCTTCACTACAAGTGAGAAATAACTGTTAGCGGTTAGTAAAAAGACGTTTTTGCAAAAAACGGAACAAAATAGCAGGCTAAGCTACCTGTCAGGCTCATCTTTCCGGTATCTGAGGCCTGACGGTCCCGGACCTTTCCTGAGTAAGTGCCCCGTGTCATGACTGCTCCTGTGGCGGTTCCCCTGCCAACTCACTCCCCATTCCTTCACCTCCCCGTCCTCGAAGGTAGAGACGAGTTTACTGAAGACGTACAACAACGAGCAGAAGGTAAACACTGCGCTGAGGAGAAATGCGTGAAGAAAGCATCGCATTTTGTGTTGCGAGTCTTATCTTGTGCGCTACCGAACCATGGTTGTTGATTAGAACAGAAGTTTGTAGAAACACCAACGCCCATCACACTCACCCAGCAAGTCTGGAGTTAAGAGTTGACAGTCGTCTGTCCCACCCAGTCCAAACACTGTATGTGTGATCCAGATAAAGCAAAACTTGTGGGGACATTTTGGGACAATACTCAATACTGGGACACATTACCCTTATGGAGACATTTAGCAGTTCTCCGATGCGCGAGACGACAAATGTTCAAAATATTTTAGTTAGGAAAATCATTAGTCTGATTGGAGTGAGGTTAAGGTTTGGAAACATACATTTGGTATGTTTTAGTTATGGTTTTGTGTGCAGCACAAATGATTGTTGTTAAGGAGCTCCCATTATATCAACATCTTTAAGTTTACACATTTACATTAATGTTTCAAAACATATATTCTTTTTGGAGAAAGAAAGTTAAATTACACATCAGTGTTATTTCCCACCTGCCTTGTCTTATTTAATTCCAATTATATTTTAGTTGTAGCTAATTTGGTTTGAGAAAAGATGAGTTGTAGTACCGATGAAGTGAATGTTATTGGTTACATTTAATTACAACTTTAATATAAACAGTGTGCTCTCCCCCTTTTAACAGGCGTGTAGTGATGGAATCATGAAATCACGAAACAGTGTTAAAAGGATGCAAATTCAAGACACAGTCTTAATAACATTGTTTCTTCATTTAAGGTCACATAAAAGTCACAGTGTGAAAAAATGTTGTTGACAAATTCAACATACAACAGTATAATATGCAAACTCTGGATTTCCTGGAAGTACACACAAAATCTGATTTACAAAGTGGGTGCATTATTTGAAAACATTTAACTAAACCCACCTAAACATGAATTTACAAAAACATCTATAGATTGAACCATGCTCTAAGTTACCGAAGCAGAAAATATCAGGTGTTTTTGCTCAAATGATGGACAGATGATGGCTCTTAATGAGTCTGTTATAAATATCATGACTGATGGTAAACAGCAAATAAGAGATTAAGTGCAAAAAGTGGGAAAAACAAAGATATCCTAAAGTTGAAATTCTTTCCTTTTTTAATACCACAGTTCAGCAGCAATGGAAAACCTTTCCCTTTCCCTGAAATGCAGTTATGTTAGATGTGGACAACAAGTACAATTTCTGGTTGTAGGTATTCAAAGTGCAGGGGTGTACTGCAGACTGCAGAGTGTGAAGGTCAGTGAGTCTCTCCATTTACTGTAGAGCCTTCTCCAAGGGGTGATGAGCACCTGGAGACTCCTTGTTCTGTGTTATCCGAGCTTGATCCACTTTGACTGTGATGGTCTACTGAAGCAGCACTTGTTAAAGAAGATGTGGGGTTTGCTTTCTCCTTAAAGTCTGTGATAATTACAGTCAAATCTCCAACAGTGACCTCTAGATGCTGGGCGCTGCTGCGGTCAATGTTTTTTAACCTGGGCCTGGGGGAAAAAAAGAAAAAAAAGAAAAAGAAAATCGCAAAAATGAATTCTTGCATGGTAGATATTTTACACATTTACAGGTTAATTGTGAAAGAAAAACACTTGAGTAATGTTCCATTATTTTTTGGACATGAATTAATTACCTGATCTTTTTATGGCTTTTCTTTTTTAGTGTTGAATCCTTATCACTCTTGTCTTTTTCAGATTTTTCTTTCTTTTCCTTTTTTAGGTGTGTGGGCAGTGCAAACTGCTGGTTTACTTGCTGTGCAACCAGCTGAGAAACAGGTCGTGGTTTTCTGAAAGAGACAAAAATAAGCATTAGCCATTTTATTGATCAATTAATTAAAGATATATCTGTTTCATTAGAGTTAAAAAGAAACTATATTGTTTTGGTTTTGTTTTGAAAAGATTAATGAAAGATCAATGAAAGAAAAAAAAAGTTTATTGGCTTATTTCGTTGGTTACTACTGTGTACAGTATCTATAAAATCAGCCAATCGTTCTCACAATAATTCAGGGAACCTTCTGTCTAGTGTACTGCGTTCACAAAGTTGCAGTTAACTTTGTACTACGGACTTGTCCGAAACATGTCGTGCAAGTTCATCACATTAATGAGGTTTAAGTTTAATTGTGTAGTTGTGGTGATGATGATTGATTGCTTGTTAATGGATAGTGTTATGCATTGTTTCGTACCTTGTTGACGTTCCCTTCCTCACGTCGCACATCATACACTTGAACGCCTCTGCGCTGTTCTTGAACGTGCATACGCTACAGTCCCAGTAACCATCGTCAGAGGATGGCTTGGGTTGTCGCTTTGGCCTTCGAAGAAATTCACAAACAAACAAAAAATACATTATTATCAACGACGGTTTCACCGACCGCAATAAATACGGAGAAGCCGTGGAATAGCGAAACACAAATAGGCGTCAAATAAGTGAACTGTTCGGAGCTGAGAGTTACTGTGTGCGAAGCTTCTTCAGATTACACAGACAGTTGCCCTGTGTTTAACAGCAGGCAGCCGCCATGAACAAAACTAAACCATTCATTCACCGAGCTTTGTGTCTGCGTGAGTGTGCTTGTGTTTACAATAGGCTTAGTAAAATTTGTAGTTGAAGAAACCAGTCACACTTTTACCTTGTGGGACTCTTCTTGTCTCCCATTTGGCTCAGCAGACCTGAAATGTTTCAGCGTTACAGGTGAACAAACGCATTTAGCTGCCACACACAGCTGTGACGCTGGAAACTCCAGGGCTGGCCACGTGACCGGCGTCCGGCCAATCACTGCCGTTGTAATCACAGAGGCCAGTGATAAAACAGATGTAACAGACGCGTTGAGAAAATTGCACAATAACGTTATTGAAAATGTGTGCCATTAGGCTAAAGGGAATATAATAAACAAACCCGTTTACAATTGTAGTAAAATGTGGTTAAATTAAATGACGAACATGTAACATTGTTTGATCTTGTTAAATGTTATAAATATTTTATGGATTCGGGCGAAAAGTTTTTATTCTAACAATTTTGGTTATGATTACAACATACAAATGCTGTACATTCAGCTAAAATTATTGGTATTACCCTAGAATTTAGTTTTTTTTATCTACATCAAGTACTTTGTATTCAATTTGTCGTAGAAATCCGCTACCGCTCAAAAATACAGTGTGATGTGGAGTCAGTATTGAGTTTAATTATTGTCTTCAATTACTACTAAACAAACCGAAATATAATTTATTTCAACTAAAAGGCCATCCTTAAACATACGGAGGAAAACCAAAAGCTCATAGAATACAGAAGACAGTAAGACGCCCAGTACTCTGCTGTACATCTGCAGAACAGGGGGTGGCAGTGTTGCGTCATTACACTGGTGGCGAAGAAGTAAACTAGGAAGAGGAAGTAGTAGAAACAAACAAATACTCTTAGCATCGCCTCTTTATTGAAGAGTGAATATGCGAATGTAGCTTGGTGTAATGTAGAATTGGGGAAGCTCTATCAGCATTATTTTGTGAGTTGGACAATTTTTGAATGTCTTGTGTTTTTTTTAAATTTTTTTTTTATATATTTGCGATGCTAACCAGGCTAACACAATATTCGAGCTATTTGTACATTTGTTTGACATGAGTTACATTTCACGCATTCTAAAATTATGGTGAATTGTTTAAGCTTATACAAAATATCTAAAAATTGCACTTCTAAACACAGTTTTCCTTCTATTTACAGATTTATTATCCACGTTTAATACATAATAGCGTTCCAACCAGGACCCAAGCTCTACTCCTTGTCAGTAAGTTAAAAAAAGACATTGTTTCATGTTTTCACAACCATGTCATTACGCGACTTTGAAACCCTTTGGATCAAAATACTTAAGTTTGATATTTTACATGTTATACCGCGAATAAATCAGTATCTGTTGTGTAGAAACTGATCTGTACTTGTATGTATTTCTCATGAAAACACTACGTGCTACTTTAACAGGTGCGTATGTGATGTGTTTCGGAGTTTTACTTAATATGCCTCGTCCTGTCCAAAACAACAGATACTGATCCACAACATGTTTTGACAAAACGCGTTTTTCTTGTAGTGGCATATCGACAAGGCCGACAGTCGATTAGAGAGGGTTATGAGAAGCACTTTACAGCAGGGGATACAAGAGAGGTGAGTGAAAAACTCTGACAAACTGTGATACAATTAATGTCACACCACGTGTACACATAACTCAAATCTGGCCCTTCAGCACTGTATGGCCAGTAAAGTCTCAATTAGATATTTGTGTCTTTACTGTCTGATTTACTTCTACAAACTCCTGATCTGTTTAAATGAAATTACCCTTTTCTAAATAAACTGCACATTTCGGTATAATCTGTTTGGTTGTTTTTTTTGGCCAGTGTGATCAATATCATTTACATCATTGTATCTCAGAAAATAATTGTGCTTTTTTCTTCTTTTTCTTTTGGCTTTTGAATTGTGGTTTAAGAATGTTTTTTATAAAGTTGACTGTGCATTGTCATGCTTGATCTATGTTACTTAACTGTGGAGCTAATGTATTAATGTGTTTTCCAGGTGACTTTTCACCGAGTGGTTAATATTGTCGATAGGAGACATAACATGCCTGTGCATGGCACAGGCTGTAATGAGCACTTCCAAGATCAACAGTGGTATGGTCCACCTCGAAACCAACATGGCTCTCACAACTTTTACAGTGAAGGCTGCTATGAGTCCAATTACTTTGATGACGATCCCAGTTATGGCAACTTTTTCAGTTCTTCTACTCCATCAAATGTAAGTAAAGATTGTCGTTACACTTACACATTTCTCTTGCAGCTTATAAAATGATTGCTGAAAGTTACATGACTAACAACAACATTTTTGATGTTTAAATATTTTAACCAATACAAGTGTTGAGAAATGATGTGGCAAAGTGCATCACTAACCTATGTGTGCCATTAAATGTATTTATTTGTATTCATTTTTTATAAATGTCTTTTTGAAGCTAAATTGCTGTATATGTGATTCTATTATCAGGAGGACCATTACAAAAGAGATGATCTGAGGTATCAAATAGAATCAAGGTACTTTTTTTATTCTTCTATTTTCAAATCTTAATATAGTCCATTTGTCCACCAGGGGACATAATCATTATTGTGTTTTAATTCACAAATGTGTTTTAGTTCTTCTGTCTAACTTGCTGCTGTATTAATGTCTGAAGAGTGTGTGTTGTTTGCACGATTTGTTTGTATTCTCTGTGCCAATGATCTGTACTGGGAAATTGTACTGTAGTCTAACTGTGGTCCGTTAGTTAGAACTGGTCTCATTGCATGTTTTTAATTGATTTTAACAGATATTGAGGTCAGATTTGACAAAATGTATATTTTAACTTAGGTTTAAGGATGTTTTAACTCATCTGTGTATTTTTTGTTTTGAAATGTATGTCTTTGGTTGCGTTTATTATGGTATTGATGAAGGTTCCTAAAAATGTGTAGAAATAGTTTTAATATCAATTGATTTTTTTTTCTCCTGGTAAGTTTTTAGATTTATTTGTTATGGAATTTGAAGTTACATGTAAGCAAGCTTCTGTGTAGAGCATGAAACTGGCCTGTAGATGGGGGCAGAGTTCTGTGTTGCATATTCTTTTTGCACGGTCTGCATTGAACTGTATTACGTTACAAGATTTTCAGATACGCACAGACTACACACCTTCATTTCATTTGGTCTTTATTTAATATTATTGGGAAACATAAATAAAAACAATATATTACAGTTATACTCTCTGTATAGGTAATTGGCATAATTTTAATGCTAAAAGTTTAATGGAAATATTTAAAATAATGTGCAGCACATTTTAAGTACTCCTGTAAATTAAGGCCTATATTTTACACCAGTAGTATTTTCTTTTTTTTCCTCAATCTGCACAAGCTCAAATGTTTTTGATTTAATTAGTGTTCTTCATTTCTTGGTTTGGTTAAATATCCAGTAGGCTGAGCTAAAAAAAACATTTCTCTGCTTCATTTCCTGACAAAAAACATGGGATCGGCTCACATCTCATCCCATTTCCCAGAAAATACACCAGAGTATATGTGGTCCATGAATCACTGTGAGGCCTTGGTGTATAGTTTTCAATTGCAGTTGTGCATCAACACAGTTTTTGTGACACTCACTTGAGTCTCTCCACCATCCATGTTGGAGATTTGACCCCAGATCAGAAAACACATTTTTAAACTGACATTCACTTCCAAGCTGGACAGTCACACACGTTCATTTGTACCGTTAAAAAGAAGCAATGTTATAATTGCCTTTATTGACAAAATGTTAGAAAACCCTATGTTTAAAAATTCTGAATGCTCTGTATAAAACAGCAAATTTATTTATTTATTATTTCCCATTTACTTTTTGTTCATTTAAATATTGTACTTTTTCAGCATCAGTATTGTGATGTTGAGTTAGCTTTGTGCTGCATGGAGGGCATTTCAGTGTTCAGTGTTTGGCAAATGGCAGGCTGAGTCTTGGCCACTTCAAACACAGCATGCTGAGTCATAAAATACGCAGGCCTTATTAGACCTGCTCTTTGTTTGAGATTTACCCCGAGTTCAGCCAGAGGTCGTGACAACCAGGTGTCTGTGGGTCATTTATACCTGCGAACCTCAACGTTATGGTTCAGACATGAGTTGTTCTCTGAGCACAGAGAAACATAAAAAGTTAAACAGTAGGAAAACTCACTATCACATTTAAAAATGTCTGCAGACAACTTATTCATTATGTCGTGGGATTGTGTTGTTACTTTAATTCCAAATGAAGTCTAATCATGGCTGTGCCTGCAGTTAAAGATGGGAACCTAATGACATAAAACCAAATTGGTCAAACTGTCAGCCAAATGCTGCTTTTTCCAAACAGTAAAATTGCTTCTTTTCCACAAATTGATCCATTTCCTGTGTGTTGGCAATTCTCCGTCATGGATTCTTTTTTTTTCTTCTTACCCTTTCCATATGCAAACAGTCACAAAAAGCTAATCTCCTGCTTCCTAAACCAGTATTAAATGAAAATGTGCAGTAGTTTAGGATGAATGCAGAAGAGTGTGTGAAGTTGGTGTTGGTGGAGCGGGCAGATTTGTTATTTACTGGATATGAGTAACTCGTGATAATGAGAAGTTGGAGCATTTTAATCGCCCTGAGCATACTGCATGATGTGTGGGGGTATATTATCACCTCATAGCCTGTTAAGTATTACATTTGGACATTTCATATGTTTTCAGACCATGTATACCTTGTTTCAAGTAATGTTGTCAAAATTAACAGGTTGTTTGCATTAATTTGTGAAATTAAACTGATTACATTTTCAATGCATTTTAGCATATTTGCAGAATGATAAATCAAACCGTCCATTCACTTATATCACGTATTGTAATTTACAAAAAAAGATTTTCTCACATTTGGGTATTAATCACATTTAGTCAAGATCAATAATGATCAATCAAGCTTCAGTACAACCACAATTAATTAATCACGGCTAATCATCCTACACTGTGATTAATCATTTGACAGCCCTAATTTATGTTCATTAAATGATGTGTAGTTTTTATTCATGTGTTTTTCAGGAACAAGCGCAGACCTGGACGCAATTTCCCCAGGAAGCGCCAAGGCTCAGGTCCTCCGGGGAAAAAGTTTAGTGTGGCCAAAAAAAGTAGGTCAGTCACCAACACCTGTACTTACTTGCTTATGACTGATGGAGGAGGGGCTACCCTTAGATACTGTGCTTTTATTGCTCGATTGATTATAAAAACTTTAAACATGTTTATCTTTGTCTTGTGAAATGTTATGTTTTTTTTTTAGTTTTAATTTTACCTGCAACACTTGAGTTTTCCTGATTTTTGTTTTCTTTAGACTTGACAAAGACTACAGAAGTTCTGCACCTGTTGTTCGGGATCGTTCCCCTTTAAAAAGTGAAGACCGTTCATCTGCAACTGGAGGTTCTGGTTCAAATCCCAGCACCAGGGGTGGTTCACCTGATGAGAAGAAGAGCTCTTCCCAACAACAGAAACGTACATAACTCAAATACCTATTCACTCTGACAAAACTGAACCAAAGTTTCCAGTTTCTGTTCTTGGCTACCATGACTGCTACATGTATTGTTGTATGTTTTAGAATTTATATTTCAACTTTCACCTTCTTTTAGACATAAAGTTGTCCAGCTTACAGTCCCGTGAAATCACAGATTATTCCCGGGATCTGAAATGATAATACAAGAGCTGTTTTTGTAGACATTAAAGTTCACACATGATGTTCCACCAAGCAGTCTTGGACATCAGGGGGGCAGGAAAAAGGTCAAACCAAAGTAGCAGCATGCGGTTTGACCTGCTGCCCCTTTAGATTGTGTGACCTCCTGTTACAAGGAGTTTGTGACTGCGACTGGACACAAAACCTGAAAGGGCATAAGAGCCTTGGTGCTAGCTCATAGTGATGCTGGTGGAACTGTAATCTCACCCAACATTTTTCCTCCCAGCTGTCAGATATTGACAGCAAGAGAAAGCTCATTTTCCCGTTCTACACCAATGTGTATAATTACAACGTGTGAAGGAATTAAGCCTTTCCAGGTGAAGCATCTGTTTTGGAAGTTGTAGTGTGAGAGGGTCAAGGTATGCCGAAACACTTAAAGATGTTAATTACACTAACAGAAGACATTTTAGAGGCTGGGTAAAAGGATACCCATGGTTTATTGAGCCACTCAGTCTGTGTGTTCAGAACCTGACCTTTTATTCCATGAGAAACAAATGTTTCAACCTAATGTTTCCAGATTCACTTTGAGCTGTTTCATTTTACACTTTAATGACTTTACTCATGTTCAGAAATGTAATTTGTCAACAGTTACTGAGCTGTGGTACATTTTTTTTAAAAGCCTGCATTGGAATATTTTGACTTATTTGTATCAGGCAGAAGGATGGGTGAGATTTAATCTCATCACATATTTGTTTTTTTTTTTT
This sequence comes from Cynoglossus semilaevis, assembly GCF_000523025.1. Classification (NCBI taxonomy): domain Eukaryota; kingdom Metazoa; phylum Chordata; class Actinopteri; order Pleuronectiformes; family Cynoglossidae; genus Cynoglossus; species Cynoglossus semilaevis. The sequence goes on along the minus strand of NC_024312.1, from coordinate 10,598,143 downwards.
TAGCTATACATATCACTTAGCTTACTGTGATCTGCCCTGATCTGCCCAGGTGTCAATAAAATTAAAATATAAAATATGCAATATACAAATATGTAAATGTATTTATATTTATATAAGTACATAAGTACATTTACATATTTGTATATTTAAAGTATAAATATGTATATGTGTATGTATGTGTTCGTGCATAGAAAGAGGGACAGATAGAGAGCCAAGTTCTTAATTGCAAATGTGTGAATGTGTATATATAAATACATATATAGAGAGCAATACTACCAATCATTTTAAATAAGAAGTTTTCATCTAAGATGATGAAAGTTAATTTTGAACTTTCGTAAAGATACAGATTTGTCATAAAGACGATGTCCTACAGCTGTTGTATATTTGCCTGCAGTTGCGGCGGTTTGGAAGAAAAAACAGTGTGTATAACAATGTTGTGGTCATTTGTATCGTACTTGACCGATCTGCGTCACTCTGTGACGGAGGCTCCACCCTTATGTTGTGGCCATGTTCATGACCGCTATGCTGGTGGTTGGCTGGCATTATACTTTTCTAAAGACTACTCCCTATACTGCTCTATATATTAGAATGTTTAGTATTCCTGATATGATAAGTTTGCACAGCACTTGGCCAGATGTACAAATGTAGGTAGTTCCTTTTTTTTGGACCACATAAAATGAGGTCGCAGGCCGGATTTGACCCGACCTTGACTTTGACATATGTGTTTTACAGAATCATTTTCTCTGGTATACTGTCCAAATGTGTTTGTGACTGTGAATTGACAAGATACATTACTTTAGCTAAAGTGGAAACATAAATAAATCGAATCAGTAATCATATTGGTTTAGTTCAGAACACACCAGCCATTGGTCGCTGTTTTGGTTGTTATTTAAGCAGAGCCCAACTCTTTGACCACTGTTGTGAGTAGTCATCATGAGAAGTAAACGTTTTTAATAACGTTCAGATGCTACACCGTGCCTTGGCATTAGATTCTTCTCAATAAGTAATTGATTATTTCTTTTGTCTCGCAGCAGAATCTAATTGTTCCCTGCTGGTTTCTGTTTTATTAAAACGCAGTTTAGTTAGTCCCAGACCACCAACCCTCCAGAATTCTCCCCTGTGGGACTTTAGGGCACAGAGCACAAATAAATAAAAATGAAGCAGTGGTTTTCTGGTGTGTTATTAAAGTTATATCTTTTTATACTCACTTCTTCTTAAAACAACTACACTCTGATTGATTATTTGCCTGTCTTTTTCTTTCTTTCTTTTTTCTAGAAAATCCAAGTGTGTCAGTACTCAGCCCCTCTGCAGAGGAGACTCCTCACAGCTCGGTATGTTCAAAGGTAAAGAGTCCAGTATTTATATTTAAACAAAGAACTTAAAGGGAACAGGTTATGGTTCTTTTATTCAGATTAACATGGTTCCATGATGTCTAAATGTAGTTAATAACATGGACGTGACCTGGGTGTTTCAGAGTGGTTACTTTGACATTACTTTCATGTCAGTATGTACACTAATCTATTTTATAACAAGTAATTGAAAGTTGTTTTATTACAAGAACTTTCCCCACGGTATTTGAGACAAATGTAATGTGTTCTACAATCTACAAATGTCAAATTTCTTTGATCCTTTGATCTTTGCCTACATCTTCTAATTAGGTGGCCGTACAGTATTCAGTGCCTTTTGTTGTTGACATGTGGCATGCGTAATGTGACGTGTACGAAAACAAGACCTCGACACCCGTAAAAGAGTAGCGTTGTCTCTATTTGAAACACTTTGAAATCAGAATCAGTTGCTAAACCTGGTGACCTGGGTTCTAACCCTTAACCTTTGCCCCACCAGGATCAAACTCCAGCATCTGTGGCGGAGTCAGAGGAGGTGGCCGTGACCAGCATGGAGCCAAAGCTGACACCGGAGGAAGACTTGAAGTCTCACCGGTGGGAAGTCATTAAGGAGAAGGCTCTGGAAATTGAGAAGGTATTAATTTTTTTGTCAAAATTAAATCAGACTGCTGCTAATTAAAAGTTTTATATTTGATCCTCATTGTCTTTGAAACTCCTGCTCCATTTTTTTTTCTGCCTATCATACATGAATAAAATACTTTAGTACCTACAGATGAGTTACCAGTTTACCCGATTGTGTTGCCTTTTGGTTCTTAATCTAAATGTGCTTTATTTGACTTTGATATTGAGGTGGATCGATTCCCTTTTTACATGTCAGCGATGTTCAGAATTGCAGAGAAGAAGGATGAGTCAGCAGAAAAATTTACCGTCTCTTGTGACCTACTATTTGCAGTTGCACATCTCTTACTCCCCTTCATTGCTCTTCACTATAGTGCCACTTATCTGTTCCCGTTAAATGCGGGCAGTAATTGCCTTACAGGATGAATGTGGCCCACCCACAGTGTGGTTCGTCTCCTTGTACATGACTACGCTGTCTTTGCTGAATGATTCTGCAGACGTGAGAGTCGGAGACTTGACATCAACATTTACACGTTTGGCCGCAGATATTCGACAATACATTCCGGAAAGTCTGTTTCTAAACACCATTTACTGAAAAAAAGATCTTAATAACAACGATGGAACACTAGGTTTTGTCTTTGCTTCTCAATCTGAGATTCCCGAACTTACTCTTACCGTTTTATAGATGCCTCTATTGCAAATCAGTGGAGTTTTCTCACTGTGGTACAAATAAAGAAGAGTTGCTGCAATAGCTACATCAGTTCCCTCTGGACTCTTGAGGGAACTGATGTGAAGTGGAAACCACTATTTTAAATTCTGTAATTTTCCCCCAACATTTAATACTATGTACACAAGGTTGTTGGCGAGAACCAGCCTTTTCTACCAAAATTGATTTGTCACACTTGCACAGATTTTCAGCCAAGAGTTCTAAATGAATAGTTTCAGTGGGCGTATCATTGCTATGAAAAAAATCAAAAACCTTCAAACAAAATTACTGCCTCTATAAACATGTCTGTTTATGACACTGCCTGCAGGAACACGCTTCACTGTGTCAAGTCACTTTATAACAGTACACGTTAATTGCCATGTCGTTCTGTAAACGTTCACAGCGCATTCTTTATTTTGTGAATAAACACTGTTGGGAGCATCTGCACAACAAAAACGGAACATGTAAAATCAGCGACTTCGACAGGATGAACTCGGAAAAGAACCCGTTCGTAACGCGGCTAAGTGCCTGGGACCAATTTTCAGAGAAGTCTCAATCAGTGCAAGTGAAACATATCCATTTCAACTATTGGCCACATCGTGGAGAGGTCCGGTTTGCAGCTTGAGTGATTAAAATGGCCCTTTTAATATCCCCTAATGTCTACCAGCCCTCGAGTCATTACCCGACTTCCCTTATTATGCAGCACCCCTGCCTGCATCAGCGCTTATTTGAACAGAGCCTCACTGAAAGTCTGTGTGTGTGTGTGTGTGTGTGTGTGTGTGTGAGAGTGTGTGTGTGTGAGTGCCGTACACATAATATCACTCAAACCCCTTAACTCCCCCAACCCCCACACAATATACAGACACACACTTCTGTCAGTTTGTTCACAATCTGGACCTCCACAAACATCCGATTTGGGCAGAAGCCCACTTTTTTTATTTCTTCTCCCTGAGGCCACTAATGCTGCTGTTTCTCGGGTCACCCGGCCGTCCTGTGTGGCCCTTTGGTATCAGGCTAACATCGGTTCATGACAAGAACCTGCTGCAACTTTTCTCACAGCTCAAAGAGAACACTCAGGTCAAAAGTGGCCTTGCTGTTTGTTCAACAAACAACAGTGAAGCTTTTACCAAAATAGAAACCTGTTTGAAGTCAATGCTATTGTTTGGTACAGGGATAATATGGGCTGCAAAATAACTTAAAGCAGTGGTAACCAAACCTTTTCTGCAGCATTGTATTTCTCTCTGGTGAGACTCCTACTTAGTGGCTCTGGTCATCTACTGAGAGTAGGTGGGCATTTAAACCCACCTGAACCAGTGGCTGCGTATAATCAAATTAAAAGACTGTAGCAGAACAGCTTGGAATCACCTCAGGCAGCAAATCTCTGACTGTATTCAGACAGGGAACAAAACCTGTTTTGTTCAATGACGTTGACGCTGAGCTTTGCTTGCCACACGTGTCGTGAGTCTCTCACTCCCTTGCGGTTAGTGGTGAGGCCTGTCATTATGCGGGCCCACAATTTCGCTTGACATGATCTGCAGACATAAAAGCATCAGCTTGCGTCCAAATATCTCCCACAGTCTGGGATATTTCTGTCTGTATTTTCTTGACCTGCCGCCCCTGTGTACGTGTTTTCACAATGTACCATTTATAACAATAATGTGTGCAACTTGTTTTCAGTTTAGGTGAGTGTAGATTAGGGTTACAGGAATGAATAGTTGAGTAAGAGACAGCTCGCTGTACATGCTGTAGCTAGTTTGGATACCGAACCATCAAGGTAGTTTCAGGAATATTTACCAGGAGTGACTAGTAGAGAACTTCTAAGGTGGATATATTTATGAGCTACAGCAAATTCCCACATTTATTTAGCTTCTATGTTTTGTATAATAGTTATCCATTTAAAAAAACCTCACCTGTTTCTTTTTGTGCTTGGCCTTTTGTTTTGCATGTTGGTATTTGTTGTCATTGTTCTGAGGTGAAGGTCAGTCGTATTTTTATCCAGGAACATTTCTTTGTAGAAATCTGACTAAGCCCTTCCTGCATTTTCATTTCAAAGACCATCTTGATACTGGCTGTGGTATGTTTGTTTCTTTAAGACAACATCAATAATGCATAATTGCAATATTAAATATACAGCCTCAAAATGATTGCGATGTTTGCCTGTCTTGTTCTAATGTAAAGTGAATCCATAGGAAGTCACATGACACATTAAAAACGACAGACTCACCTCCAGTTGTTGAACCAAAGTCATCACAAAACACTTTGTCATTGTCAAACAATAGATTCTAACAGTTCTCCCTTTTTCTCACTTAATTGCATTACAATAGTTCTCAGAAGAGAAATCCCAAAAGAAAACATCGATCAAGCAGGGTTATGTGGTTATGATGGGATAAATGTACAGTTTACCCCACTCGATGGGTACACGATCATGCCTCGGCTTAGATATATATTATGCCATGTCTATCCAGGCAATGAAAAAGCAGTTGTGGTTTCAAAACTGACAGAAGCCTGGAATATAACGGTTACACCGGTTAACCTCACATTTAGCTCATGGCTGGACGGTGATTAGGGTTGACAGGCCGTACTTTTCCTGTCAGAATTACCAAAACCAATGCCCTGCTTCATTGCCTGTGACCGAATTTTATTTTAGATGAGATGCTGACAAGTTTATTCCACCTGACATAAATGTTGGGATAACCACAGTTAACACATTTTAGTTTATTATATAAATCTCTGAAAAGAGATTAGGTTGCCCCCTGTTTTACTCATTGTTACACACAACTTGATGAAAGCTGTTAAATAAAGGAGAATGTGTGCTTTTGTTCAGGTGAATGTAGGTTTTATCTTTTATTTCGACAGTTAGTTTTTTTTTTTTTTTTTTTTTTGGAAAAACCTTTTTTTTTTCCCGGGCGGGGGTACAGGCGCGCGTG
>NC_024312.1:10559309-10592424 GCF_000523025.1 Cynoglossus semilaevis | reverse complement strand
TTTTTTTTTTTTTTTTTTTTTTTGGAAGAACCATTTGATTGTCACTGGCTGATGTACAGGCAGCTGTTGTCTTGGCTTCTCTTTACCCTCCACTGGAGGCTTGTACAGCGTCAGCATTTAGGCCCAGGTTTATTGATTTCTCCTCAGGTGATAAAGATGTTGTGAGCTTGCACCTGGAACTCTAATAAAAAAACTAAGCAGCCATTTAGCGAGGGCAGTAAAACCTGAAAAGGGACATGAGTGATTGTAAGAAGGACCTGTGAAAAAATGCTATAGCACCGTTACCATACCATGCTGTTAGTGGACACACACTTAAAAACAGCCTGTATAGACATATTCACACACCTGTTTTAGTGAATGCACCAATTAGCTGGTCCACCTGTACAGTTTAAAGAGCTGTGAGCTGATGTATACATGTTGATATATCTGCTTCTGTCAAATTAGATGACAACCAACAACAAATCCAATTGGCATGAGCTCTATTCTATTCTATAAGAAATCTGCTTAAAACTATATTTTTAATACAAGATTTTATTATTATTAAGTTGAATATTTAAATTGTTGTGTATTACAACCAGCGACTTATTAGTATTTTCTGGCATGCAGAGTAGTTCAGGTCCGATCACGACTCCCCAATGGCATCGAATGATGAATTACACTTTTTGTGTCAGTGGTTAATCAGACATTAATGTAGTATTTGTGCAACTATACCTTTAAGAATGGTTGTAGGTGTAAAAGCGTAGCATTCTTTAAATTCCATTGTTTCATGCGTATAATTATAACTGCTTGTACTTCTCGGGATCATTTTGGTGTAGTATTAACCTTGTCACTTTGCTTTATGTACAGCATTACAGGCAGGACTGCGAGACATTTCGCACAGTGGTAAAAATGTTGGTGGAAAAGGAGCCCAGTTTGGATCATGTGCTCCAGACTCCTCTAGATGCAAACCTGTTGGAGTTGAGACAGCGCTGCCTGGATGACCTAAGGAATTTTGTCAAAGAGCTGGAGGAGGAACCCCAGAAACCAGATGCGTCTGCAAATGCTACAGGTCACTAAACATAGGAGTGAAGTTAAGTTTGATAGCTTACTGCCCATTTTTATCATGTTTTTTAAAGAAATTGAGTTTACGGTATCTAAATGAGTAAAATACCTATAGGTCATTATTATCACAATCTTTTACAAAAAATATAAGTTCTCATGAGATATTTATCATCTTATAATTAATTACCTTTTAGTATTGAGTGAAATCCAGAAGGGTAAGCTATCAATTCTGTTTTTAACTGAGATCATTTCAGCATGATAGTGAGAATGAGTCACAAAGGGTTTCCTTATCGTGTTCCAACTGATAAAAATATTTTGATGTATCAGTGAAAATAAATACTATAAATCATATTCAGAGTATTCAGACCTGCACTGGAAAACAGATGCAGTTTTCCAGTGCAGGTCTGAATATTCTGAATACTCCTGAGTACACAAAGCTTTGTATTTACATTCCTAAATTTTTTCATTGTCTATAAGTAACCCCAAAATCATGGTAATATTTTCTCTTTTAAAACATTTTGTAAATAAAAAAACCATCAATACAATGACAACTGTTTTTCAATATTCATTTAATATTTTTGCACGTGAAAAAAACATGATATATAGATTTTTATTACAGTTAGCTATTTTACCTTTATATTCCAGTTTGTACATTTATACACAATACGCTGATATGCTTACAATACTGTGAACCATAAATACACCACTCAACCAAGCCTTTTAAATACACTCAATGTCTGTCATAATATGTAGTTCGTGCATAAGCATTTAAAGAGAGTCCATTGGAGGAGGTCGAGTGGTCGTCAGTTGACACTGTATTTCTGACACCATCTCGGAAAGCATCTCTGCACAATTTTCCAGAAGTTGTGTGTTAATGTTATTTGGTAGAAAACGTGTTATTAACTTGAGGATATAAAAAATATTGTTCAATTTCTACAATATATACATCAATTTCTGCACTGCTTGGCCCAGTTATAAATATACATTGCTCAAAAAACCTTCTTGCTGTTGTAATGCTATGGAAGCAGACTTCTCTGATTAGGGTTTGATGACCTTGTGTTTAACACAAGCATGTTGGTAAAGTGAATTGAAAAATTAGTATTATGTTTTAGTTAGGGTTGGCTTTGTGGCTGCACAGTTGAGCATTAGAAAATGATAGTTATGAAATTATACAGTTTTTGCCTTTGTGCCCTCTCTTCTTTTTAGTCCTTTGGCCATAAGTAGTTGAGGACATGCCTACCACAGTACTGGCCATATCATCAGCGTAGAAGTTTCTGTGAGGCCTGGGTTGAGGAATTGGCTGACCGAGAAAAAAGCCTTCCTCCTCAGAATCAGAAGAAGACGATGAGCATGTTGAACACCAGTCATCTTCATCCCCATATAACCCCATGAATCTCCCTCTGACAGGGCCTTCGAGCCCACACTCTGACAAAGCTGGAGGGCTACATTGACTGTGTAGCGCTCTATGGCCCTTAGGCCTGAGGGCGTTCCCTCTTTGGCCTCCATTGTAAGACATTTGTGCTCTCTCCTTCGGAAGTAGGTTGAGAGCATTGTCAGATCGAGACTTGCGACTGTGTCGCCTTCTGTGGTGGTGATGATGATGTTGCCGACCAGAGTTAAGTTCTTGACCTTGTTCCTCAAAGTGGTATGCTCTCCTTCGAGTCCGTTCACTCATTGGTGGCCTCCGCTCTGGGAGATCACAGTAATGTCCATTGTCTACCACATCATCAGAAAATTTGACTTGCTGAGGCCTAGACTGGGAGCGTGTCCTCCTTAAGGCAGGAACATTTTGTTTAGAGCTATCCACTTGCAGAGCTGCCCCCTCTTCTTGTGGAACAATTTCTTCCACCTCCTCATCTTGCTCAGAAACAAGACTCTTGAGAGAATTTACACTTCTGTGTAACAGAGAAGAATTGAGGGTGCCCATGTTACTGGTTTTGTCACAGTCCTCTGTCTCCAGCTCATGGAATCCTTGTAGAGAATACACCAAAGGTCTGTCCTTACTGTCACCATCTACTGATGCACCTGGAAAAATGAAAGACATTTGGAAATGTTGGCATACAAATTTATAATTCAAAGTATTAAAGTCAAACATATGGCCATGACACCCACCTGTGATATTGGAGAGAGCCAATGAGTCCATGGAGTCACGCACACTCTGCTCTGTTTTCTTGAGCTCATCTGTGATGCACTCTAAGGAGTCATTGTACCACTGGTTCTCCTCTCCCTGGAAGCCACCTTCAGCTACATGATCTAATTCCAATTCCTGAATCTTTCTGCTGCTAGCTGGACCTGGATGGCTACCATATGCAGAGTCACCGAGTCCATCCTGTGACTGAGCCCAGTACATGTCCGCCTGATATTTCTTACAGGCCAGGTTTCCCCTTCCTCCTTCACTGCCACTGCCTGCCTTTGATGAATCCTGCTTAAATTTTGTATCCTTTTCAGCTTTCCAGAAATCTGTTGGTCTGGAGTCCTTGGCTTGCTGGAAGACCCCATGCTCTCCAAACTTTAGTAGCAGTTGAGTCATGTAGTCTTCATGTTCAGCCCACTCTTCTTCTCTGTCTTCAGGGGCCTCTGTTTCCTCACTGCGTCCTCTCCAGAAATGCTCATCATACAAGTTCATGTGAGTCAGCTTGTTGGTCAGGGTGTCATCTGTGTTTCCACTGTAGCCGGGAAACTTGTAGTCAACAGAAGGTGAGAAGAGGAGCGATTGTCTGCATTGATCAGCTGAACGACTGCTCTTGCCCATGCGTACGCTGCGTCTCGATTCACGCGAGCGCGCAGACTGGAACGCAGAATCAGAGGAGTCTGAGGCATGTACATCTTCCCCAACACTGCAAGCCTTGGAGCAGTAAATCCGACCTTGGTGTGGCAGGAAGGGGCAACCAAGTAGACAAGTCTTACAGTGGGCGCAGCTGAAGCAGCTCTCAGTCGCATGCCAATGAAGTCCATCATATGTCATCTGTGCATGATCGACACCTAGAAATGGGTGACATTTAAAGTTGTAAGAAAATGAAAATCTTTTAGCCTTGTCAATCGTGTCAAGACTTACATTTCTAGAAAATGAGTCATCACTAAATTACCTATGTGGTCTCCACAAGCCTCACAATACTCGGCATAAAGTGATTCAAAACAGCCACAGCAGTAAGGCCTGCCATCCTTCATGATGTAGCGTTGTCCTCCCAGAATTGTCTCGCATTCAAAACAGGAGAAGTGCTTCATGTGCCAGTGACGTCCCTCGGCCTCTGTGCACTCATCAGCAAAAATAATCTGCAGACAGGGATACACACTCACCATGAACCTTTCTGTGATCAGTCTGGGCTTATGTACAAATGTTCTGTCTCTTCTGAGTATTTCAGTCTTGTGGCTTTACCTCATCGCAGGCTGAGCAGCGTGGTTTGAGCAGCTCAGCGTGGTGTCTTCCACAGTGGATCTTTCCGTCGTGGTAGAAGTAAATCAAATCCACGAGCAGTTCTCTGCATGTGAAGCAAGCAAAGCATGCAGGATGCCAGCACATCCCAGGCCCTGCCCTTGAGGCAAACACAGCCATTTCTCCTCCGTTGATCTTTTCTCCACACTGCAAAATATGTACATGCAAAATATTCATACAAGCAGCAAGTACACCAAACACTATCTTTTCTATATACAAGTCTAAGAGTAACGCAGTTGCCTCGTTCCGGATAACCCAAACTGATACATTTCAATTGACCCATTTTTGATCTTAAAAACATTATGTTTGTAGAACCGTTGCGGAAACTTACATGCTCACAAATGCTGTTCAGATGATTACGGGGCAAAAGTTTTATAGTGCCCCTCCCGAGTGCTTCCTTTTTCCTCTGGACACTGAACATATGTAGCTCTTTCTTCTCCTCCTCAGTGAGGGACTGGCAGTAACGTACCTGGCAAGGAAGGCAACATATATTTTATTTTTGTTATCTTGTAAGAGCAGACTAATCTAAAGAAACTAAACTAGACTGTTGGCCACTAATACAGTAAATCATAAACTTCATTAGAGAGATGGAAAACAAAGGGAACTCTTGACCCCAGCTTGCCCTTCCTCCAACCTCCTTGAATATCTCCACCCACAGTCCCTGATCGCGAATCTCATTTTTACAACAGGCCCCTTTAACGTTTTCCCAAAGCCCTGACAAAAGAAATAAGGAGACGTTTACACAAACAAGAGCAGTGTTTAGAAAGAAACCAAGAGGACGGGCAACAAAGGACGAAAAACAGCCAAGTGGAACTGCGGTGCCATAGTTGTGGTGGCATCACATAAAGCCTCTTTCAGCCAGCATCCCTAGCGCCTGCTGAGCGGTCCTCGTAAAAACCACTGCTATGACAGGAATCCTACTGGTGGGGGCTCCCAGCAAACATCATAAAATCATCAAGTCAAAAGTCACATTGTGCCCACACTACATGTCTACAAGATTGTGAAACAAAAATCCCCCTGTGTGATGTCAACGTGAATGCCAAGGGCTCACATTAGTGGCACATCTTGGAAATCTCAAGTGTTTTAACGCTGTGTGTTGCGGGCAGCAACAGACAGCTAGCTACTCAAAATGTAGAGTGGCTCCTTTTTGCTGCTTGACAGTAATAAGATAATCTGTGAGGGAGAATAATCCGATAGCGTATAATCTTATAGTCATGCTTTCAAATATGTTCTCACCTCATTATCATGTGGTGGCAGTTGGTAGAGGAGCTGTTTGATTCTGAACTTCTCTCCCGGACTGTTGACGTAAGGGATCTTATCCTCAGACAGACAAGAGAAATATAACTGGATCTGGAAAGACATAGTGGTATGAAGTATTAGGGCTCACAAATGTAAACAAATCTAAAATCTAAAACCAAAACATAAGTCACATCATTTTAATTATTTGAATCTGTTAAAAAAAAAAACCTGAAGGCTGTATTTGCCAACATTAAATTTACTTGTAAATATACTATTACTTAGCATTCAGAATCTCAGTGTTAAGTTACAAGTTTTCCTAGATCTGTTGGTTTCCCTGTCTTTCTTATGCCAAGACAGGACAAAGCAGTCTGTTGTGGTGACACTTTGACCCTTGGGGCTGGTCACTGAAAACTAAACTTTATGAGGGAGGGGTTATTACAGGCAGGCAGATAAAGATGTGGGATGTGCTTGTCTTGTGTGTTAGTGAGCTTCCTGCAGCTTTGGCCTTCTGAGGCCAGGGGGGTTTACAGCAATTTACCCTGACAATCAACCCAACGTTTGTCCCCCTCCTTGCCATAAATTATGCACATTTTCATGCTGCTATTACCCCTCATCCAACGCAAACGGGGCTGGGAAACAGTTGACTATCACTGAGACACTTTGTGTTTCTCCACTGTAATGGTGACCCATAATACATGTGCGTATTCAGGGCTCAAACTGTGGTTGACCGGTGCATTTTCACAAAATCAGCTGTGAGGTTTTAAGGTACAGTATAATTCAGGGCAGAAGAAAAAGGAATGGTGAAAAAGTCACATGTCTCTACTTTCTCTGCAGTCACAATTAACTGGCATCAGTAGTAGGCTTTTAGCATCAAGTGATAATCACAAGCAGACTTTATTAGGTTGTTAGTCAAAGTAAACAAACCCAACTGTAAGTAGGTGAAGCCTAACAAACGTCTGCCTCACACATAGCAGCAGTTTAAATGAGTCTGCCTTCTGCCCATTATCCAGAGACTAGCTGGTGTTTCATGCTTTTATCTGGGCCAGAAAAATTCCACAAGACAATTGGAATCAGGTAAGAGCTGTTTTTATCTCTGTCCAGAGGATTCGGCACGCCTCACTTTGGTGGTTCAGGTTGTTAATGAAACGTGGACGAGGAAGCTGTATTGAGGCTAAGCATGCTTGTTTGATTTTGGACCATGTCATAAAGTTTTTCTTTAAAGCCAAAACCAAATTTAAGTCAGATGGTGCTCACCTGTTCAGGCCTGAGGCCAGGTGGTACCCAGGCGTACTCTTCCAGGGCACAGCCTGAGTCATCATCGGATGTGGAGCTGCGCTGAAAGCCAGAGGTCAGCTTGCTGACTTTTTGATCCATCATTAAGTCTCGCTGTCGTGCTCCACCCTGCAAGGCTGGCACCGACACAGTTGCACCCACCAGGCTCATCAGACTCTTTGCTGCAGAGACAGAATGAAAGAATGAAGAAAAGATGAATACAGTTGAGTATGGACAAGGAAAAAAAAACAGGAAAACTCAGTGAGAAGTTGAAATGGTTTTTAAAAACCAACTACAGCCAATCTGCATCTACTCTCACTATCCTTAATTGTGTAATTTTGTCATTGAGCTGAATGATAACCACAGTTTGAATCACCCCATAACTGTCTCTTTCATGCAGCCCATTTGGTTTGTCGGCATCACCAGAGTAAGAACAAAGGCCAACTGTGGAGCTTTGTTGGGATCCAGACGACTTTGTGTCCTGCAGAGGTGCTGGGTCCAGAGAAGGACCACCACATGTGATCTAATGCTGCCTGATCAGTTAAGTCAGAGGTCTGTACAAACACAAGACAGGACCAACACATGGGGAATGTGCACAGTTTCGTGGTGTCCCTTCATCTTTCCTTTTCCTTTGGGCTGTTTGTTTTCCAACCTGCCACACTGAGTCTCTGATCATGCTTTCATCTTTAGGACAGACAGCAGTGACAGACAGGTGAAGGCATGGGACAGTGACTGGGGCATGGACAGTGAGGGGAAGGGAATTATAAGGCCACCTGATACATGTTTGGACAGTAGGGAAAATAGAGATCAAAGAGAAGCACTGTGTGTGGTGGCAATAGTCTGGACTGCATCACTGTGCTGTGAGTGTGGGAAACATGCGGCAACATAACACATATAAGCTTTTAAATGTCTTTTAATAATTTTTTTATAAGTTCATAATGATTTGTGTTTATTTGTATTTTTCCATTTTTTTTATTAAGTCAAAATCTAAGTCACTGTATACAGCCTACACACAGCCAGGCAGACCCTGATATGATGAATGTGTGTCCAGTTGTGACCATTTCTCACAAGCCAAGTGCTCTAGCTGAGATCAAATAGGGAGCACAGCCAGCGTCCGGCAGCCTGGTCTTTACACCACCTCCCCCACTGCCTCCACCCCCTATGGGCAACAAGGGCAACAGAGGCCGCTGAGAGACAGCTGAGAAAACCAGACAAACTCTGATGCAGCCTTTGAACACAGGAGTGTCAGGAATGGGCCCTGTATACCCGTGCGCTCCCTCTACCAGAATGATATACGTGCCCCTGGCTGGCCTTTGAAAAACATGCAGCTACTACGTACACACAAAGACGGAAGGCACACATTTTTATGCTGCAAAACACAGCTACTCTAGGTGTAATGACGTCAAACACGCCTGGTCAGAATCGGCTCTTTGCTTGTGTTGTGACAGCCATCTCTATGATACACATGCATGCCAGTGCAGGCAGCTACAGTCTATTCACATCAACTCATCTTTCAAGGACAAGACTCAGTGGCCTCACCAACTGCTAACTACTGGTGTGCTCCTGCCTACCGTAACCAGAACAAGCTAATTGGAGCTAAACATAGTCTGTGGTAATAGAGGGATTATATTTGGGATTTGTTACAAAGTGTCAAGTCAAGTAATTGACTAATGACATGTCCTATTAAAACGCCTCGGCTTCCCTGAACAAAGGATCCTTTGTGAAGGAATCCACTAAAGGCTCGTTCCATTAGGAGGCGTTTTATCTCCTTTTCTCCTCAAGGTGTGGTGTGATATCTGTGTATACATGACAGTTAAGGCCCTCGAAGACTGATAACATCTTCAGATGAGGGAGCACTATGACAAATAAGACATTCTCTTGTTCTACTCGTTTCTATTGACTTTTAAATTAGACTAAAATAGCCCCTGAAAATATGGCCTTATTTGAGAGTAGCTACAGTTTCACATGGGAGTTAGCTGACTGTAGGCAGGTTCAGTCACGAGCCAAGAGACTTCAACTTTACTACATCACCTTGTTGTTTTTATCGAGCACAGATTCACTTGTGCAGTATGTTTCTGTTAAGGATGTTTGCCTTCACATGCTGCTCAGGTCTGAGTGAGGATGTCTCACACAGTTCAACTTGACTCATAGGAATGCTGGGCTTGAACTTCATCTGGTCTCATAAACACACGGTGAAACCAGGCCATTGTTAGGTAAAAGCCCTTCTTATACATCTGCATTGGCTCACATGCTAATTTTTTTCCTTTCAATGCCACGCACCTCATTTCTTCAGACTTCTCCTAGAATGCTTCCTTTCCTTTTTGAATAATGGAGGCTCAGATCCTTTAGACTTAGCAATCCCTATCGAGAACTGCCAACTCTGACTCATCACACATGTTGGCTTTTTTAAAGTGTTTCTCACAACAAGGGACTTATGTTTTGTGAGATTAGAATTGAAAGTCTCCCTTCTTGTGGTTCCGCTCCCCCTGCCCTGCCCTGCCCTGCCCTCCTCCCACTCTGGCCAGACCCCTGCAGTCCTGAATACTTAACAGCCCCTCGCTCTTTTGTAAAGGTGCTTGTTAACATGGTTTTGGGAGCTGCAGGCCCGCATATCTGACTCATCTACCCGCTGAGGGCTAGAAGGAAGTGGGGGTTTTATCAGGCATAGGCTAAAATAGGGTAACTGACATGTATAAAAATGATAATGTGTTCCACAAAGGGGAGGGGCTTACATTAATGGGTTGTCAATCAATGTGGTGGTGCTGTTTGTCCTTTAACTCAGATGATTTACTTTATCTTCAGTGACCTGATGGATGATTTTAAGACCACATGACAATCTGTGACATGAATGAATTGCTCCATGGTAAACAACCTGCGTCAACCTTACCAAACTCTTCTGTTCTTGTAAACACTTCACAAGACTTTTACTGAGCAAATAACCCATTTGACTTCAAAGTGATAGAATAATTTAATTAAAGCGAACAATCTTGCTGTTCCCTAAATGACACTTCAGTATTTGGATGTTCAGGAACTTTTGCAATTCAAAACAAGCTTATTGTACGAGAAAGTGTTTTTGATTAAAGATAAGAAAAGACATCTTGAGCAAAACAAACCCTGAACTTTGACTTAAATTTAGTTGAATTTTCTCAGGCATCTTCCTATTAAACTTAAACTAAAAACAGACAAAACAATTAAGTGCTCTACTTCTTCAGACCAAGCACATTTTCTTCAAGCTTCACTGCATCTATATCTGCTGTTGAGAACCCTGATTATATCTCCCTCCGTTATTTCCCTGATGGTCTTACCTCAGTGTAGGCCAAGTCTCTTGAGTCAAGTACGAAAAAAAAAAAAAGGATCTTATCACTTCTATATCCAGTCCCAGATATTTCAGCAGCCTCTGGGTCCCATATCTGTGCAAGATCCACAGAGCTGTAATTCCAGTACAGAGACAGTCAGCTTTCTCCACCAGTGCTGTCAGAGCAGAGACAGCCCATATCAAAGCTGAGGCTGTGAAAAGTCAGAGAGCTGTCTGTCTCAGTGTGTGGACCAGAGCTGTTTGAGAGGTGTATGCGCGTGCGTGGACTTGGAGAAACACAACCAGATGGTCATTCTTCCTCCTCCTCCTCCCCCTCAAACCCAACCCTCCTAACCTTAGCCCACCCCTTAACCTCCAGGCAGCCAGTCACTGTGAAGGCAGGACAGAGAGGCGTCTCCACCGCCGAACCTCCCATCAGACTTCAAACATATGCTGCCAAATGTGAACCACTGTTGGGGCTCCAGTTCATTAGGACTGTGCTTTTAAGCAGCACATCAGTGACGATAGAGCTGGTTTTACCACATGGACCACTTCATATTCACAACAGCTTTCACATGACATTCCTCTGTCTCTGCCTCTCAACAGCTCAAAGATGTGGGGAAAGTGGTGAATGTTAACGTCAGACTTTGTTTTACTTGATGGTCTGTCTTTTGGCACCACATAGTCACGGGGAACTGTTTGTTAACTACAGCTTTATGATTACACAGTGACTGCTGGCTAGAACGAACAAAACATGCTTTGATTGTTTCTGACCAACGACAGCATTCTAACCAAGCCTCATGTGACCCTTGTCTAAAATGTGGTGGCAGTAGATCTAAACAGAACTAGATCTGAGCCTTACTGTTATCTTCCTCCTAAAATTGTTGAGGTTTTTGACTTTCATTTTTCAATATAATGTCTCTTTTTCTGTTTTTCTGTAATATCAACATGAGTCAGGGCAACTTGATGTTGAGTGCCTTCATCGTTTACCGAAATAATGCGTGTATTCATGTCGAAACAGGCTCTACAAAAGCTACCAAAGTGCTTGAGAAACTCCCATGACCTCTAGTTCTCCTTCACCTTTTCCGGAAAGCCAGAACATAATTATCTTCCTGTTGCCTTAGAAAACAAAAGTGGCCAGTTCAGGTCAAATTCTGGACAGTTGCGCCTTTTGCATCCATATGTAGTTGTTTAGTTGCAGTGTCAAAGTGTTACTTTCCCCCAAAAGGTCTTGCTTTACAGCGGACATAATTGTGACCTAGATGACTGCAGGACTCTTCTCTTCAGTGAAGGTTTTTCCGATGTGTGTTTTACATACTTCACGAGTGAAAACAAAGCTTTAGTACTACTTTACTAGGGAGCAAGGAATCTATTAAACAGCTAAAATTGCTTTCTTTATAAACATTTAAGTGGTTCTTGCATTTTGTGGCCATGACGTCAGGGTATCGGTGTGTGAACTCAAACACATTTGAAACAGCAGGGTTTATTGAGTTTAATGCTGCTTTCATAAACGAATTTAAATTGTTTTTGTTTCTCCAATAGGATTAAAATACTGAGAGATTCTTGAAAATTTAAATCCCCTGTTTATTAACAAAGAATGGCTTTAGACAATGATGTTGCTCTTCTTCACTCATCTAGAAGCTTAGCACAAATATGAAACACTCAGTCCCAGTTTGGTTCATGCGTGAGTCTCAATGCTGCTCCTTTCCAGAGCCACACACACCTGTCTGGCTAAATGACATTGTGTTTCATAGAATTCTGGCATCTTTCCAAAGGGAAAATTGACTTAAGTAACTTACTTATATGATCCAGTCTGTATGATAATAGAGGGATTATATTTGGGATTTGTTACCTCAAATGCAAAGTCAGGTGGATTGACTAATGTTTGTGTATTTCTGTATGAAGTAGGTCACCATAGCAAACCTAATGGCTTTGTGTAGTGCCAAATAACTCAGTGCTCTGTCTGATCAACAGGCCCTAAGGTGGATAGCAACAAAAAAGCACAATGTCCTAAATGGTTAGTTTGTCAAAAAGATACTGATCTTAGTGGAGAACAGATATGTAGATAGTGGACAGGATTTTTGGTACATTCAAATTATGCGTGAAGGTACATTTACAAAGATGTGAACCACTTGTATGTGATAACTGCCAAAAAAGAGCAGCCTCTGACAATGCAGTACAGTGTAGGCCAGTATTCAAAAACATGTGTGGAAAAAACCTGCAAAATATAACTGTAGCTGTATCGCTCTGCTGTTAGAAATAGCAGCCTGCACAGTTCAAGGTTCGCCTTAGATGGTGGAATAATATATAAAGATGGACAAGTCATGCATCCCTGACCCTTGACCTGAGGGGGCACCAGATGACCAATAAATCTATGGCCCCGGGGCTTTACGGCCCATACCCCTGTCATAGCCACAACGACCTGAACAGCACCTCACACCTGGTCTACACCTTCTCACCGCAGTTAAAAAAAACCCCACCATGTCCAAGTGGCATAGTAGTCCATGGCGAGCAAGTCCTGACAGTAACAGGACAGGGATGGCCATCATCATAAGCAACACCCAACAAACAATAAAGCTGCTGCATTCTTCTCTGGTCGAAACATGTCCTTGACGAAGGGGACCCATAAAACAAAAGACCTAGTCAGTAGCTGAGTGCTATGTTTAACTCAGAGTTAGTGGTCATCCCAGAGTAGAGGTATGTGAGGACGGACGTGAGCTTAAACTAAAGCCCTACGTTGAAAGTGTTTCAACAATCTACTTCGCTCCTAGGGTGTGTCATAAATGGGGTAGCAAAGGGGCAAAGGGAGGGTCAGTCTGCAAACTCACCTTCATTGACGACCGTTGTGGAGAATAGCTCTCACCAGTGTGTGAGCTTCCTTATAAAAAGTAGGCATTCTCAAGGTTTAAATGACTTGCCGACGGGTATTAGCAGGACACAGGCCCAACAAAAGCCTCAGTTATAAAGGCCAATAAAAACCTATCACTCTACTGTAACAACAATCCTTTTTACGCCTTGAAAGAGGGAGGAAAAGGTCAACTGGTGGAGCAGCCTGAGGATTGATATTGACTTAGCTAGATTGGTGCTGACAAACTCAGGTCAGACAGTGGGCTTGTTAGCTCTATAACCCTCACATAACCTCTCTTTACTGTTTCACCCTGACATATTCAAAGCAGATGAGGGCCATGCATGGGTCTCAGCGGGGATTCTAACAAGAGATGTTTAGATAAAACAGAAAATATTCACTTATTGGACTCTTGGCTTAACTTTATATGGTGTTGAGGACAAAAATACAAGGACAGACAAATTGGACTGGAAATGAAACAAAGATGCAAGAGATAAAGATGCAACATTTAGACTGAAAGTCTAACTGGACCCACGTTTTACTGCAGATAAAGGCCAGAACTAAATAAATGTCTACCAAAATAAGTCAAGAAATCTTAAGACGAATAGAAAGCCGCCTTTATGTTTATTAGACAAATTGTTCTTTGTGACACTCTAGATAAGTTTTTTCTATTTAGATTTGGTTTGCGCTAAGATTTGCTCTAATTTCAAAAGTATTCATTTTTAAGGATTGAGGAAGATATGATGAGAAGACTTGTCTGAGCTGCTCTAGACCTCTAAGAGATGAGTCCTAACACGTTGTACCTGTTCAAACTTTTAACACATTTTTAGAACTTTAACGTCTATCTTAGAACTTTTTAACCCACCTGAGTATCTCCCACCAATTCTCTGTTTATTTTAGTCGTAGATCGTACGCTGTTGTCAGCCCCTGGTGTCGGGGCGGTGGTAGTTCCTTTGCTTTATCTAACGTGCACTTCTCACAAACTGCTTTTCCAAACATTGCAGACATGTACGATGAAGACGGGCTGTATTTCACCATCAATTTGACACCCTCTCACCTAGTTGTAAAAGCTGGAGCTCATTGGGAACAATGGGAAGTAGAGCGACAGAGCTCTTGGGGCTGTTAAAGGGAGGAAGCCCCTTTATTTGGGGACACTATAACTCAACAAAAGCCTGTGGCTGTCTACACACAAGAGCAGGCCCACGGATGAATGGGCTGCTCTTACACTACACACTTGTGCTGACAAAAGAAATGGATCTGTAAAAATACAAAACCCTGTCATGTGTGGTCTCTGTGGACAAACTGGGCTGAGTAAAATTACAAAGCAGTCACATAAACACCTTGACCCAATGAATTTGCCCAACAAGTGTCTGTTTTCACCATCTTCTCCCCCAGTAAAATTTTTCCCATGAGTGCAGAAAGAGACAAACAGTCTATGCTTTTTTGTTAAATTTTTCTATTTCCATGTAATGTGAAAAAGGTCTCCCCATTTTTTTGAAGCAACAGCCCATCAATGTCTAAAGGGTCCAGCCTCACTGACCCTCTGAGACTACACCAAATTTCTCACTCATGACCTCACACATTTGTGAAGTCCAACTCACACAGCACTTAAACCTGACACGTCAGGCACATCTGGGCTTTTCTCTGCAACTCACCTCAGAGTTGAGCAGAATATCCCTCACAAGGCAAGAAAACCATTTCCTGTGTTTCCAGCCCCAGGCTCTCACAGACCAATGAATGAGTCCAATTCAAAACAGGGAACACCGGGCCAAAAAAAAAAAAAAAACTCTATGAGAAAATCATTGTAGAAGCACAGGACACGCCATAAAAAAGAAGAATTAAGGAGAAGTTGTCAGTTCCCACACGTGGAAGCATTTTCCTGAGCCACATGGCTTCAAAAGGCAAACCATTGAATCTAACAATACTTTAAACCAGTTAAAAGCTGCTCAGTCAGGATCCCACTAATTATTAACATTCCTGGAGAAACACTCCATTACAGTCGTTTTTAGAGCTTTCTAATTAAACACATGCTCCAGTGCCACAGCACAGAGGGAAATCAGAGCGGGATGCTTCTTTCCAGATCTGCTTAATTGGACACAATTTAAGTCATTAAGGTGGTAGTAAAAAGTTCAGAAAGACCAGAAAAGCACCAACGATCTCCCCCGTAAGGCTCCCTGTTGCTCTTGATGTTGTTGACCCTTTCACCTCCTCATGTGACTGACATTCAAATATGAGGAAAAATGCTCAGCTGTATTTCCATTATGAGCCAAGCCACTGGACACAGCCAACATCCTCGTTTCAGTTTGCGAAGAGACTTTTTTGATGTTTAGGCTCACTTTTCATATTTAAGATTAGCATCGAGAACGTTTTCCCACCGCCATTCACAGCATTTGTTGGTTTGGACACAACTGAATGGACTAAAGCTTAATAGCATATAACTTATTTACATCCTGGTTTGTTGCAATTGTTATAGCTTAGTTTGCACTTTTAAGTCACATGGCATTTTTCTTTATTTCTTATGTTGATTTACTTTTGGTTATCCCTTGGCTAATTTTTAGCTACAATATTAGTGTTTTCAATGCATTTCTTCTTTAAAGAACATTCTGCTCAGAAACATAAGATTATGAGGTTGCTGATATTTCTAGTGGACTATTTCCTGTTCTTTGAGTTTTTATTCCTTTTGAAAGTTATATAACATTCTCTTATATTGGTCAGACGTTTGTGTGTGTTTGCCCATGAATGGGACGCACGCACAGACTTCCACATCTGGTGAGCCACCGCTGTTGTTTTTTTTTGGGGAGCCCAGCCTCTAACAGGAAGACAGTGCGAGCACAGCAAACAAAAGCCCGGCTCTTTCTATTGGCCTCTCCCCAGGAGCTGCCGTCAGGTTGTTGTGGTCAAGTGAACTGTTCCTGCGTCAGCTCAGTGTTCTCATTGTGGGCCTCGCACTGCAGCTCCGCAAGACATGTCCTCAGTTGGCCTTTGTCAATGTTGACCCAGCTTTTCTATGTGCAGCAGTGCCTACCTTTACATTGAGGAGTATTTTGACTTGATAGCAGCTGTTCAACTTAGGGTTGATGAGCACTGAGTCTGGAAAATTACATTTTGTTTACAAATGATTTATCTTTTATGAACTGATTCAGTGTTGGGTAAATAACCTTGGGTGTGTGTTTATACAGGCTTCACATATTTGGCTTTTATTCATTACCACTTTACAACATTTTCAGTTCATATTCTGCATCAAACTTTGCCCTTTTTTTTTCTTTTTCTTTTGCTGCTTTTGCTTTTCTATGTGAACCACTTGGCCACTGACTCGTGCTACCAGGTAATTTGGACCCACAGCACAACCAAAACAAAACTTTACATGTGAAACTTTTTGTTCGTCCCACACTGCAAAAAACAGGTCCATTAGACAATTCAAAGTGGCCATAACCATGACTTTGAGCGTCAATGGTTGTTTGTCTCTATATGTGACCCTGAGATATAGGGAGATAAAGTGTCCACGATCTACCCCACCCGTGCCTAATGACTGTTGGGATCGGCTCCACCCTCTTTCTCCCAATAATCTACAGTACAATGGTCCGTCTCCTATCGCGGTAGTTGACGAGAGTAGTTTTTATATTATTTACGTATGTATTTACCCTTTACTAACCTCCTCCACACTGTTATCAACCCTCCTTAACAGAACCCCGAGAAGATGCATTGCGTTGAATTAAAGTCAACTTTGCAAACTTTACAGCAACGCACTATAAAAGTGTCGGACAGACGAGGGGAGATGCTGAGAGATGCTACGATGCATGAGCCAATCAGCGTGAGGAACAGAAGTGCATGCTCAATGCTGTGTTCGAGCGCCCCTAGGTAAACAAAGCTACCAGCGATATCTTTTTTTTGTTTTGTTTTTTGTTTTTTGCTATATTTTTACTGTTCAATTTTTTAGCTTAGAAAATGTTTTATATTACGAAAATAATGAAAATATTGGAAATAAAAAACAAATGTTTACCGTAAAATACCGCGATACAGCGAAATTGTAAATAAAAAAATCTGCGATGTACTGAGGGAGCGAAAGGAGAACTGCATTATGGAGAGGGCCCACTGTAAAGGAATAAGTGATTAAAGATAAAAAAGAATAAACGTTTATATTCCTGCAGTATTCTATGTCATGAGGTTATAAGCTGGGACAGGATCGTTGTTTTGAGAAGAGAATTAAGGACAATGCCAAGCCACTGTCCACGTAATCTTCCTGTAAAATCTCAGGAAATTCTTGGAAATAGTTGCCCTGCAGAGTCCATTTTTAAAGCACACTGACCTTTTCCGTATCAGCCACTCTCACTGACTCCACCCTTGTGACCATTCCAACAGGTCAAGCGAGAACAAGAGCGTGGGAGGAGGCAGGATGAACAAAGTCATCGGGTATGTATTTTACTTTTTCCCAACTAAATATCCGGAAAGCTTTAACCAAATCCCCTGCTGCGAGTCGAGGGAAATGAACTGGGATTTTAATGACTACGTCAGGGTTATATCATTTCTCTTGCTTCTACCTCAGTGGTGGTGTGATTGTTTGGATTGAATCCCATAAATGTGAATCTTAGAAATGTGTTTATTGTTGTGTCTAAACTAGGGCTGCCAAGTGATTCAAATTTTGAATTAAATCAATCACAGCTGTGGATTAATCGTGATTAATTGAGAGAAAATAGTAATCGAGATGACGAAAAACCTTTATGTACATTACTGGAATAGAATGACAAATAGCAGCAAGTAGATGTATGAGTTTCACACGTGTTTTTATTTATGACTAATCCAAATGATGTTAAGAAAAATATGCCAAAAAAACTTGTCAAGAGTTGCTTAAAAATTTTTTTGAAGTCCTGTCCTGAACTCAGTGAAGCTGGTGTGGTGACGTTTGAAGCTCCAGGTGCTTCGTGAAACAAAGATTGTTTAGCAGTGTGTGCTAAAAAACAACTTTTGGATTTAGTCAATAATTAGAGAGATTAATGTCTTCATTTTGACCACCCTTTTTAAAAACAAAGCCTCACAAAGTCTGTTGACATTTGTTTGGCAGGTTGATAATTTTTTTAACACTATTCACACATTTCTAAAAAATCTGCACACTCGTTGGCCAACTCTGTGTGACTCCACGGTTGTTATCCAGTATTTACTCAGAGACGAGCATCGTGTCTATACATGGTGGTGATAATGAAACATGTGCGTCGAGTATGGCTTTCATCATCGTGGTGGTCTGATGGTTGGTCCCGCAATTATGCCGTGTGGTTATGAGAGGGATCTGCTGGGGCCGTAAACTGCAGTCTGTGCGCCAGAGCAGTTTTCCTCCGACATCATCCCGCAGCTCCTAATAAACACCGTTGTGCCAGAAGGCTTAAAATTACTAACTACTTTTAATCACTTTACAACGATGCAGAGCATGTGGACCCAATGTGTGCCGCTGCCGCCACCGCTGCTCCGGGGGCAAACCCCTGCTCGCACTCTCATACATGAGACTTTAGCACAGAGCAATGATCTCTCCTGAAGACAGCAGCATCCGCAGCGGTCGTGTCCTCCTTTGCTAACCACAGTGTAACATTACATTTAGTTTGACCATACAGGCCACCGTCCATTCCTGCAGGCCCAGTGCCCGCAGATTCTGAGACCACCGGCGTTTAAACAAGCCATATTTCATCCAGCCTCCTGCCAACCTACCACAAACAGTTTACAGTCAACGGGCTCTGCTCTCTGGAGTTTGTCTATGGCAACCCGAGTCCGTGCCACATCTCTGTGTCCAGATCCATGAAAGACTGGCCTCCTCTGACAGCTCCTCACAACACTCGGTCCTGTCCCGCTCTGCTTTTAGCCTTGCTGCGGTGAGCTGGACCACGTCTGGGGATAAAAGGCTGCCAGAGTGTTTGGCTTGCAGGAGATTTACACGGACGTGAGGTGATTCATTCTAGCTCTGCACAAACAGGCCTCTGTGTACATTTCACTGGTACTGGGCTTTTAAATCAACATCTGAAAACGTATACAGACGGGAGCAGTGTGTGTCAGATTCTGCTCGTTCACACTTGGCTGGGTGTCTGTCGCTAATATGTGCACTCTTTAACACCTACAGAGAAGTCACACACACACACATAGGTGAACATTTTGTCTCCCTCACACACCTCTACATTCATATGTGCATTCTTTCTCAGGAGGCTGACAACAAGCCCTGCCTTAACATTTGCCTAACTAAACCCCGCATGGACGTCAGGTCAGCAGAGAAAGAACCCTGTGGATAGAAAAATTGAAAACTGAAGCCCCCTGTGGGGCGGAGATCTGGGTTAGAGTTCACGTGTAGCAACCTTCACGTAGGAAAACTCATTCACCGTTATTTTTGTTATCCGTAATCCCTGAAAAACACACATTAGTGGAATCTCNNNNAAACACACAGTAGAGGAATCTCTTTCCCGCTATCTCAACAATACACAGTGTGGGGTTGAGCATCATCTAGTGGTGAAGTCATATGTTGTGGTTAAATACCCCTCACCTCAACATTCCTGTCCAAGCATGGCTAAGAACTAATGTTAGCCTCCAGTTACCAACAAAACCACTTAAAGCCTTTTAGTTTAGTCTGCTGTGGGTGAATGTAAAAAAACACGCTGATCCAACATGGCCGTCTGTGTTAAGGAGACCTGTGTGAGTGACATAACCTCATTCTGGGGCAGTAAAAATAACATGTCGTCACAGTTAACGTGTCGTTTACAGTGAAATATCATGGTTTGACCTGAATCTTTGACTTCACTGAGTGGAGGGAGAATGTGGACCGAGGCTGTGTGGGTTCATGTTTAGGTTTTAATTTGTCTTTTTAACTGTTGCAAATCCAACATTTTCACTTCAGAGAATAGATTACCCCGTTTTCAGAGTAATTGTGTTATTATTGGTTACTTTGTCTAAACTGTTTCCCCTAAATTTGGTCTGTGACAAAATAATTAAATTAAAATGCATTGTGAGCAATTTCTGTGACAGTCTTTTAGTTACTTATAAGACATCATTCCTTAATGTTTTAGTTATTATTTGTCATATAACAGTCACATGACGGTCAGAATTGAGTGTAACAACAACAAGCATACTTAATGTACCACAAGAACCACAGGGTCCTTGATGATTTCACAGTCCAATTTTCTTCTACATAAATAACAATATCTGTCCATAAATGCTCTATACAAAACGCCATTAGCATTTTTTTTGTCTGTAGGAAACTGAAAATATTCTCTGTCCTCTGTTGTAGCCCTTGTTTTTAAGTAAAGGTTATACGTCAGACTTGGACAAAGTAATAACTGCAATATTAGGGATAGTTAATAGATAACTTCATCTCTGCATATAATAATACAAACGTAAAAAACAAACAAACACGAAGCTACTGGTTTCTTTCTGTAGCATCATAGTTGTGAGGCAGTTTTTCCTCAATTTGGCCACTAGGTGACACCAACAGCTAGATTCTGCTCTCTCTCTCTCCCTCTTTCTCTTTCTGCCTCTCTCTCTGCCTTGCCTTCTTTGCATTTGTGCTGCACAGTGTCTGTTGTGAGATGTTTGAACGTGTGATAATCACCAAAGAGCCACATTTGAAAAATAACTTCAGCAGTTAACAGTTACAGTGACATGGCTGCCTTTTAGCTGCTGTTTGAAGTGTCTGGGTGAAACTGTGCAGGACCTGCGTCAGACGCCTCTGTTTGTGTGAACCTTTGATCCACTGTAACGTGAATCGCACTGCACCACAAACTACACCCACAATCCGGACCAGGCACTGCATCAGAATCCAGACTGGGACGTGCCCCGTGTCTGTTCTCTCACCTAACTGACAGGCATCAGGCTGAGAGGCTCCACAGTATCAGTGGCACTCTGTTTATGTCAGCTGTGGCCATAGTGACAGATCCCGGGCCCGTCAGACTCTGCAGTCCTGCACTCAGTCAGAGCCAAGTAGGTATGTCATTCTGTCAACCCCCGACAGCACAGGCACCAGGCTTTAGTGGCTTATGGTGATGTTTACTGGGCTCTAATGACAGCTAAATGTCTTTCAGGCATTCTTCGTTATATATAACAGGGACGGACTGATTTGTAGCTTCAGCTTTTCTTTTTCAATCACGCTCAGTTCTTTGGAAAAAAAAGACACGCTGCTCTGGATCTATTTCAGTCATAGACAAAGATGATGGCCACACAAGTCAGTGCTTATCACTTTTCTTTTTTACAATAGCATCCATTTTTAAAAGGTGGACAACCATCATGCATCTGGTCGTCGACTCGTTAGGGTCGTTGTCCCCATGGCAGTAATGACTGTGTGAAATCTACAATAGTTAGCCTTGTATCCATACGTTTTCGACACATCTCTCTATCTACAATGATTTTTCCCAACAGTAAAAAAAAGTGCAAACCACTCATTTCAAAAACGTCACTTTGACACTTTTATTTATTTATTTTTGAATAGCTACTTTCCTCCATTTCCACAAGAAATGTATTAATCCAACCCTTACTTCAAGTATGTGTAAATTTGCTATAAATCCGTATTAAAAGGTTGATAGAATTATTTCTTTGAATACCTCTCCCATCCTCCCGGCCATCTTCTCATGACCCTTCTGTGGGCCCAGACCCAGTGGTTGGGAATGATTAAATACAAAGTTTATTCTTTTAAATCAGTGAATTTTAGTAAGTGAAGTGACTGAGAGTGAACCTCACACTGGCACCAGACTGTATGTAGTGTGTGTGTGAGTGTGTGTGTGTGAGTGTGTGTGTGTGTGTTTCCACATTCCCCGTCACTCAACAGCGCCCCTGACAGCTCTGCAGCCCTGCACTAGAGGACAGGCAGCAGTCACACAGCACCCACCAGTTGTCACCAAAGTGACAGGCGACAGCTGAGTCCATACATCTGGAGACAGAGTCAGAGACCCTAAACTTCCACCAACCCCTGACTCTCAGAGTTTCCCCCCTCTTCCTTCACTTGCGCAAGAGAAAGTCTCAGTTCGAGAAAGCCCTAAATCGGGATTTTGACTCAGCCCTGAGCCTCAGATACACTGATAATGTGTTAAAAAAAATGTGTATTCATTCATCGTGATTGATTTACTCTGGTTTTACTACAATTGTTAAACGAAAAATACACTGAGAAGTACGTAAACATTCATTGTCAGAGCAATAACTGCGCATTACTGGAGCAAACCCAGGGTGTAAAAATATATGACAAAAAGTTTCAATTTGAACCCACACAGATGATCAACCCCTTAAGTGGAAAAGTTGTAATCTGTTTACCTCCAAAGCGTTCAGTCTCTGTTTAACGAGTATCCAAAACCAATATTCCCGACGTGAAATAGGCGATTCGCGCTGCCTCTCATTGGCGTCGGATGGAAAAGTGTCCCGGGAGGGCGCACCGCTGTGCCGCAAAGCTGGAGCCAGAGCTGTGCAAGGCGATAATCTTAAACCCCTGATATCGGCTGCACGAAGGAGTAAAAGGAAAGGAGAGAAGAGCAGTGGAGTGGAGAGAGCAGAGGAGAGAGGAGCTCTGGTTTCAGCCGCTGTCACCACATCCCAGTCATCCCAGTGGCGCACGGTGCGCTGCGCTGCTCCTCTCTGCGGTCACAGTCAAATGACATTAGCGTGCGCTCTGCCTATTGGCTTAAACAAGCAGCCCCCACCAATAGTGGAGAGAAGGGTGAGAGTGGGGCACGACGGACAAATGCTCCTGTGAGTTTACTCCTGCTGCTGCGGAGCGGAGTTAAACGAGACGTGTTTGCGTTATTTAAACGGCTAGAAAATAGTCAGCGAGTTAATCTCCCTTTGTTGTCTTTACCTGCAGGCTCTCCTTTACCTCTGTGTAAACTCTGGCCCCCGGTCTGTCTATAAATGTGTAGCGTAAGTCGGTGGGAGGTAACCCTCGTTTCAACTTCGGTCATCGCATACATTTATCATCTTATAATAGGAGAACTTCATTATATCTCTGTGTCCACTGTGGCTCTCCTTTGAGGTGTAACTCCTTCACTGTGGAGCTCACAGCTGAGGAACCCAACTACTGGGTAGCAGGCCGCAGATCGTTGGGTGTCAGGCCCCTGTGGAAAAGAAAAACTTTATTTACATTGAATTTATTACTAGTGTACTGCAAGCTACTTAGAGCAAACTTCCCAACCACTGGGTCCTGGACCAGTACCAGGCCATAGGTCATGGGGTATTAGGCCTTTCTCAACACAGATGATTCTCATGGTCCTTACGCTCTTTGTATAATATGTAGTGTCTAGTATACCTTAAAGATGTCAAATCAGCATTTGAAACCATTTTTGTTTTTTGCTCGTATTAAGATATTAGTGAAAAGTATTTTTAACATCACATCGACATTTCCATTTATATGAAATTACCATTGAAGTAAATAAGTCTGACTTTCCATTCCTTCACTGTTTTTTTGTTCTACTTTATACTTCTTTACTGCTGCCGTAATTTTATATTCATACATGATGGAAAATGTGAGTCTAAGGAACTAAAACAAGCACTCCCGTTGCTGTTTATTCAGTTAGGCAAAACATTTGGGAAGATCAGATTTTAAGACATGAGGAGATGAGCCACCACCTATAAATCAGTGATTTCAAAACCACGGTAATGAGTAAAGTTTGTGCTGCACAGTTGTTTTCTGACGTTTACCTGCTCTGAGTTTTCTTGTTAACTTAAAGAACCTTAAAACTCACAAAAATCCTAAGCGCGATCATTTTTTAAATTCCTTGGCACAACTTTGTTTATTGCACATTTTACATATAATTTCACTCTGACCTGAGGTGACCCACGTAAAGACTCCCATGACATCCGAAGTGACACTGTGCAGCAAAACCATAATAATTTGTAGAACCTGTAATCACGTTTCAACATTAGTCATCCCTCTTAAAGTCAGGTGTAACACGAGACATAAGTTTGCCTTTTTGTTTCTGAAACAGACCCTTCATCTTCTCCTGACCTGGGTTACCTCCCAGAGACTGTGTGAACACATTTGAAGTAAGAAGTAAGAACAGGATAAGCCAGGTCAGACCTGTCAGTCCCTCCACTGCAGCCATGGTGGAGGTAACACACTGACACTGGTTATGTAGACCAGATGCTGTAAGAAACAACAGCACCACCTGTCTTTATTAAAACTGAACATGTATAAATAATTACGGCCTGTGTGGGGGTGAAACCTTCATACCCACGTACTTACCAAAACTCCTACCTCGTTTGAACTCTTCTAAGAACAAACTTCCTTATTTCTATGCATTTATTAATGGGCATTTGATTTCATTCTATATTTTCCATCTTTAACTGTAGCAGGAAAACCACTGGAGTCAAATGTTAAGATAAATATTCCAACAATTCATCACTTACTTATGGACCCTTTCATTTACTGCTCATGCGAGCAGGATTTGAGTAATGAGGTGTATATATTGTGTTTTTGTAACACAGCACTGAAGCTGACATAAATCATTTCAGCCCAGGGACTTTTCTAAAGAGCCTTGGAACAAGATGCTCAACTGGCTAGACCTGAAGGTTAAAGCCCTCTTCGATCACTTATCTTGTCTCTCCTCAGAGCTTATCTCCAGCTTATCTAATGGGATATTTATGGTGGTGTTGTAAAAGACAAAAAAAGTCTATACAGCATCACTCGCATGACTTTGGACCATAAAAATGCTCGACATACTTTCCAGTCTATCTCATTAAATGTGGAGTGTGATTTTTTTTTTTTGTGTGTGTGTATTTTGTTTTTTTCTCCCCTGCTGATTTTAATGACAGAACTTGATTCTGATTGCTGTGTATCGAATGTAATCCTGGCGAATTTCGGAGCATGTGGACATCCATCAGTCAACACCAAAAGTTTTCTCTTCACAGCTGGTTTCTATTTGTCATGCGGTCTGACACAAGATAGGTGCATGTGCTCGTTGAAAAAAAAACCCTCTGAAATCCTTTTGACAAGATTAGGACCGTATGTCTCCTCCAGCAGCAGCTCACCTTCAAATCTGCTGTAATCAGAGAAAATGTGACTTTCCACTTTACATTTCCATTTCAATGTGCAAAACCCTGCCCCTCTTTTCACTCTTCTGTCTGTATATAGGTCAGGATGTCCAAATGTTTTTTTAAGTCGAGCCAACTTGTCAAAGTTAAAAAATATCTGGGGCCAATGGCTCCTCCTGCCAGACGTAGAGCTATGGCTAAGTGGCATCTTAAATGAAAAATGAAAAATGTTCTTGTTTTAATCACTTTTGCCTATCTCCATTTTTCACTCAGGACTCTGAAAGGCTTTGCTTGTAAAAACAATGAGCAACAGGATTGCTATTAGCCCTGACATTTTGCCAAAAGCTGCTAAATAAATGATATTAAAATATGTAAAAAAACCCCACATAAGAATCTGATCAAACATTGTCAAATAATTATTAGATTAGTTATAAAAAGTACAGGCTGCATAATGAAAAACAACAATCCAAACAAATAAAATACCTGGAAGTTAGCAAAATGCTAAAAATGTTAACAGCTAAGACATAACAGTATGTGAAACCTAAATTGTTGACAACATAAAACCTTTCAAAGGGGCCAAGATTGTACTTTGGTCTGACTGCAGACATGCCTGATTCAGCTGATCTTTATCCTTCATTGGAAGCATGCTTCAATTAATTATTAATATTACATTTCCCTTGTGTTTTCAGCTGTGCATAAACAGCAAAACAAAAAAAAAAACACTACAAAAAAAAAAAAAAAATAAAAAAAACAAAACGTGTGGGTTTAGCTCCGGTACATTCCATCTGTAGCTACATTTACATTCAAACGTGTGAAGTTACCACCGCGAGAGTTACTCGATATTTGGCATTGAGTTACACTTATTAGGCTGTCTGGATGAAACATGCCTCCATTAAACACCAGGGTGATGGCGCTATGGCGCTGGATGCTAGGTTGGATGTTATTGTGGTCTTTATCATGTGGTTTGATCTGCTGCTCATGTTGGCTGCTGGCTGCATTTTGCTGGGGCCCAGTGAATAAATGTGTATAAATTTCCTGAGATCAGGTTGCATAGAATAACTCACACAAGTTTTAACTTTGTACAATCTGTAGATTCTGCAGTAGGTGGCGATAAGCCTTCCTTAAGCCTGTTGTTTACAGGTTAATTCTGATGGACAAACCCATGTAGTTTTTTTTCAACATTCTTTATATAAAAACTGGACAGGAATATATGTATATACTTGGTGAGACTCTAGGAGTGGAACTTGGAAATCATGTGCATTGAGTTATTTGAAAAAAACAAATTCACTAAAACGCTAATCTAAGTAAATATTTCCTTGGTTTTTGTAGTCTAATTCTGTCATTTTGAGTCAGGTTAGATGTCAGCAGTTGTGAAACCTGTCATTGCTTGTCTCTAGAAAGTTCTAGTGGTTTCCCAACCAGTGATAGAGGGGCCTCCACAAATACCTGCAAAATATATGAAATATCCCATAGAGCAAACAAGCAAGTTAGTTACAGAAATATCCCAAACTACTTAAAATGTAAATATGTAATTGACATATATAGAAGAGGAACTCTACAAATTCATATATTTATTCTCTCTTTTGGGCTAAACATGAATTTACTCGACAAAATCATGCATTATAGACCATCTATGACGATCTAAGATTCATCCTCACTTTAGAAAAGGTCATCGGCATGAAAACGCTGGTGGACTACAGTGTTGCAATGTGAGATATCTATAAACATTTGTTGATGAGAGCTTTTGTTTTGCATAAGGAGTGAAAATAAACCACAGTGCATTGAAACAATTAGGGAGAGAAGTTCTTCACGTCTCTGAGTTTGCACAGGATATCCAAATAAAGGCAGGAAAACAAACCAACAAAGTGACCAGAAGGGAGGCTAATAGCTAAAGGCAAAGGTTGGACTAGTCAACAGAACATATGGACCACTTGGTCAGTCACCTAGCTGCTGTCCATCTTCAAACATTTGCTGACCAATTAGGGAGCGTTGATCATCTTCTGTGTAATCCCTAAAGTCGAACTGTTGTTGAATGTCGTGTTGCAGAATGACATGAGATCACATTACTAATCTGAGTAAACTGATATGTGAGCGTGAGTTAGAGTGCTGACCTTAATGGTTTATGGTGTCAAAGATATAGCCCACAGGCCAGGACTGGCCCACCGGAGGGTTTCATTTGGTCCATGGGAAGGATTTAGAAGTGTGAATTAAATAAAAGACAATATGTTGGCAATATGTTTTAAATATATATTGAATATGGTCACAAAGTTGGGGGATGTTTGGTAGGTCAGGCGCACATTTGTGTCATTCTTTCACAAATGTGCGAAGATATGTTAATTTAAAATAATTTCTTGATCTTGGTACCTTTCTCGATCTGTTGTTGATAGTAAATAGGTGCTTTTTTTTTTTTTTAAAAAAAAGAAAGTTCCAGTTGTTCATAAACTATCTCATAAAATGAAAGTTTTGTTTACATAATATTCCTATTCTGGACTCCCCTGGTTTTTTACCCAGGCTGCTCTGTAGGCTGCTACATACACACTGCTGCTGTTGTCCTGTCGTTTAAGCCTCGTGCTTAAACATTTTGTGAATAACCGACCATTAACTGATATGGTACACATGAGCCTTTGTTGTCTCTCACTGGCTTGGGTCCAAGCTCGCCCAAAATAACTCCAAACAGTGGAACAAGAGAAGGCGTGTTTGCTTACAGCCTGTTGATCGTGGAATTGTTACATTGTAGAAATCACTGTGTGAGCTGCTGGCCTTCATCTCCACAGACAGAACCTTGACCAATGATCACACGAGAAGACTGTATTCGCCAAAACAATAAGGCTTTTTCTGACCACAAACCATAATAATATCAAATGTACAGGCATATTTAATGTAATCATATGTCACCTTTCCTTTTTCTCAAACTTGGATCATGCCATTTTCATTCACTCTAGGCTTCCATTGCTGGCAATGTATCTAAAACCGTACTGCTTCAACAGTGAAAGTAACAGCCTTTTGACCATTGATGTCACTGCCATAGACATTGTAGGGTTTGGGTTCTATACGCAACAAAGCAAGCCTCCATTTTCGCACCATTTCCATTTACTGCTTTCCAGTCTTTGTCCTTTAGAGTAGTATTTTGTGGTAGTCACTAGGGATGAAGTAACTCCGTACTTCCAGCCAAATGCACAGCAGGGTTTACTTGTATCTAATCTTTTAAAGCTGTGCAGAAGTATTGATGTTGCATTCTTTTTTTCCTCTGTTTTGTCACATCTTTCGCTGCACTTATTCTACAGGTTTAAAGAGATTAAAGCAGCTCATGGTGTACAGCTAACCTCCAGTCCAGGTTCAAAGACTTTTAGCGTTTGTTAGGGAAGGACAGCTAAGGATAAGACAAAGAGCTGACGTTTTGATCTGAGCCCTGCCAACAAACACATTTGTGTTTAATGCAGTGTCTTTCTTGTCAGGGTAAAGTCCCCTGCTAAATGTTTGAACCCCCAAGCCCCCACCTCTCGTTTGTGATGATCATCAGAGCCTGGTGTTAGAAGGTTTCTGTTCTTTTTCCCATCACTGCGTCTTCATTCTCCTTCCAAACATTACACAGCTTTTAATCTCAGACTGGAGCTTCTCCGGGCTTGTTGAACTCCCCAGTCGGTTTTTCTGTGGCCTGTGAAATAGGACAGAGCACACTGTTGTGCTGTGGTTAACATTCTTTATTTCTGTCAAGGTAGGGAACATGAAAGGACCTCTGCTTTCTCTCTTTACGTCTCTTTTCCTTCCTCTTTCTCTCTGTCCTCCCTGAAGACAACTGATGCTCTCAGGTTTTTCCTCCCCCAGTCTGAGTTTTCAGACTTTGTCTGGAAAGTGCTTGGGTTTCTTTAGTTGCTTTGGCTGCATGTTGATATTGAATTTGAAAAAAAAAAAAAATGTTATCAGCTCCTCCCAAGAGAGCGCTCCCCTCTAGTTATGCTGGTACTTTTTACAAACACAAATTAGTTTTGTGTGATCACAGAATTGCTGCACAAAAAGAGAAAATTTCACTTTGACCCACATTGGAGAGCTGGAGCTGTGTAATGCTTGCGAGTTGTTGTCTGGAAGCTCTTTGAGAAAATTCTTACCCTGCCTGTGTATAATCCCTTTTCAGCATTATCCTCTTTTAACTTGGCAATGGGAACCACTCGCAACCCCGTGGACAGTGTCTGTTTCCCTCATAACGGGGGCTGTACATCTTCAACTGCAATCCTGCGCAGCTCTCAGCGGCACTAGGCTGTAATTTAATGTGTGTCTGTGGAATTCAGTACTGGGTCATATTGCTTCCCTAAAATACCATCAACAGCTTTGTTCCGCCACAAAAACATACATTAACAAAAACACAGACAGGGAAACCTGGGGGTGTCTCTCCAAGTCCGACAAATGACTTTTTAAAGCCGTGTTTAGGGTTTTTAATCACCACGTAGGCAGATCTATACGTTATCAGTCTTGACAGGTACAGGTTAAAGTTTTTTTACTTTAGCTTATAAGGTCCGTGTGAAGCTTTGTCATAGTTTGGTACATTGATATTCCTGGATCACCAGCCTGGGGCTTGGCCAGTTTAAGTCTGTCTACATCCCTGCAAAATGGACCGACAGGGGAAAGTTATTTTGGTGCTAGGGGTGGTCCTGGAAAAGCAGTGGAATAACAGCCCCTCAAAGGAATCTGCATCATTTGGCTAAATTCCTGCCAGGCAAATTATTTCAGAGAAGCGTGTTTCTGTGCTTTCACTGGGGATTTTTTCTTCACATCTCAAAACTTTGGTTGCATGCTCTGCGCCACAAACGTTTAAACTCTCCTTTAGCCTTGCCTTTATCCCCCTCTCTTCCTCCTTTCATTGCTGTTGTATGGAAATGCACCACTGACAGATCATTATCAGCAGACCCATCCCTGCATGGGCTCAACGTTTGCCTTTGTTGTTTTTCACTGAGCTAGGGCTGAGCCAGGATGAGGAATTTATGTGTGCTTTCCTCTGCAGCTTTGTGGCCCTAATGTGAAACTGGTGTAGCTGTGGTCCTGACAATCACTTTCCACTCTACAAATATTGCTCTGGATGAAAATAACATCAGTTCCTGCCTGGGGGACATCGCAGTGTGGTCAAGATCAACCACAAATAGATGTGTCTGTGTAGAATATAAACAGAGGAAATGTCAAAACAACCACTGGACAAGTAAATAGAGGGGGAGTGACAGTGAGAAAGTGAGGCAGAATCAAGAGTTAGAGAGGGGTGGGGAGGGGAGGGGGGGCAAATGATGTCCAGCAGATGTTGAAGTAGCACTTGGACCTTCATGGTGTGATTGTCGAGTGATAATGACTGGAAGGAATGTCAGACATACTAAGTGTCTAGCTTAAATTATCCGACAAGAAACTGACTACTACTACAAAAGCCTGGCATGCATTTTGATCATTATTTCAAATAGAAACATTGACCATAGGTATGAATGTGAGAGTGGATGAATGTATGTCTGTATGTGTGGACTGGTGAACTATCCAGGGTGAAACCTGCCCCGCCTTGACCTCACCTCAGCTGTAGATAATGACTGAATGAATTAAGTAATGAATGTTCTTGAATCAGTGTTTCAATATAGGGTATCATTTAACAAGCGTGTCAGAGCGTTGTTAGAGGTGTACAGCTGTATCAATGAGTGGTATTTTTTTGTTTGTTTTTTTCCAAGTGGTCCTGGTTATGTACAACAGCAGCCTGTGTTTCCCTCATGGTTGTATTTACACAAAATAGTCCTTTAAAGAGGAAAACACAGGCTGGGTTGTGTACATTTGGGAAGATTTCCAGCTACTGGATCTTTTATCTTAACACACATGCTGACCAGTGGTCTTGTGCTACACAGCGTTTATTTATGTTTACTTTCTCACTACCCTAAAGTGCACTCCCTCCTCTGCTAATGCTAGCTATTTTGCTAACAGAGCTTTTCCTTTTGAATGCAGCCTTGTTCTCCAAGCCTAAGTTTCTCAGTTTTACCTTTGACCTCTGACAGGGAAAATACACATGGACTCACATGTGAAGTATTTAAGGACAAAACTGTCCAAATATCTCTACTAATTTGCGTGCATTCGTCTAGTTTGTAGTATCTTTTACTGTGATACTGACGAGTTTTTACCCCGAAGACAGATGTAAGCGTAGGATTATAACTCAGGCAGGCAGCCGATGATTTGATTTGCGGTGCTTTTTTGAACAGAGATCATAAATGCTATACAGTCCTTGGTAGTTTGACATCAAAGAAGTCGGAAACAGTTCGTTAAAATTGGCCTCAGTTACTGTTATTACAGTACGTAGTGGTTTGGTGATGGAAAATAACATGTTTGTTCAAACCAGTATCTGAACAAGTCTCATCCGATTAAAATCATGTCACAGCCACAGATATTAAGTCACTGTTGGATTTGCTGCTGTACCTTTAATGTGTAGTTGTGCTGAATTCAATATTCAACTGTGCTTACGTCAATCACACATTAATGACCTTGTGTTTTCAGCCAAAGGACTAATGAAAACTAATTGGTGCCAATTCAGCAGTGCCATCCAGTCTTACTTCATAGTCACGTCTTTCGTCAGTCACACACACACACACACACACACCATCGAAGGCATCACATGCAGCGCTGGTTAATCTCCAGACGTGGACGTTTAACCGTCAGTCACTGCGTCTCTAATTAGACAGACAGATTTTCTCAGCGTGGCCTGGTTTCATTTGTGTATTCGCTTTGAAACAACCCGCCTCTCTAAGTCTAACTTTATTTTATTTAATAAGGGAGAGACAATGAGACCCATGTGTCTTCAGTTCTTTTTTAATGATCACACCATTTCTATTGTCACAGCAGAACATTACCATGTCCCCACTGTGACTTCTATTGTGCACTGGGCTCATTAAAACTGTCACCATAGAGAATTCACTCATTCCGCTTCAAGAAAAAAAAGAGAAAAAGACCAGACTTGTGGCCTTTGAGGAGACAGATCTGTCCAATTAAAAACAGAGAGAGAAACACACTGGACCTTTTGGAAATTTAAAATAAACCAAAAAAAAAAAAAACTACTTAAATATCCAATTACTATGTTGATCCTGTGTGTGTGTGTGTGTGTGAATGTGTGTCCGTCCACTATATGCACTGTGTCAACGTAATGCTCCATTAACGATGCAAGAAAAATGAGAGTTGTTTTCTATGTGGACACACACAGACACACACAGAGGTTGAGGGAGAGAGGTCAGAGAGAGGGGTCACCTAGTCCATTAACAGTCCGTCTTCTGTGACATTTAGACAAACTACATTATAATATATATGGGCCTTTTTCAAAAGCAGGAAAGTTGGATAAATGTTCTTTTTTAAATGACATGTGACTGAGAAAACACTGATGGATGCCGACCGTCTGACGAAACACATAAATCAGACCGAGGCATTTTTCTTCTTTAGCCATTTTCCATTTAGTGAAGACAGTGTTGTTTAATCTCGATTTGTCAGCCTTCACGGAGGTACATCAGCAGCTGGAGCTAACGGCAGCTGACAATGGGCTTAGACTGGGTAAAGCTTGGACATGACAGGGACATTAACTATTATCGTGTCTGTAGTACCTGGAAAATATCGCACAGATATAAAAAGACATCCAAAAAATATATGAGGACTATCTGTGACGACTGCTGAAGGAAAGCAAATTTGCCCCAAAATATATAAATTAGATTCAAGGCAGAGAATGCTTAACTAATTCAAAGGCTATGATGGGGCCCAGTGTAAACATTCTTGGACCTAGGTCACATGTCTTCGTTAACATGATAGTCATAACCTTACAAGATACTGTAACTTACAGACGGTCACAAACACCGAGCTGTGTTCCTTTGTTAAATTTGTCAACACAACACTAACAGCACTTGAAGATCAGCTACAACAAACTGAGAAGAACTGTCAGTGTAACAAAAGGTAGTTCCCCCAGAGGTGGTGTGACATGACGTCTGTGAACACGTACCTGTCAGCTCCCGAGCTTATCTGTCATTTAAAC
>NC_024312.1:10540683-10559287 GCF_000523025.1 Cynoglossus semilaevis | reverse complement strand
TCAACTATAGCTCGTGTGCACGATCACACATTTACACGAAGCCCGTAACTACAGTCTCAGGCCGGTGAGGTGGCGTCTGCAGTTAGAGCCACGTCCATCTCGGCGAATCTCGTCTGTCACCACCATAATGTGGTGGTGGCATTTTAAAACGTGCCAGTGAGAGAACGAGCGAGTGCTCTTAGCAGCTCAGATGGTGGAGGATTGTGTTCGCGTTCCGTGCCAACATTTTTTTTTTTTTGACGAAGACAAATCATTCACTTAAAGTTCACAATAACAGAGCAATGAAACCATGCAACGGGGAGAATTGAGCTAGGATCAGAACGCAGAGACAACTGTCGGGGTTACGTTAGCTTTAGTCCAGAGAAGGTCGTAGAAACCAAAACCCTTCTGTTCTTTACCAGGGTTGGTTTTGTCGTGATGACTTTAAAAGAGAAACTTTCCAAATTAGATTTCACTCCATAAAGACCGTTAACTAAAACAGTGAACAGGGTAACAGATGAGGGATCGCATTGGTGGAGAATACATTAAAATCAGTGGCGCTCTTTGACAGCAACACAAATAATACAGCCAACTTACAGGAAGCTTTTGGCTTCTAGCTTTGTCATAACACAGATGGTGACTCCATAAAACCATTCACAGTCCAACATGATGTGTTGTGTATAAAACAAGGCTCTCCAAATAAATGCATTAATCATGATTATTCATTTAGGAACTGACAGCTAAGTCAGCGAAAAACTTTTGACCACATTTTAACACATGGGTCAACTGACTGATAATAATTGCTCCATCCATCCACTGATTTGAATGCATTTGATGAGACTTCAACTTCAGGTCAAACGGCCATTTTGCACCACAGCCTCTTTAGGTTGTGAATACACAACTTGGAATACAATGTCCAGTGGACTGTGAGGGACTGTAGACTGATTAATATTGGTGAGGACAATGTTGAGAAGCACCATCCACCAACTCTATGAAGCTACCTGCTTTTATTTGTCTTTGTGTTCCAGCAATAAACCGGAAAAAAAAATCAATTAATCGGATTAAAGATTTGAATCATTTTACAGCCCTAGTATAGATTTATTAAAAATAAATTAATATCTTCTTTTTAACATATTGAAAACAAAAAACAAACACCTTTGGTCTTTCCTCACATGTTCATAACAGCATTATCTCTTTTTTCCCCCACACATATATTGGATATCTGAAACCATCCCAAACGAAGTGTTAGTGTTATTTGTCATACCTGATCTCTGTCAGGAGGTCAACCATAGACATTACCTCTCTATGAGACACACCTGAGCAATGGGCTGTGGTCACTGCTCCTCTCCCCCCTGCTCTGAGACAATGTGAACGTCTGTTTATGACTCTACCTCAGGGGAGTTAAACACGGGTTAACACCACAATGAGAAAGAGACTTGTTCCAATCTGTTATTATGGCCATACCACAACACAATGCCAGACAGATGTCATTGTGAGCGAGACATGAGTAGACTGACGGGGTGTCATGAGGATTCATGAGTCACTCTGACTTTGCTCAATGCTCTCTTTCATGCACAGTAATTTGCCTAAGTAGGAGATATTAGCGAGATGATTACAGGTAAACAGAGGAGAGGAGTCTCTGAGAAAGAGGGGAAGAAGGAGAGAGACATGGGGAAGAGGATGGACAGAGAGAGAGAGAGGGAGGGAGAGAGGGAAAGAACAGAGAAAATAATCTGATGTAAGCATTTCAACAACATATATAAAAGGGTTTAGCCAGTCATAAAGATTTCTAACTTAAAGGTAAAGTGTGCAAAAAATGATTAAAAGACAACTTAATTTTAACCAAACCAATTCGAACCTTAAAGATGTGAATCTGCAGTTAAAGCCTGTAAAAGAGGAAGCAAGGTGTTAGCGGGTTTAGCTTAGCCTATTGCAAGTGTTCCATGTCTAAACACAGCCATTTTGTGTTATAGAATGCAATTTGAGGCAAAATCATTTGAGGTAAAATTCTGTTGTGTTTCGTCATCAAGCCCACACTATTTTAGTGCGCGTTTCCTTCATCAAGCTACAATCATTAGCGTCCATCCTTAAATGTTTAACTTTTTTTTGTTTTGATAAAAGTAGAGGATTCCATTGTTGTAGAACTACACCGTACTTTTCATCGTCATGATGGCAACACCTGCAGCAGTAGGAAAAAGCTACGTTCTCTACAAAATTCTAAAACAAATACCAGAAATCTTCAGACTACATCTTTAAATAAACTACTGTGACCAGCACCCTGCTGTGAAGAAAAACTACCTAAGGAAGATTGTTTAGTCTGAGCTACATATGGCAATATACGGCAAGTGTAAAAAGGATTCACTGTCTTAGTCTATGATTAATCCATATTTAACCATGGCTGTGCTACGGTGCCTCAAAGACATCTCCTGTTGGCCATACTAAAACACAACACCCACATATCAAGTGTGCGATGTCATGAATCCAAATTGGAAGCTCAACAAGGGCTGTGCAGTCTTATGCTGGAATCACACTCTGAGGATTTACACCCTTTTGCTTGAGCACAAACCACAGCTGAAACAACTGAACGTGGTCCAAACCCTCAAGCGGTCGGTACCCGCTCCAAATGGTGCAAGAAACAAGCATGAGTTATATGGAATGTCCCTCTTTAATGTGCTAGAACGGTACGGAGAAGGAGACGAAACATACCAAAACAGAGTCACAGTGCAGGACAGTCAAAATAATCGTGGAGTCAAAGACATTATTCTGTGCTGAGGGACAGCTGAGGGAGGTGGTCTTTGTGTTTCGCTGGAACAGTGATGGTTGATTCAGTCACATCCCCAGTCTGATCAGACCCCACAGACTAATATCTTTGTCCAAACAGCCCACGCCCCCTATCTGTGCCTTGTAGTTTGGAGAGGAGGGGAGTTCAGGTCAACTGTACTTACTACACACACTACAGTAACTTCAGCATCTGATATAGAGTATAACCATTCATTCTCCCTGTGACAGCTAACTCATTTAGCTAAGTTATCTGTGGGATTGTACTTATTCATAGAAATACCTGTTTTTGTTTCCCACAGTTCATGCTGCAGAGATTCACTGGAGACCACTCCTCCTGGCCTATAACACAGGTATATTTCATTCTCTTGGCCCAAACTTCTCCGTGCCAAGACCCCCCCAAACAGCATTAGCTTCTGGCCAGGTACCCCCTTTGCAAACACACACTTTTAGAATGTATGCACTTTTGCATTTATTTAACATAACAAAATTATTATTATTGATTATGTCAATGTCATGCTGAAGTTGCAGCTGTCACGTGACAGATTATATGTTGCAAGATTAAAGTGTTTTTTTTTTTTTTTTTTGCACCTTCCCCCCATTTTCTAAGGCCACCCCTAAAACCTTTCGGGAGTCCCCACTATAGAAGTCTTAGTGATAAAGAGAGCCATTAAAACTAAAGTTGGACTTCAATTTAAAAACTAAACAAATCTCTGTTAGCTAAAACACAATCCTCCCTCGGTGACACGATGCTGGATCGTTATTTCCACCGTCATCACAAAAAACCTGGATGAAGTGTTTGACTGTCGTGCAGATGGTGTCATCTTAGTCGATGCGAGGTCAACGAGCTGTGAGAAACTCTGTCTACTTGGAGCAGGACGAACATTCAATCCTTGCTCAGTGGCCTGTGCAGCATCTGCAGCCAGACATTAACAGATTACTATAAGTGTTTGGTTGACAAATTGAACGCCACCGATGAGTAATGACACCGAATTTGTAAAAGAGAGACGGTGACGGGAAACTCTGAACCCAATTGTTTCGAAAGTCATCGGTGCATGTGTTCGTTAATGGAGGTGAGGAGGGTAATACTCGAAGCACTAACACTATCTATCCATCCATCCATCCATCCATCCATCCATCCATCCATCCATCAAGGTAGTGTTGATAGAGCTCTAGGTTCAGATTCTCAATGCATCCTTCAATATTTAACAAATACTAGTAACTGGAAACTGAAATCCCTGTGTGTCTGGTTCTGATGGATGAAATACTGTGTCCTCTAAATGACTGTACCACTAGTTATGTGACAACAGAACTTCTGTTCCACATTTTTCCTGGTGCAAAGTTTAATGTGTTATATTTCTGTCAGCTTTATAAACACAGAAGACAGAGAAAAATGCTGCCTGAATCCCAAACGTACTCTGTTGTCTAGCAGACCATGCACATTAACGTTGGGTACATTTTTGTTTGTGTTCCTGTGTGTGTGTTGTGCTGCAAATCTCTGGCGAAGAATCCAGAGTCTCCCATTGTCTTTAGCAGTAGAGACTGAATCAACCATACGGGACTGTACAGGGTTAAAGAACACTCAGTTTCAAAACAAGCAAATATGAGCATTACCAGCCTCCTGTTGTCTTCCTTTATCTCTTTTATACTACAGTATATCAAGATTTTTTTTTTTAGAAATGGCAGGTTATTCCAGCCTCCCCCAAACTCCCACCTCCTCAAACTGTTTCCCTTCCTCTGCTGTTCCTGCCTAACACCATGACTGCCCATAATGTTTCAGAAACACAATCCTGTTGCAGTTTATTCTTCTTTTTTTTCCACTTACGTTTTTTTATTTAGGGAACGTTTATTGTTAACAGTCAGACCTTTAGTGTATGTCTGCTGAATTTTGGAAGTGGCAGCGATAATTACATATCAACAG
The DNA here is from genome assembly GCF_000523025.1 of Cynoglossus semilaevis. NCBI lineage: Eukaryota > Metazoa > Chordata > Actinopteri > Pleuronectiformes > Cynoglossidae > Cynoglossus > Cynoglossus semilaevis. Next base: position 10,554,609 of record NC_024312.1, on the reverse strand, counting down.
GACACTGCTGCTGAATGTACACAGCAGACACCCTACGTAAAATAACAGTAGAAATATAATTACTGCAGTTAATAGTTTGTATCTTTTGTATAACACACGCAATGCACAGCATGTTGTACCCTACTGCACATTCACAGGATGTTTACTGTTTAGGGTACATTTATGGTTACAGTTAGACTAATTATTGTGTACCTGCCAAAATTCTGAAAGCAGCAACAATAATTAGGTATCAGTGGGCGATCACTGCTGAACACACTCAGAAACCCCGCTTACAGGGAATATCAGTGGGCGATCACTGCTGAACATACACACTCAGAAACCCCGCTTACAGGGATAGTAAAAATATAATTACTATAGCTAATATTTTTGTCTTTATGTTGAAACACATACAATGCACAGCATGATAAAACAAAACAAAAAAACTTAAATCAGGAGGTAGATCAGTAATATGTAGCCGTGAACGTTAACCTGGTAGCTGTACAAGGAGTGACTTATGGACCGTCCAAGAAACATTGTACAATTTAATTTTCCTCAGAACGGGTCCTTTATGAACCAATCTAACATTTAAGATTAACCTTATCTCTTCACTGACAACATGTGATGACCAGACAAGTTTCCAGACTAGTAAGAAAAATACTTTTTTCATAGCTTTTCTTTTTTTTTTCTTAAGGAAGCTTCTTATAAAACTTGAAGAACTGGGCCTTCACTCTTCGACTTTACAGTGGAATTAGCTCTGCTTCGCACTTGCATCTCCAGCATTTTGGTGCCTTTTAGAAATTACCGGATGTTGACATATTCATGAAACAACGCTGAAAACAAAACATTTACAAATAACAGTGAGATGGTCAGTTTTTTTTTAGCTTGTACCCAACATGCTAACCAAGAAGAAGCCATCAAAAGGTTAGACAAACCAATCAATTTGCTCTTGCACTTGTATGTATGTCAAAAGGACAACGGTTCTATTAAATGTTCCCGTTGAACTGTGGGTCGACTTAATTGTGTTTGCGAGTGTAGTGAATGTTTTAGAAATAAGATGTTGCTGTACTAATCACAGTGAGTTCCACACACTCAGCCTGGCTCGGTGAAGCCTGCAGTAATCAGTTAGCTGTATTCAGAGACTGGTTCCCTCACACCTTTCCCTCTGGACCGGCCATGTTGCAGCTGAAAACATACCAAGTCCCTGAGTCATATGGTTTCACTTTGTGAAATATACTTTCCTACATGTACTCCGTAAAGCTCAAGTTTCCATTCTGTAGGTGTGGTCTTCTATTTGGGTCACAACAGAGCTCAGAAGAGAGGAATTCCCTGTGTATCCATGCAGCAAGGATTTTTAATGAACTGCTCCAAGATTGAAATGGACCAAGTCAGTGACTTTTACATGAAGGCACGGCTTTTCCAGCTTCACTCTGGAAACATAAGCGTGTTTTACTAAAAAAAAAAAAAAAAAACATGTCTCTTCAAGCAAATCTGAGGAAAATCTCTTCTTGAGTCGATCAAAAACCTGTACTGCACTTCATGTGGTTATCGTCAACCACATTTCAAATTGTACTTCATCTGTGTAAAATATACACATGTGGATGCTGAAAGAGGAGGATCTGTGATTGGAGAGCAGCCAGTGTTGTTGCAGTTCAGCCACAGCTCCCACTCATACCCCAGGTCAGCTTTCAATGATGAATATAGAGAATTCTCCTGCTGGGTCCCGGCCAGTCAGGCACCCAAACACTGGAGCTGTGTTGCTGTCTAAGACAGCTGGAATGCTGGGGAAAACAATTGGATGGGCCTGCAAAGAGCAAGCAGGCTAATTAAATTAAAAGCTGCTGTGCGTGAGTGAGAGGCTACAAATCACCTAGCTTTACTGGGGAAAAAGTCACATGCCATACTAAAAACAGGCTAAGTTCACACTTGCTTCCCAACTTGACATCAGTGTTACATTTTATTTAATCTAATTTTAATCTGGGACAAACTTTAAATTTTTTTACCAAACTTGAATTCCAGCTCCATTTGATTTTTATTTCTTTTTAGAAAATAAAATTAAAAAATAGAACATGATTCCAATTCTAAAATAAAAGCAGGTTAGTCAGGATGTCAGGATAGTCAGAGCAAATATCACATTCCTGGTCAAACCTAAACTGTTGGAATTATTTTAAATAGGATCATTATTTTATTATTTTACTAAATGTAAAAGAACATTCTGAAGGAGTGGCGCTTTGGCCCAGAGGCAATGTCTCTGTCATTGGTGTGGAACCCCAGGGTTCACCTCCTGGGCAAGTTCGAATTCCGGTTAGGGCGGTTGGTACCTTCCAGTGGACTCACCACCCTGAAGGAACTAGATTTTAATCCTTATATTGCTTAAAAATGCATTTAGACATAAATATTTAAAGGAAGAATTAATTCAGACGATAAAATGAAATTCTCACTTCTCACAATGATAAACAAATAAATTAAAAACGAACTAAGTTACCCTAAAAAGTAAACAAATTTATTAAGTATAGGTAATGTCTTTTTTTTACTTTGTCCTTCCTCAACCGTAGCCTTTAGGAGACAATCACAGGTCTGCCATCCGTGTCATTGAGTCTGAAACAGACATTAGTGGCTCGCGCTGGTGTTTGTGCATGAGTAGGCACTTTTCTGCATGTATGCATTTGCTTGTGTTGGTTTGAGCCCTGAGTGTGGAGTAAGTCTGGTCTCTGGCTCTCGTCAGCACATGCCGGACATGGCTCTCTGAGGCCCTGCATTCATTCCGTGTTGTTTTTCATTCCCCCACCTTCACTAGGTGCACAAAAATGTTTTCTCAAGTCCCTGCATTCCAGCAGAAAAAAAGTGCTTGCCCTCATTTTTACACACACACACACACACACCTGGACTGTGGTTGTTCATTTGATACCCATAATTTTTCAATTATCCATAAGGGCAACAAAACTATGCACAATTGCGTCCCCTGCACTGATTTTTTTTTCTGGCACAGGGGATGAGAAAACAAACTGCAGGTGAAACATTATCAAAGACATATTTCCTAATCCTTCATTTATCAGAGAAATCTAAATTTATCTTGGCCATTAGTAGCTGCACGGACATTACTCCTGCTCTAAGACAGGGGCCCAGTGCTGCCTTCAGACTGTGGCGTTGTTCTGGAACAGGAAATATGAAGGCCTGTAATTATAGTCAGATACAGAAGGTGAGGAAGTGAGCTAACATTCCTGATCAGAGTGCATCCTGCACAGAAGACACTTGAGACTTCCTTCAGGACACGTATTCATTTATTTGCTTTTCATTAAGGTGACCAACCCTTGGAGTGATCCCTCTCCAAATAATTCTGCTCAGACTTTTTTTTTCTCCAAAACTCAGTTGCTCCTTTGTAAAGACTCCAGACTCCAGAATAAATCCTGTAGGAAACGGTACTAGCGTGTCATAAGCCGCTGCTCTGAAAACACACAGTGTGTGTGGTTTTCTCTAACTCCAGTGCAAGATTGAGTTTCCATGATGATCCTCATCATTCTGTGATGTATTTTTCTTCTGTCTGAAATGACTCCCCCCCGACCAGAGGTGCTGGGCAGCAGCAGTGGGCACGCTCTGGCACATCATGAGTCTGGCCAGCAGATGTGCAGATGTTTGAGCCATTCGTGTCATGTCAGCTCACAGCCCTCTTACCGGAATCGGTCTTGGCTGAACACCTCCTGCCCTCAGCAAGTTGCTCCCTCGCTCATTGACTGTCTGCAATTACTTTTGTCATTTTGTTTTGATTTTGGAGAGAAGGATTTGAATTTGGTTTTAAATCAGGCCACATTGCTGAATAACTTTGTCCGTGCTGTCTTTAATAATTCTCACCACATTTTGCATCTGGGGAGAATTTAGACGACCATTGCTAAATGGTAAATGTACCATATTTATAGCCACACTTCTGCTTCACCTTACAGGTTTCTTCTTTTAGCCACTCGCCCACCAGGTCCACAACACCTTGTATTTGAGGTTAACTGGTTAACTGGCTGGCAACTTTCTTTGTCTTTGAAGAGAACCCACTTTACATGCTGGGCGTCTTCTGAAGAGAACCCACTTTACATGCTGGGCCACAGCCTCTCCAGATAAACAACAGCTAGAGCTGAAGATTTCATTCAGATGCTTGGTTCCCTGTTTTCACTTAGAATGCCACCATGAGGATAAGCTTCGAAAACTGTAGTTTTACAGAACTGATCTCTGGCAACTTTGACTGAAAATGTACTTGTTTTTTAACCCAGAATACGGCCAACTGCTACGACTAGCACAGGCCAAAGAGCTGAATGATACACAATTATGTCATGCCGTGGCAAAGGAATATACGTGATGTTGTATATAATTAAAAGACCACATAGTGGTTAGTTCTCTTGGTTCTCTTACACCAGGAAGATCACTGGTTCTAGCCTTGATTTCCTGCATAGTGCTTACACGTTCTTCCTGTGTGGTTGTCTGGGAATTACTGTCCCAAAAGAGTCTAGGGTTTGGAGATTATCCTAATTGTTCACTCTAAATTGATTATAGGTGTGAGTGTGATTGTGAATGGTTGTTTGTCTCTGGCCCTGTCCAGCTCGTACCCTGCCTTCGCCTAATAACGGATGGTATTGTGTCCAGCTTCCTTTGTGATTTTACATCTAATGTCATGATAGAATGGTTCATGGCAGATGGGTTTTGTTGCACTATAAAATATGTCCATACATTAAAATAATAATTGAACGATTCTCAGATGTCCAGGGCCTAACCAGCCCTTAGTCAGTGACTGGTGGGATTTGGCTCCTGCTCCCCCATGATGGATGGATGAATGAATGTGATGTCTGAATGCCTCTTAGATATCAGTCTGCACAACCGTCTTCGTCATCATAAGGTTCTGGCCCCTATGACAACCAGGATCACAGAGACAAGTTCATACCAAAGAGATGTGCTGTACTGACGAGGAGCTGAGATTCTAGCACCACACAGACAACCCTGAACAGGGCCGTCTTTCAAAACAACTCTGCCTGTTCCGTTTCCTGTTGATGATGGTGTGATTTGTATTTAGACGAGCTGAACAAGTTTCCATTGGCCTGATGGAATGATACAGCGGACGGGATCATGACCGTGACGGAATTTGAATTTAACATTTTGAATTCTAATGGTCATTATTTTGATCTGATCTTGTGGGATGTTGATTCCACTGACAGCACAGTGTCTAGTAGATACAGTATGTGCATGGTTTTTTGCCCGAGCACTGACCTGTAAGAAGGAGGTCTTTGTTGTGATTGGAGGCCGCACTGGTATCCTCACTGCGATTTCTCTCTCACATGGTTTATGGATACTGGGAAAGCCAACAAGAGGCACTTTAAGATGTCCCTCAACAGAATCCTTCTGTCGCAGTTCCCTTCCCCTATAACTTACCTAGAGGCAACAGATCCAATCTTGCCTTATCGTGGCTGCGACCTAACCCTTATTTGTTTAAATCCATCATTTGACTGCAGAAGCAACAGTGACTCACGTCATTATAATGTATGAGCAGATAGAAAGATACATGGTACATAATCTGTCTTATAAAAGCTGGAACTTTCCCACAGGGCTGGGTGGGCACGGCACAGAGTGACACCTGAGTTACATTTGTAAGAAAAAGATATTTCTCATGAACATGTTTAAATAGTGACGTAGCTGTATAAGGGACACAGTTCCAGCACATACAGTAAGAGTAAGAGGATAGGGGAAGTGGATATGACCGACTTGACTTTGGCTTGGTCATGATGTGATGTTTTCTGCCAAGAACAACAACTCGTTATAAGAAGCAGAGTCATTGTGTCACACCCCCCGATGAGTCGCTGGCTGAAATAAAACAAACCATTTTCTGACCCGGTGTAATTTTGAGAGAATTGATTTTGTAGTTTTATGTAGCTGTAACTTGCTGGAACAAGTCCATAATTTAGAGTTATGCTCCCACAGGACATGCTCCATAAAACATGACCCCCCCCCCCCACGGCGTCGTCAATAGGTGTCCTTCTGGTCAGGATAAAAATCTAATACATGGGTTTAAAGCCTTGAGGGATGGCTTTGATTAAAGAAATATAAATTAAAATCATAAACCAAGAGCTCAGCACTGCTGATTGGGAGAAAGCCTGCAGACTGTCTTTGTCCTCGGGTCAAATTCAGTCCTGATTTCTTCAGTCAACATTTCCTCTCGGCCCCCTGAAGGCGTCTGCCATGGAGGCTTCGCTCTCAACGCTACAAGCTTCACCACTCAGTGAACTCTGTGCCTAGAGGTCAAGGGGCCAGAGCCCAGGGCCAGGGCACAGCCTCAGCAGCTGACAGTTATGCTTAAAGATCATACTAAGCCAGCTGATTTGTGAGGTTTACATAGAGCATGGGCGGGACTGTCAAACAAAGCTGTTTATGGTCCAAGTGTTTACCTGTGTCCGGCTCCCGGAACATTATTTACAGCCTATTAATTTTTTAAAGACCACAAATCACAGGATATTTAACAGCACAGAGGTAAAACTTAGTTACAGTAAAGGGAGAAAACATTGATTGATTGGTCAATAATGACCTTCTCTGCTGGGCTTCATACAGAAGACACATAAAATATCAGCAGGGACAACATTGTTCTTCTTATAGCCTTATAAAATGGTATTCTCATAAGGCCTGCTGACCCTGGGGTAAAGTAAACATTTCATTTGGCCTTCATGACCATTGTAATTACCCAGACTGCCTCAGGGCCATACGCAGTGCTTAACTAGTTAACTGGCTGGTAGGATGACTTCATTAGGCAGGTTACTAATACACAAAGATATATGCTGTCGTAAATATTTTCACAAAAGTACTTCTTCCAAATTTTTCCTAACAGTTTTTTGTACAATAAGTGCAACCTTGTTGACAATGCTCAATTTCAACTAATTGAGCACAAATGTTGATGAAGAATATTGTGTGCTGAGACACACACAAACTCAACACACATAGGTCTGACTGTCCTGTGTCCGGCTCCATTCCCTCATTATCTGAATAACTGCATGTCTGAGACCTTTTGGTCGGCGGCCAAGCCGAGTTTTTGCAATGCAAATGAACGGCCTGGTAAGGTTAAAAAATAAAACATAAAAAATAAATTGTTACCTCTGGGAAATGAAGAAGTGAGCCTGGCTAAGCTAAGATGTGCTAATCCTGTTCCAAAACTTATTTGTTCTTAATCTCAGGGTGAACTTTCATGTTTTCCTAATTAGAAATATTCTTATCGTTATAGTTTAATTATATAAAATACCACACATTTAATAAGGGCTGACGTGTATGCAAATACACACAGAAACAAAAAAGTTTTTCAACAAATGACATTTTGTAACCTATAAAATAATTGGAACTCAGAATAACAACAACAGCACGGCTGTTAGTGAGCTACTGTAGAGACAGACGTCGTCTTCAGCCTAAACAGTGAATGAGTAAAAGTGTTGTCAGGTTGATGGATGCTACTAACTCTTCTTAGCATGAGTGTATATGTCAATTTTAATTGACTGGAGCTAAAGGGGAACCTGATCTAATTAAATTCTGGCCAAATAGCTGACTCTGCAGCAGACCCTCACTTTGCAAATACTCTGAGCTAAGCTTCATTAGTGGTTTACTTAAAAAACAAAACAAACAAACAAAAAAACCCCAAGGCATTTCGTATTCGTTTTGAATGATGCTAACCTTATAAAAAAAAAGGCATCAGGAAAAAAAGAAACAAAAATCAATTATGGCCCCGAAGACAATGAAAATAAGACCTTTTATAGAGATAAGAGTTTATTGAAATGATAGATCTGAATTACAAGAACAGTTGGTCTAAAGAAATCAGTGTGAACACGCATAAATAAATAACATTTAAATGTGTGTTACCATGTCCTGTACTGAGAAGTTTAAAGGGACTCTGGGAGAGTACGGTGCTGAATACAGGTACTGTTCACACACAGCCCTCCCTGAATCCTTGTTTGCTCAACTGGTCACATGTCCAAATGTATAAAGTAAAAAAAAAGTCACATTACTGTTTTCTAGACAGATTAACCCTAAGATTCAGGTTTAACTGCCCTCCAAGCACAGGAAATTCCTGCTTCATATGCTTTGAGGGACTATCGTTTCTGCATTAGCCATTATATGAATGTGTATCTGTGCTGTAATGACCTGTCTGAGTACATCTGTACACATATGGGATGTTAAATAAAAGCAGTCTTTGACGTCCCATAGAGGAAATACTTTTTATGTCAGACTTTTATATTTTTATGTACGTACAACATATTAAACCAGAGATACATATACGGCCTTCTAAGTGGAATGACATTAGGGCATTTAAAGTTTATGGCATTTGTTTAAAAGTGAAATATACTACTACTTAAATCAAGTCCATCTTAAAACTGAGCAGACGCAGAAGAAAAACATGGAGGGATATTTTAAGGACATAATCAGATCACAGTGACTGCTTATGACACGTCGGTGGACCATTGAACAAAGACAGATTCTCCTGGAGCTCATGCAGAAACTGATTTTCCATGCTTGCCTGCACCCTGCCTGTGTAAATAAAGGGAAAGGACTGGTAAGGCTCTCTCAAGGCTTCGCTCTCTTTGCTTAGACCTTATAAGGAGGCTTACTGATCAACAGAGCAGTCGCCAGGACATTTGATCCCAGAGACAAATGGAGAGCACTTGCACTGGAAACAGTGGGCATGCAGGCAGGCAGGCTGGGGGATGGGCAGCTGTCATGGTTAACCGTCGTTAATGTGATTGACATTTTATAAGATGTTTTCCAGTAAGCGTAGATAAAATTGTAGAGTCCATAAGTGGGTCTGGGAGATGGTATTCGGCAGCCATTAATTTTGGTGTTACGGAGTGAGACGAGTTTAATCAAAACTCTCTGCTCTGACTTAGACCAAACTGTCACATGCTGGATCAGCTTTCCTTCCTCTTGGACGGCAGTTGCCGATTCATTGGAGCCTGTTGGGCCGAGAAGGTGCGTCTGCTGATATCATAGAGACATCAAAGATAAAAGGGATGAAGACGTTCAATGCCATGAGCTGTTGACAGCAGAACTGACTTCCAGGTCAGGATGGGGAAGGATCATGCACAGGGTTCAGACCTCTGTGGTTACGATCAGGAAAACAGCTGTTTCTGGTTTCTCCTTCTGCCCATCCTCCACGCCTGTCACTCACTCTGCTTAGCAAGAACTGAGTCAACAATATGAAAAGGACACTCCTCTTACCGCCAACTCTACTGTTAGACAATTTACAGTCATCTGAAGCGCTCACCATCAATGGGAGCTTTGGCAGCCTCTGGGTGATTGCAGGGTGACTGTGAGAGCCAACCAGAGGAGTTCTTCAGGACATCTGTTTGTGAGATTCCGTGTTGGTGGTATTTTCTTGGCCGCATGCTGAACTCATGAGAGTGACAGTGAGAAGTCTGGTCATGCAGGGTCTCAGGTGGCACAGTAAGTCTTTAACTGAAAAGAAGATCCAGCAAAGATATATAATAGGAGAAGACCACCAATTGTAAGGTACTCAGGTGAAACAGCAAACATCAGCTCTGTTGGTTCACTGACTGGCCTGTAGTTGGAGTAGACTCGTAGAGTGATTGGGCCCGGTGACACAACACCCTTATCAGCAAGTGTGTTTAGATCTGTGATCACTGAGTGTTGGCCCAGCGAGTCACACATCACCTCACCCCAAGGGGGTAAATACCTGATGCAGACATGCTGTGAAAACATGGTGTTAAGTGAGTGACAGCACTGTGGTGCAGGTGTGGGGCTGGCAGGCCCTGGATGAAGAGGCAGGTGTGACAACCAGACCACCTACTATATGAACTAAGAGGACGCACTGTTGGGTATTTCCCTCCCAGTACCTCATAAACCATGCAGGTGTACAACATATGGAATTCAGCTAGACGTGAAGGCAGTGTACCCTGTGTACCTGGTGGTCAGAGTGTATAAATTAATGATAGCCTTGCAATCATTTACAAGTATGGTGTGTGTGTGTTGTTTACTTCCCCCAGTCGTTCCCATGCCTGTCATTTTTTCAAACACATTGTTTTGCTTTCATTCACCAGATGTTCCTGGAGTTTCTTTTTCTTTTTCCATGGTTGTGTGCGGCTCTTTGACAGGATTAGCATTCTCTCCCGTACCAAGTCGCTTTCACATCCCTCCAGACTGCTAGAGCAGTGGTTCCACTTCTTTTTCTGCTGTGCCTATTTCTGTAGATACGATTATCAAACCCCATCCCATGGCAACTTGGCTCTATCACAACTGTTATTCCAAAACTTAGCTGAACTTTTTTTTCCTTTTTTTTTTCCTTATCTTTTTATTGAAGAAAAAAAAGCAATTTCCCCTCTGTGGGTCAATAATATGGAAAGTAAAATCCCTCTATTTAAGTTAACTGCTGTTAACTGCCAAAACCTTTGTATCAACCAGTGTTTACACTTAAAATGAGTACACCAGCAGAGGGCGATAAGTCTTCCTAAAATATTTCTTTTCCTATTATCAAGCATTATAACTGACACTACTAGTAAACGCCAATAAATAAACCTCATGTCATAGTTAAAAGTTTGACTTCCCTCAACGGATTCTAATGATTTTCTTTGTGTGCAGCCATAACCAAAAAAAGATTACAGTTGACTGCAAAGCAGATAGGAACTGGACATGGTCGTTCCTCATCTATTGGAGGTTCATATAACAATCCAACATTAGAGTCTCCAATTATCCCTAATCTCATTGTATGTCAAAGACACAAATCTGTGACTTGTTTTTTTGTAGAAATACCAAGCATCTTTGAAAATGTAACACATAAAATCTGTATTTATTTGAGTAAAGAGCAGAAACACTAGATCAAATATCCTTCTCTAACTAGAGATGCATCTAGGATTTTTTTACTCAGCCAGCACTGATTAAAATCAGAAGTTATAAAATCATCTGATTTTCTTTTTCATCTTCTTCTGTCCTGAAGTCATGATTTACACAGCAAGTTGCCTCTAATTAAACAGACGGAGCAGACGTACAGTTCATGAGCTTTTTTTTTTTTTTATCTCGTCATCCAAAGAACACTGACAGCTGGCCTTCCTGACTGGACCATGAGCCTCTGAGGAGCTCCAGCAGAGAAACACTGGCCGAGGGCCTCTTTCTTGCGCTGTGACTCTCTCTCTCTCTCTCTCTCTCTCTGAAGGGGTTAAAGTCTTAATCCTCCTCTATTCTCTGTGGCATAAGGATTAGTCAAACAGAGTTAATAAGCACACCTTTAGGTTAGGGACTAGTGAAAAATCCCTGCTCAGCCTGGTCCACCATAGCTGGGGGTCTCTCACTGCCCCTACTGACCATGAACAATGCATGAGGCTATTTTAGTGAAGGAGTGACCCCTCTGATTGCCCTGGGTGCCCTTTGTCTGACTTATCCCTCTGCACATTATACATATGCATTTTGTCATCACTTAACCTTTGAGCTTGGTCACGACGGAGATATAATTTGGCTTTGTTCATGGAACGGTTGTAAGAATTATGTAAACAGGTTAACAAATAGAGCAGGTTCACAGATCACATTACTGACCCTCAAAAGGGATTTTTTTTTACTGCTGCTCTGCCAAACATAAATATTCAATAGCTGCTCATCAGCGGCTGCTGCTGCTGCTAATCCTCAGCAGAAGCTGTGGCCAGATTGGAACCTTTAAGGGCAACCGGACAATAAAGAAAAGGACCTGAACACAAATGATTTAAGAGCTTGATGTTTGCATTTTTTAATCTGGCAAAAAAAAAGTTATGGCTTGAGATCACTGGGATGTAATGGATCATATATGGGTTAATTGTCCACAGATTGGGGAAGTTAACGTGCACACATTTTAAAGAGCAAAAAAAATCAATAAACATTAAAAACAGCATTTTTACAGACTTGTAAAAAACGAAGAAGAATGGATGGGTTGGGAAAGGGTCAGGATCAGCTCACAGCTAACTAAAGTAACTGCAAACTTACCTATAATGTAATTTTAAAGAATCATATTTTTCCTCATATTCCCTCATAGATCTTCTTATTCACATGAAGCTGTCACCTCTGCCAAGAGCAACTCTGCTGAGGTGTTCCTGTCTAGAGACACTACTGCAGGTAGACTGGCAGGTGAACCACGTGGCCGGGAGTACAAGGATTAGAGTTAACCGTGTAACATATAAATGAGTGGTTGTTTATGTTAGCTTGCCTGAGTCCTCCCTTCACTCAGTATCTTTGGTGACCTGAGCTGTTTGGTTCTGTCGTGAGCCTCACTTACATGGAGTCTTTGATATGGATCAAATGTTTGATGTTTAGCTTTTGGAGTTTACTTTGACTCCAGTTAGTGTGTGACCGTTTTCATCAGGGCATGAAATCCACAGGCAGACCTATCTGGGTTGACCTATCTGTTCCTGATTGCCCTTTTGACTCTGGTCCAGGGTCAAACTGGGGTCAAACGAGATCAGGGGAGGGTCAGCGTACCTGTAAACAGTAAAGTGGAATGGAGCATAAGGTTAAGCCTCTGCTGAGGGTTCAAGGATATTTTACTTTTACTGGGGTGGTGAGGATCAGGTCACTGCTAAAACATGTCTTAATTCTCTGAATCAAGGCACAGAGAGGGGGAAAAAAGGGGTAAAATATCCATCTACTATCAGCTTTAGCTTAAAGGTTAGTTCACACAGAGTCGGCTGATTCTTAATCATCTGTCGGCTGTAATTAACTTACTAATCAAAACACCTCATGGTGCATCCTTCTTCTAGTATATCTGCTTTTGTAAGCTCTGTATTCCCATAAATCTTTGCGCCTTTAACAAAGTTCCAACTCAGCAGTGTTTGTTGGTGAATAAGCAGCTCTGACATAATTAACAACACTCTCTTCTGGTCTGATTATACCACCAAACTGTTCAGGCCCCACAGTGTTTTCCATCTGCACTTATTACTTTCAGCTGCAGCCAAACAGCATCCACCCAGAGTATTTAGTGCAGCTCGCTAGAAGACAGCACGCAGACCCACAGTGTTTGAGTTAGAGTCATGACTGTGACATGACTGGAAACATGAATATAAATAATGAGTCTATTTTTAACCCCCCCGGTTCCCCACAGAAACCACAAGGGCTGACGGTGGGCCAAAGTTGATGGTAAATTAAAAATGTCTTGAGGCAGTTGTTTATCAGAAGCTGCATGAGTAAACATTTTGCAGTTGGTGTCACGTCTGGTGGAGAGATAAGGGAGTTTCAGTGCATATTATTCATGAGTGGAGCACAACAACATTTGAGTATTTCACAATATTTTCAACTCTTAACACTTAACACTCTATTTACAAGAGACAATTTCTCCTGAATTTACATCAACTGATCCTCGCCAATAAAGAGAGTTCATTTTTGATCAAAATATTACACCTATTGTATGAGAAGTCGATTAATAACAAAGGGGTGGCCCAAAACAAAATCGAATGACATTTTGTTGTCTTTATGCCGTATGCTGGGTAGTTTAGTACCAGATGGACAACAGAACAAAATCCAATTATTAAAAAACTTAGATTCCCTTAGTTGTTTTTCCTACATTTTCTGAACGCAAGATATAAACTTTATATGAACCTTAAGATATCATCTGCATATAGTTTTTTTTTTTTTTGGCAACAACCAATCACACATTTATTCATTCATTTGTTCATTTATTAATTTGTTAATTCATTCATTGTCCATCTCATGTGGCCCTGCGATAAACTCAGTGTGTCTTTCACCAATGCCAATCCTTAAGGATTAAACGATAAAAAAATGACTCAGTGCTACAGTTTCAACACTGATTCAGGTCTATGGATACACTGCCATGTTTACCTCACTGTAAAAGTTTTCTTTTTTTTAACTAACAGATTGTTTCTATCATTTAACATGAATCAAATTTCTCCTTTTTTCTGCCAATACCTTAAGTCATAGTAGGTATTGGCAAGTATTCACATAGAGGAAATGAAAAGTCAC
>NC_024312.1:10534843-10540643 GCF_000523025.1 Cynoglossus semilaevis | reverse complement strand
ATCATTGGAAAGTATTGTTTTGAGTAATCCTAGAATGTTTTCATAAACATTTCAAAATATTACTAAACATTTGTAAATCATCATTAAATTTCTCTGAACTTGATGAAACCAATGTTTTGAAAAATTCACTACGGAAGTTATGCTTGATTTTATTTAGAGTGGGATCATTGTTCTATTATGCCCGAAGTTTTTTTTCTTCTTTTTATTAAAAATAATTGTGATGTCATGATTGTCATGATCATTTCCAAAAAAAGGAAAGAAAACAGAGAATTGTTTGTCTTAGGTTTCTGACAAAAATATTTTGGCCTACAGACATTTTTATCTTTCATCTAGATGTGCAGATGTATTTGGTCATTGGTGGTTTCAAGGCCTTTGCATGAAAATACTTTACATTGTGACCCTATGTAAAGTGGTCTCATGCGGCTGCCTTAATGGTGCATTACATTTGTTGAGTTTTTATTTTTTATTTTTTAAATATCACTGACTCTCTAGCATGGCACACACAGGCTCTTTTCAGGGATTGACTCATGTTGGCTGTGATTTGTAATGACATTTTGAGAATATTTTAAAGCTAAAACACTGTCTTACATCATATGCTCATGGTGAAAAGTGATCCTTGTCTTGAACAAACTAAGTCCTGTTGTAAGGCTGTGGTGGGTTCATTACACTGTTAATTAAGTGCATTAAATATAGGTCAGTCTTCAGAGCTCTAACTTTTCTGCATGAACCAAAACTGTTCTGCTAATATCCAACCGTAAAATAAAACATGCTGTAAACACACCATAATTGAAGAGCCAATATTTTTGGATCCCATGCATTAAGTCCTTCTTCTCAGGTCAACATAAATCTTTGTGCCATGACATGCAAAAAGAAAGATTATTCTGTTCGTTCTCTTGTGGGCTCAGGACCAACGAGTGATTCCTGCCAGCTGGCTCTTTCTCTGCTTTTCTACTTTACCTGCAACCAAAACACGGGAGCTTCAGACTAACATAATGAATACTTGGCCGGTGCTGTGGCCAAAGATTATTTCCAACCCATGAGTTGGGGAGCATGAGGATTACAAGGAACTGACAGAATGGTTTTCTACCTGCATTAGGTTTAATCTTCCTTGTGTCGCTTTTCATCCAAGGACGTCCAAGTGGGTGCAGCCAGACTCAGGGCTTCGTTCCAGGGAGCTGTAATCTGTTCAGTCTACATGAAAGAGGTCCAGTAGAAAAGAATAGATGACCTTTACCTCATGGTCACTGTACACTCTAGAAAAAAGTTCATTTAAGTTGGACGTTAGATGATTCACAAAGATAAGATTCACTCCTTGTAGGTGTTTGAAGACCTCTTCTCGGGGGGGGGGGGGGGGGGGGTTCTAGGTTCTCTGACTGTTCCAAAATCCTGATTAGGTTAATTGGACACTTGGATTTGAGCATAGGTCTGGATGTGGGTGTGAATTGTTGTGAATCTTGTCTCTGAGATGGACAAGTCAACTGTCAACTGTCCAGAGCGTGCAGTACCACGCCCTCGCTCACTGACTGCTGGGATTGGCTCCAGCTCCCACCTCGACCCTGAGAGACAGAAGATGAATGATGGTCAGTCACAGTGGAATGTGATGATGATGTGTTCTTTGAGAAAGAGTGAATTTCTAGAGCCAAATAACTGTTAGTGTAGAATTCCAAACACTAAATGCGGCATTTGTCGGTTTGATGAAACAGAAACACTCGTGTTGGATGTTTTTCTTCAGGGAAACTGAGAGTGATGGATGTTGACAGGTTACACACAGACTCATCTCTCTTGTTGCCTTTTTCTTGATTGCCAATGGAAAAAATCTGAGAAGTAAGGGATCACTTTGAGAATGTTTCTCTGGTTTATTTTTCTGTTGATGATTTTTTTTGTGCAGACACAGCCAGGCGTCGCTGAAAGCCAAATCATTCAGCATGACTTTAACATTCAATTTCACCTTATCACCAAACCCAGATCAGTGTCTTCAGCGCTCTGTCAGCCTGAACTGACAGATATGATGAACAACATTATCTCTTGGATGTGAGATGGTTTTTGATCTCTTGATCTTTTCACACATCTGAGGCTTTAAGCTGTTCAAAAGGAATAAAAAAGATGCAGGCCTCCGTCCTTATGTGAGCTAATCAAAGCCAGACAGAAGCAGGAGTTTGGACTTATGGATGACCTGAAATACAGTCAGAACAAATAACAAAACCATGAAGATACAACGTGATGAGACAATATTTGTCCCATTTAATTCAGTTATTTGACTTGTTGAAACTTAAAAAAAATCAATTTGTCTTTTTTTTAATGAAAATTGATATTAATTAACATTTTAGTTTAGTTGAACTAAACACATCAGACTTACTAGCATTGGCTTTTAATGTTTGCATAAATAACTGAATAAAACAGGACATGAAGAAAATGTCCACCTGGTTGTCTTTGGGTTTTAACAGCAGCCCTGCATCCTAGGAGTTGTTGCACTGTTAAATATCCAACTATAAATGTAGTAATTTGTAATGCAATTACAAAAAGAACTAAAAAAATTAAATTAAAAAAAAAAACTTCAGATGTTGCAGATAAACACATATCAACCATCTTAGCATAAAACATGCTAATAGAAGTGATACGACATGACAACGATTGATTTAGTTGATATTTAGGTTTTTATTGGTGGCAGACTGTTAAAACTCAGCTGGCAGCGACACTTGATACAAGGTGAAAATGTCACAAGGTCGTCACATGGAAATAGAAGAACGTATTCATTTGACGCTACTGACAGAAAAGAACAACAACAGAGGGTAAAATGAAAGAGTCCGACGCCACTTAGCAAAGGATGCCTTTCCTTTAACAGCCATGTTTGGCAGGGTTTTAGCATGAGGAAAGAGGGAATAAAAGAGACGGGCTTTGGAAGTGGTTTGCTTCATCTGTTGCAGATTAAGTGTTCATTCGTCATAAAAGCACAGCGCAGACCACAGGATGACCCTCGGGCAAGTACAAATGAGATAATCTGTCCTGAAATCTCAATAAACAAGTGTTTGGTTCATTATGTCCAGCTGTCCAACAAAACTCTGCTTGGGATAAAAAAAACAACTTGCAGTTAATGTGGAGTATTTATTCACACTAACATTTTGATGGTATTTGGAAATAGTTTTACTCTTTATTGCCACAGCTGTAATGTATTTGATGGGAACAATTTCCAACGTACTGTATATTGTGTTTAGTGCTGCAAACAACACAGGGAAAGTAATGCCTCCATGTTTGGTGTGAATGCAGAAATGTCTTAATTTGCATTGGTGGAAGATGTGGAAGAATGTGGGAGAATGTGGCGTTTAAACTGTAAAAGTTTAAATCACTGCATGTTAGACCAGATACTGAATCGTGCTCACACGTTAAAGATTTTTCTTAATCACCAAAAAGTTGTGCTTTTATTACTCTTTTATTTACTATTAGTCTAACACAATGGCGAGAACACCAGAGAGAACAGATGTCCCGCAGCCTTAAAGAGAGACTAACCAAAACAATCTTCCTCAGTTGTTTAAACTTGAACTCCGGCAGACTGATAGGAGGTGGCGCTCCCTGTGCCGTTGTTGCCACGACGATTCCCCCGTCGCATAAGCACTGGCTCCGTGTGCACATCAAAGATCCTCAGCATCAGCAGATAGCCGGTCAAGACAGAGAGCAAAAACAGCTGGGCCTGAGCAAAACAAAGATGATATAAGCAGCTTCCTCCTCATGGCGACACCGCTGCAGTCAGGAATGATAAGCCTCAGCCTATATTGTGTTTGAAGCGAAGTATCCCCCTCTCCACCACCAAAACCAGACAATTTAGAAACCCGTGTAATGCAAGAGGAAATATAAACTGTGATCTCTTGAACCCTGTCAAAAGAAAAAGGTCTGGCTTTTGTCTCTGTGACCATTTTGGGGAAGTGGAGGGAGTGAGTCCAACTCCCAGGGACTGTGATCTTCAGACCATTTAAAACATGCCTTACTGTCAGCGACAGAGAAGAATAAAGGAGGGCAGGGTTGTAAATAGTAATGATGTATATGTGAAAAGATTTCTCTCGTGGTAGAAATTGAAGAAATTGTTTCCTGCCTTTTTGGGTTTTTTTTTTTTTTTTTTTTTTCGCTAATGAAAAAATATATTGCATTTGAAAGTCGGCCACAATGACAGAGAAGGCTTCTCAGCAGCTGCCTTGTCACAGCTCCACACCTCCTGATGTAACATGACTCACATGTTCAAGAGTTCCAAACATGACACCGGGAGATGCTGGACAGCAGTGGAAAATCAGACACATCACTTCGCTTGTTGACGGAGTCTGCAGCCAAATAGAAATACTTCTCAGCTGACTCTAACTGAGAAAAGCTCAGAGAAGCGGCCGTCTGTGGTTAGTGAGGAACGTACAGGAGAACCTTTTGTGAAAACAGGAAATTTTCCTGCGTGGCTCATAGTTTGAAGCTAATCATTTTTTAAGGGACAACTTCCCATTGGATTTATCCAACAGAGCTGCAGGGCAGAATGACAAGAGGCAAACCTGGGCTTACAAAAAGTCAGACATCAAAAATAACATATTTTGTTTTAACTTTTATTACTTGTGTGAATGAGCAGTGTGATGGTATTTGGATGCTAGCTACACTAATTATAATAAATGCTGTATATATATATTAGCTATACCCTATAAACCCTTAAAAGCAAATTAATCACTGTAGTTCTTAGGCTTCATCTGGTTACTGTAGACCACACGTGTCAAACTCAGGCCCGGGGGCCAAATCTGGCCCACGATATCATATCAAGTGTCAGGATCCGCAGTATTAGCAGTGGTTTTTTTAATTTTGGCCCACTGTGTATATGACATCGACAGCCCTGCTGTAGACCATTAATGAATTTAACCATTTGTTAGCAGCTGGTTAGTGATGATTTTATCAGGATCTCTGAAACAAAGTCTAAGCAGCTTTTTTGGCGTAAACACAAAGATTTTTCCCAGACGCAAAAACACAGGCCTGAAACCACTCTCAACTGAGATCTTGTTGTTGTTTAAACATCTCTGAATGATATTGTCACTGTGGTCACTGGGAGTTCTGAGAAGATGGGCAGAAGGAATCTATCTTCCTCATGTTGCCCCTAGTTTTTTCCCAGGGGTGTAACTGTGGTTCAGGCACGATTTAGAGAGCCTCACTTGATTGTGGTGCTCGTCTTTTCCATAAACACATCTGCTCACGGCTAACAGAAGTTGTGTCACGTCTAACATTGCATTTTTAGTTTATTTGTAAGCAAAGAACTTACAAAATAGTTGTTTTTGTTTATTTAAATCGGTGCTTAGACACAGTTAAATGACACCTATTAGCTCAGTTTGATTATTGTTAGCACGTGCATGCATTTAGATTTCAATGTCATAGTCACAGATTGTCACAAAACCACTGTTACTAAAACAAAAGACAGCAGCAGTGTGACCGTGGTGCAGTTTGTCCATTTGTGTGTCCTTGAATCCTTGCAGTTACAGTGTGGGTCCTGCAGGTGTGTGTTCTTGCAGACCTCCTCAGGTGACCTGAGGCCAATGCCCACATTCACCTTTATTTACAAAACACTGCACCACAGGTTTAACCGGAAAACACGTCAGGATGAGGAAATACAGTTTACACCCATGACAACAAACTTCTGACGTACGTGTGGATGTGGAGAAATAATAATAAATAAATATATCATAAATTGATTTTATCATGATTTTAAGTATCAATAAGTATTTACTATAAGAAAAACTGTTTCAAATGTCTTTGTACGTCCATGTATTATATATATATATATATACTGTAT
>NC_024312.1:10521257-10534814 GCF_000523025.1 Cynoglossus semilaevis | reverse complement strand
TGCATGACATCTACCTAAAACAACAGGAGGGGGCAGCTACACCCACCTCACCCCTCCTCCCCCAACCCCCCCGGGGTGTCCAGAGTCACAGCCATGTCTGTTGAAAGTGTGAGACTAGGAATCACAGCCAGACTGTCACACTTCCATCTGGGCCCCTGAATTAAACATCAGCTCAGCAGATGGGCTCTCCGCTTCAACACTCTCAACGCTCGGACGACCTGGGCCCACGGCCAATTAACCCACGTCCAATCTATTCAAGTTTACTTTGTAGCCAATTAAGGGAGTGTGTAACAGAAGAGAGGAACAGGGAAATAATTGGTGTTGATTTAACAAAGGACACCACATTAACAAATAAATATATGTATATCATTAATTTGATACATTTGTTTCCATGAAGCTACTACTTTAGTACGATGAGTTTACAATACTACTAATACTACTACTTTATAATACTGTTATTTATAAACAATATTATTTCATTCTGTTGTTTCCATTGGTCAAATATCTACAAAAGCGTGGATGTTGTCCTCTACTCTATGTTTTTTGCTCTTGTGAATGCTCAGATACAATTCCCTGAAACTGTAACAATAATAGAGCGGATGGCAGTAATGAAAGACGGCCGGCTGTTGTTAAAATCTAAAGGAGAAATGAGAATTTGGTCAGGAAATGGGAAGCCAAGGCTGAGTTAGCCCAGCTAAGCTAAGCTAAAATAAGCTAACATAACAGGGGATGTGAAACTTCCATACTGAGAGAACAATCAAAGGTCAGTGCAGCCAAATGTATTACTTGTTGTGTTAGTTTGACCATGAATGATATAAAACATTGTTGAAGCAGCTGACTCCTCACACACAGCTTGGGTTTTAAAGTGTATTTTTAGAACCTCCTGCATATACATATATATATACATATATATATATATATATATTCTGTCACAACTTCTCGTTGTGTCACAGCATATAGGCAGTTAGTGTCCTTGTGTCACTTTGTGACACTTTACCTCAGTTCCTCTTTGCCAACATTTACATACGTGTTAAGTATTTGGAAATAGTCTGAAAACAACGGAATTGTAAAGGTCAGTTTTTTTTCTCCTTTGGCACTGAAATGACAATGACCTATAGTATAGTGACAGTGCTACAATATTTAGCACAGAGATCTTTTTTAAGGATCAATGTTATATAGTTATATTTATATCACAATGTATATTTGTACTGTAATGTACTTCTTGTGCCACTCTGAGCACATTTAAAAAGGCAACAATAATTCTCCTAACCTTGTCATATAGAAAAAACCTTAACTAGACTTCATTTGAAAATAAGCACACCTTAAGACTGTTACTAAACCAGAGTAGATTTTCTTGTATATAACTTTGTCATGTTACGCTAGCTCTTTGTCAAGTCAGAGAGTCAGAGAAAATGTTTTTATCTGTGGCCCATGTCGGCTGAAAAAAGTCTTCTCACGTTATTTAAACCCACCCTTGATGCACTTGATGATTTAAACTCGCCACAGCATGTGTTTGTCAGGTGCGAGCATCGCAGGGAGCAGGCAGGACCCAAATGCAGTACTGGAAAGACTCTTTCCGGTGCAGGAAGTTTATTAACAAAGTCCAAATTAACAAAACACGAAGAACTAACAGGCATGGAATTCTCGAGGAACACAAGGAAAACACGGAAACACGAGGAAACACAGAGTAGGAAACTCACGAACACGAAGATCTAACACAGTAACAATGATCAAACACACACCACCACAATCACAATGATCAAACCAAGACAGAGTGAGGGAGAAGGGTATATATACACAGGGAACACCAGGTGACACAAGTGAAGCTAATTAACCAAACAGGTGAGTGTGATCCCATGATTACCCCACAAAGAACACAGGAAAACACGGAAACAGACAGACATGACAGTGTTCTTGTTGTAGACACAGTGGGTGTTTTTATGATATATAATCTTTACAAGGTTATAAAGAACTGGGAACTGTGATTTGCACTCAGCGCTCAGGACAACACCTCTCCCCTCCCCATCGCTCTGTCCCTCCCTGAATTACTAACATTTACACTGAGCGTTTCCCTCCGGGAAGGAAAACGTTTAATGATGGTGAGACTGAGAAAACAGGTGTTTTTCTTGTTGGGCGTTTTTTTTTTTTTTTTTCAGTCACATATGGAGTGTGAATCACTACTAATTGCATGAAAGTGTAGGTGTGAGATGCAAACATAAACTCATTGTTGAGTTGACACTAGTGGTTTTGCAGGCTGTGTGTAGTTGTAGAAAAATGTTAGCTCTGTGCTGATAGAATTACTGGAAAACATTTAACAGCAGTTCAACTAAGGTTTTTGAAAAAGTTTATTTTACATCACAAGATGACCAACAACATACTGTACAAGGGAAACCTAAGGCAACTTGACATTTTGTAAAAAACCTACTCATTAAAAAGTGTCTTTCAGCTCTGTGTTTAATGATGGTTAGAAGACGTACGTGTGACGTAGACCGACTCGGTTTGGCAGAAGTTAGAAAACAACCTTGGCTTTAATCCTGAAGACACAGGAGAGTGTGGTTGGTGGAGAAAAACATCTTTAAAACTGGAGGGAAAAAACAACAAGAAAGAAAGAAGCCTTGGTTACAACAGAAATATAATTGGTTAAACTCACAGACAGGTGGAAACTGAGTGTTGAGGTTTAGCATTTCACAGTTAGAATGTTTTGGAAATGTGCTTCAGGTACGCAGCCAGGCATACCTAGGTTGACCATGCCCACATTTAAAACCCTGACCCAAACACACACACATGCTACCCACAAGGGAGGAAGGAAAGGAGGAGAGTGGGAGGAATGTAGGGAAGACGGGAGAGCCAGAATCCTGACATCACCTCAGAAGATTTTTGTTCTTCCATGTTTTCATTAAAAGGCTATCTGACAGATAAACTTCTGATGCTGTTTATAATAAACACATCTGTTCAACAGCCATTAGAACAAGGGCTTCTACTGGAGCTATGGCTGGTTAGTGTAACAGATTTATGAGCAGATTACTTTTCAAGACACTAAACGGCCAATTAGAAGTTCAAAGTCACACAGATAATGTAGCATTTACTGTTACTTTGCCGACACTGATTCAGTTACTACTGTACATGTAATGTTTCAATCAAACAATCAAAAATAGTTTTGATCAATTTAATAGACCAAACATAACAGTTGGGACTTATTGAACCCCCCCACTCCTTGGTGGAGGGGTCACAGCAGGTTAAATTAATTACATTTTTTAATTTATTATATGCAGCCACAGTGGTAAACATTGACTGGTTTGTAATTTTAGTTCCTTTTTTTCAGTGACAGCATCCATTTGGTGGATTTACAATGTTTAAAGAAAGCTCAGTTCAGTTTTCATTAACAGCTGTGAATGGGTCAACATGNGCTTGAGGGTAATCTGGTGTGAAAATAAGAAAATGTGCCCGATCTCTATACCGACTCCGTCTGTGGCGACCGCTCATTAAGATAAATTGATTCAGTGTTTTTATTGCATGACTTTTTATTTATTCCAGCTTTTTATAGAAGTGTATGCTCCTAGTTCTGTATTTGTACATTTAAAAAAGTATACCACAAATAGTAATAATAATATTATAATTAGTAATGCAACATCAGATGTTGCAGAAAGGTTGTGAGCGATGGAAAACTGAATATATGCAAGGCACATTTCACAACACATGACTCAACCTGAGCTTTGCAAAATGGAACCAGAGTTTCCAATAACAGCAGTGAAGCAAAAGTTCAGCGTTTCGAACCAGTCATGTTGCAACCAGTTCAACCATAGTCCTCTGAGTACAACACGTCATGGCAAGATGACAGACATACACATGATCAAACTTCTTTTTTGGGGAAATGAAAGTAGACTCTTGATAAAGCGAGTTTCCTTCCTACTGAAGCTGCGCTCTTGTACTGAGTGTGTTGGTTTGTGAGTGTCCACTCAGACGTCTCTTCTTGACAGGACGGCCTCTCAATCTGTGTGGATGTAACGCAGCGTAGATTTAATTCTGTGCAGATTAAAGATAATTCTGTTCCTACATCTGATTCAACCACTGACAGCTCTCTGCGGTCACTCCTCCATCCACCATGCCTTGTTTTGTGGCTACACTTGGACTCGTGCTACTTTGGAGACTTGTAAATCTCTCTGTAGCCAAGGACACTTGTGACATCTATGAGGCAGTAGGACAGAGTCTCACGCTCCCTTTTGCCTTTGTCGGCCTGACGAACACGCACGTGCTGCGATGGACTCACAACAAGACCATCATATTTTACAGACAGAACGGAAGAGTGTCCGTGGGGAAGAAAGAGGACATCTCTGCAGCAGGGGCTCTGCAGCTGAAGAACATACAGTTTTCACATGCAGGGGATTATCGGGCCGATTTGCGGCATCTGAACGGCACTTTGGACCTAACCTGGAGTGGACGTCTCTGTGTGATGGACAAGGTCTTGAAACCCGAGCTGACTTACGTGTGTGATATCAAGTCCAATGCGGTGAAACTCAACTGCTTTGTGGCCAAACCTCAGGGGTTGACATTCTCCTGGACTCTGGATGAAAAGACACTGACAAGTGAAACAAGACAAATGTTGAGCGTATCCCTGGCACAGCTGACAGGCCAGAGGAACTTCTCGTGTGGTGTGGCGAACAGAGTCAGCAAGGTCAGAAGTGACACCGTTCGTCCAGTTTGTAACAAACCGCTGACGTCCCCTGACTCTTCTCTGCTTTGTTTCAAACGCACCGCCGTTGTGGCAGTGTTGGCAGGAGGACTGGGTCTGATTCTGCTTCTGCTCATCCTCGTCATCACCGTATGTTGCTGCTTCAGATACAAAAAAATGTCCCCACAGTCCAAGGAAGGACACCGAGTCAAGATGTTGTCTTTGAGCAAGCGAGTGTCAGTTTCCACCAGTGTAGACTATGAGACCATGAACCCCACTGAGACCTCTCTTCCTCCTTCCCCCAGTCCCTTACCGAAAACCTGTTACCAGAATGTCTGTCCTCCTGAATCTTCCATTGGTAACAAGCCACTGGAGGTGAGCACAGGTGCTGTGAACAAAGACCCTTCACCAGTTCCGAAACCCAGGACAAGAAAAATTGAAATGTCCCTGGAACACAGTGTGGGTCAGTGAAAAACAAAAATACAAAAAAATAAAAATACCAAAGCCAAATCTCTCCATTTTCCCCGGTTTAAAGACTTTGTTACTGTTATTATTAGAGACGTTCTTGTTGGTGGAATTCTGGAGGATGTTTTTCAACACAATCTGCTTCTTTGCCAGGGCTAAAACCAAGATCATTTCAAATGTGTTTTTCATTTTAGTGAATCTGTAACAAACTTTGATAATTTATACATGTTTCCATCCAAGTTTGGTTAAAAAAGTGATATTTGCTGTCAGAGAGCTGCAAAACTAATGCTCAACGATGGACAAAGATACAGAAATAAAAGCTAGTGGAGGAGTTTGACAGATGTTTTAGTTGTTAAAATTTTTATTAAAATTATACTCCATTATGATATTGTAATATAAGGTATAAAGGATGTCTTATGTCCAGGATTTTTTAAACATTTATCAATGCCCAGATTTAAATGTCTTATGTCTCTTTTACGAATGAAGGAGGAATAGTTACTATTAGAGACTTTGCAGTGAAAATGTTGAATGACTGTACAGAAACTAAACTGTTTCTCTTGTAGCTGTGATGTAACTTTCCCCTGTTTATCATTTATAACCAGACAATAAGACAAATTATATGTAAAACCACACCATTCTTTCACCATTCAATTAACAAGACTGGTGGGTGAAGATGACATAAAACACAAATGTATTAGACAGAAGGGACAAGTACAGGCTTGTCTCTTCTGTCTAATATTTTTATCCTCTGAGTATTAATTCTGTACATACATCCATACTGTGTGTTTACCTTGTTTCTACTAAATGAAGTTGTTTAAAATCTTTGGCTCTCTCTCCTCTGTGGAAGCATCATTAAAGCGGCTTATCTGTGTCAAACACGGCCCATTGTTGCCACTGCTTACATGTCAGCATTCCTGTACTTATGAAAATTTGCTTGCTAGCAAGAAGTTATTAAAGGGGAAGGAAATCAATGGAGGAATGGATTAGCTCAGTCAAATATCTGTTATCTCTAATGGCTGAATGCTAATCCGCACATGAAAGTGTTTGCTCTCTGGCCTAATGCTGTGTGACAGCCACATAATGGAAACCCCCTCAGCGTCATCGCCCAAAACTTACAAGCCAATGTCATCTTTTGTCAGGCAGCGCTCCAATACTGCTGCCTGGCTGTATTTACATGGCTGAGATTTCAGCCCAGCCGGTTGGGATTTGGTTGCAAAGCCGAACGTTATTTGTCTTCCTTAAGAAAGGCCGAGACTCGCCTGTGAATCCACTGTCTCACTTCCCCATAACAACTAAAGATGCACATAAAAATAGAAACTTACTCAGGTATGCTCCTTTCCCACACACAGGTCACACTGTGTACATCATATACAGTGCAGTACCCTAAAGGAGTGTAATGGAACGCTTGTTTGGTGCCTGTGCCAGATCTTCCATACCAGAAGGGAAATACTTTTTAAATGTGTCTAATCAGTGGCTCTTGGAGTCTGGAGGATATTCCCTTTTGATGTGTGTGTGGGTGTGTGTGTTCAGGAAAAGGGTCAATTACCCACGGAAGGTATTTATACCCGTGTCAGATCAGTCCTAATACAGTTCTCTTCTTGCCAAGTCTGGAGGGAAACATATCAGAGAATCAAGGGTCAGCACAGTGGTCTTTTTCATCCTGTACTCTCTGAAAGTACAGGCACCATTATCACCAATTAGCATTCTTTGAGCCAATTTAGCAGCGTGACCTCAATCCTTCTGCTGTAATGTACAATATATAAAACTGTGAATTTAGATGAAAAGAGAATAAATAACATCTTCTATGTGTTTTACAGCTTAAGAAAATCCATAAACCCGAGCAATAGCTTTACATTAGAATTTTGAACTTTGCCAATTTAGCAATGTGACCTCACTTCTTTTGTAATGTAAAGCAACAAAAAACTGTGTTAGTTAAACAGAAAAAAGTAACTTTAAATAAAAAATTTGCATTTTTTTAAAAATTGCATTTTTTTTAGCCAATTAGTTAACATGACCTCACTCCTCCCATAATGTAAAACACACAAAATGGTGAGTTAGTAAAACAAAAATTCAAGTGAACCTCTGAGTCCACACCCACACCCACTGGGTTTTATAGCATTTTTTTAAAAGTATAATAATCCTTAGCACTAGCTTTAAAACAAAAACTCACACTGAAACCCAACTAAAGCCTCTAGTGAGTAACTTCTATTTTTAAAAATAATGTCTCTAGCGTAAACTTATAGAGAGCGAAGGTTGTGACCCAGTGTATAATATAGGTTTAATGCACAGTGTGTGGCTGTCTACACTGCACTAAATCAGTTTCACAAATTTGCTGAGGAATCAAGCTGCCCTGACTTTTAATGGCGGCAGAATGGTTTCCAGACCTCACACACACTGGATGTCTGGATCCCATAACAGCTCAGCAGTCGTCAACATCGGGCTGAATCTAATCCGACTTGGTAATAGACGGGGTCTGTGAAAAGGGAGTGCAACGGCGCTAGTGTACACGTGATTTCCCTCACACGACAAGTTGTGGTAATCAAGGTGTCATCGGAGTGGGAGGCTACTTTGAAGCTATATACTTATCAGTACTGAATATCTTTGCTAAATATTTGCGATTTTCAGTTTTGTATTTATTTCAGGTACTTGTTCATTTGCTCATTTTTTTTTGTTAAATGATTTAACACCTTAAATCTCTTTTGCACTGCTTAACTAATTTTACTCCATCTCTATATTTTGTAAATCTATGCTGTATTGAAGAATCTGTGCACAAATATATTTCATTATGTAATCATAACAAAAAGCTGTTAAGATAGATATATAGATAGCTCTTTATTAATGCCTCAGGAGTTTAAGAAGTAACTTTTTAGTGGACTTGATACACACTTTATACAGTAGTATGTACAATTTATTTGGATCTGCTGAAGTATGATGTTGCTCCTTTATTGTTGCTTTATGTACTACTTCTAAATGATTTTATTTTTAAGTTATTGACACTAAAACCAGGGCTTTTAAACAAACCCTGGTGGCCAATAGTGGTACTGAAAGCCCCAAAATGTAAAGCTGGCAAAGACACAAGTAATTTAAACAATCATTTAAATGAGCTTTTATTACTTACCCTTGCTACTGGACACATGTTCGAAAAGTTTTTTTTTGCGCTTAAAGCTGCCCCCTGGTCACTTAGGTGATGAGTTAAAAGCAGAACTTAAAATGCAGGGGTGTGCTGTGTCACAATGACAAGTAGTTCACTTTCCTTTCCTTAAAGCCAGATTTTTAACCAATTTATTTCTGCTGTTTTCCACTGTTTGAATATTTTCTCAGCACATATGAGCGATATTAACAATTGCTCCTTCACTCCACTTTTTTCATTCATTAGTTTGTCACTGGCAAGATAATTCTTATTGTAACTAAATCCAGGTGAAGCTCCCATCAAGGGATGAATCTAAACAAACACTCCCGCAGAATCAGTTGCAGACAGCAGAGGGACCAAACTCCAGTTTATAGATTTGGCAGCAGCAGACCTATCATTTCCACCACGGCCCCAGCTCTGTAATAAAAGTGCTTCTATCAGCCAAATAACCCAACTGTGGTCTTGCACCTGATATAAATCAGATGGAAGAAAAATTCCACCCCTCGCTCTAATGAGCATCCTGTGTAGACAGAGTCAATGTGCATACTGAGATCAAACATTACTGCAACATTCTTCTGCATGTGTGTGTGTTTACACAAAATTAGTACCTGGCACAAAAATGCAAAAACGCAAACAAAAAAAAAAGAAAATCAACATCAATGCACTGCCACAAAAAAAAATTCTACCTTTTTACATGAACGTGGCTGTTTGCTTTCACATGTACTTTGGAGTATTTAAGATGATCCTGTCAGATATGTTTAATTTTCTTGGTGGTACATCAGGTAGAGATGATGTGGATTGTTGAAAGCCTTTGTCCAGACCTGTGGTCATATCTCCTGTCAGACAAAAACAACCCTTCAGCCCCATTGTGTTTGTGGATTCATGCAGGAATAACAGCATGTCAGTTAAAGGCTCTGTGACAATGGCTCAAGATGAGAGAGGTGCAAAAGGTGGGACAAATGCCTAACAACACAGGCTTTTGCTTTGGCTATGCTGTCTATCTAACAAAGCATCAACAAAACACTCCACTGCTCTCCCTCTGTGTGGCCTTGGTTTCTTCAAACATTGTTGACAGGCACGCTGATATTTGCTTAAACTACCCTAAAAAGCGTTTTATCACAAAAAGAGATAAGAGAAAAATGTCGATTTGGAGGATTTTTGTTGCGGTCACGGGACCAACTGGTGGAAATAGTAAAGGCACAGAAAGACATACTCCTTCTTCTGTGCCAATTAGTTTTAGTCAAGTTGCTCCTTATGGCAAGTTACAGACCATGTGGTCAAAGTTGCAACTGATTTTGTCCTTTGTGCCAGTAAATGTGTCTTGGGCAGATGGCCGCTTTTTGTGGACGAGTGGAGGCACCAGATGGAGTGTTAGAGCGAAAGACCGTTTTCTGAGTTGACTATTGGTACATGCAGCCACATTCATCAGACGCAGGATGAGAATGAGGACTTTGTGTTCAGTTTGTCTGTAGTAATGAACATAAATAAGAGAGTTGATATAAAAAAACAATCAGTTTAGGTTTGGTTTAATAAACTAAAGTTAGGTTTATGACCTTGTTAAATCTCGGTGAAGAACAGTAAATGAAAGTATGCGTATCATTTTACTTAAAAGTCTGTTTCCATGTTCTATCTTGTGAAAAAAATAAACAAGACAGTCTGTGCAGCGTGAAAACAATGAGCCAAGAAACATGGCTCTAATCCGCTCTTAGCTACCTTGACAAGTGTTCCCCCGTGACCGCAACCGTTATTTCTCATTAGCTTAGCAAAAGTTTCCACTGACCGCGCAACACGTTGTCTCAAAATAGCAGAAAATATGAAAAGAGCTACAATGTCTACATGTGATTTTCTCCCTCCACTTACACCAATAGGGTGTCACATATGTCATCACATGACACGGTGTGAGTGTGAGAGAATGGATTATTCGGTTTCAAGCCCACAAGCCTGAGTTTTAGTGCGAATTCAGGAGAAGAAAGGCGTCATTCTGTCAGGAGGTTTAAAGAACCCAGATGACGTGGAGCAAAACAGTGTGTGAGACTGTCCAGAGAGCTCATATGATTGGAGTGGAAAGCTATTAACAATAATAAAAAAAAAAACTCCTCCTACTGTCCGGCACAGCTACTGACCACAGCTCACACTGAACACTGCGTCTGGGCTTTGCACCAATTATTTCAACGATCCTGACACTGGGGGCAGCATATTCCAGTCTGCTCTATAGTCTTACAGTTTATGATGGAAAAGTATTTTCTGCACTGAGACTGTGTTTGCTGCTGCTGTTTCATGTGGTGACTGCAGGAACCCTAGTGCAGCTCTGCAGAGAATTTATTTTTTTGTCAAAATGCTGTGATCTTATTTTGTTTTTTAAACAATATTTGTAAAACTTTAATGTGCTCTACTTTGTATTTTTATATATATTAGCTCAATATTATTCACTCTAGTGGTGCTCGAAATGGACCTTTTTGCCAATTTGCCAATATTCCAATACTGACCAGGACATAGTTTCCTATTCATCATCTGATAATAATCTTAATAATAATTTAATGTAAAAACTGTCCATTTAGGCAGAATATTTAACACAAATAAAATTGACTTGACTTTTTATCACACAAGTGCACGTGTGATTGGCACATACCTGTGGATCCCAGGGGTTGAGGAGACCTCTGTCAGTTGGGCCAGGCCCGTTGTTGTGAAAAGGTGAGCAGCTCATGACCCAGACACACAGCTGTTTGAAAATGGATCATTCAATCTCAGCCAGTTAAAGTCAAAAATCGACTCCTTTTCCTACTAAAACAGCGGAGGTCAGGCTCATGGTCCGACTACTGGCAACAGATGGTATTGCAGCAATCGTGCCGGGCCCCCCAGAAAGAATGCATCTTCTTTTTCTTTCGGCTTTGTCCCTTTTTTCAGGCCCAGCAAGAACTTACATTATTTCTTATATCTTTTATGTATTATCTGATGCTGAACGATGTTTTATTTTGAAGAATTACCGGATTCTCTCCGCCGCATTTGTCTATGACTCACACTTCACACATGTCAGATGCCTGCCGCGGCCACGTCTTACCTACATCCGCTACCTTCTTTAAAGGTTTGCTGCGGCCGGTAATTAAAGTGACCACCTCTCTCTCCCGCTTTACGTTTTATTGCACAGCTTACTTACTTAATTGAAAATAAACTATTTTATGTGCCTGGCTGTCTATTAGCGCGCCTATCGGTGCAGTCGATAGCGACGATGGCCCACTTCATGCGTAAGGCGGTAGCTGGTAGGCTGACCGTGGTGTGTCAAACAAATTGCTGATTCGCAGCAATCACACACACTTTAGTGTCTAAAATCGTAGAGCGCGTCGTTATTTTGATACTGTAAAGGCGTCCATGTGCAGTGTGCCACAACAAGAAGACGCCACCTTTTGGCTGAGACCGGTGGATGGAGATTCTGAACCAGCATTCTGCAATCGGTGTAAATCGGCTCTTCTGACGGGCATGGCAGTGGATCTGATGGGAAACGACGCGGTGCACCTGGCTCTCACAGGAAGGACACAACAACAATCAACCAAAAGTAAGTAGTATTTTTTCTGCTAACTAAATGACACTGAGTTGGATAAAATTACTGCAGTAGAAGTTACCAGTGTTTACCATGCAGCGCAATATACGCATTTATATCGGTTAACCAACTGCATCAAATCTCAAGAGAGATTCAGGTCAAGAGCCCATTTGCACATAGCTGTGTAGAGTTCTACAACAATGCATAATATATATTCATGGCGAGTGAATCTTGTTGTAGTCTAGGTTTTAACGTTTGGTTGTTTTTCTGCAACCAATATGTTTCAGAAACTTGCTATTCCTACTGCCGAGAAAGGGTGTTGGTCTGCCACTTGCTGGATTGTGATGCAAAATCTGTTGGTGTTGTTGGAGTTGTTGGTTTTACAGAGACCTGTTGGCATTGAAATTGTTGAATTTGACATCAGGTAATATTTTGTTGTGCCTTAACTGCTCATTTTATGTCAAATGTGTAAGAATTAAGATAGCTCATCAATAATTACAGTATGTCACCTTGAAAAATGTGTGCTTTTTAGATTTTATGTCTTGGGTACTATAGAGCTTTTGTTTGTTTTGTGAGTTAAAAGGTGAGATACGTGCATGTTACTTGGTAAAAAATATGGTTGGTTTTAAATGATTGTGACTTGTCCCACATTCTTCTCTGTTTAGAGGTGGTCACCCTAGGATTGCTGCTCTAGAGAATAACTGAAGTGCTTAAAATGTCTTGCACCAGCACTCCACTATTACTTTGATTCACAGGATTCTAATGTTTTACTGAATTCTGAGGAAGTGATGAGTATGTGATACCACACACGCTTCCAAATCCTTCTTCTTAACCACTTGTTTCCTAATCCATCTTCCTTATTATCTACAAAAAATGTGTCAGTTTTTTCTTGAAATTACTCTCACACGACATAAAAAACTTTGAAGCAGTGTTTTTGATACATTATTGCCATCTGCTGGTCATAAAACGCAGACGCTCATTACGGCTTTAGTTATGTATTGGGTTAGTTGATGTTTAAGTGGTTTTCACAAAAGCCTGAACTTCAGAATTTTTTAGAATTTAGAATTGAATTTAGTATATCATCATGTTGGACAAATGTTGAAAAATTATGATTTACATTATTGCCAATTTTGTTTCAAGTGTAACGTTTTCTGCATGTTTAGAGTATTAGAGCATTTTCATATTTTGTTCAGAAAAAAACAAAATTCGTAATTTTTTTGAGCATATGGTTTTTGGTCAGATCATGATGATTTTTCAAAATTTTTGAAAATTAATTTTACAACAATTTTAAACAAAATTTTTTGGTTTGTGACCAAAAATGACAAATTTTTTTATAAAAAAAAAATTCAAAAGTGTTCTCTAAATGCGCTAATTTAATGAGAAAAATCAAGGAAAAGATAGAATTTTGAAAAATATTTTGTCAAAATATTGTCATTTGTGACCAAAAATGACACGAAAAGTTCACATTTTGACAGAAAATTTTATGCAAAAAAACAAAAACAAAACTTGTTTATATGGCCTAATTTAATGCGGAACATGGTGGAAAAAAAACATTTTGGAGAATAGTTTAATAAATATTTTCATCAAATTTGTTTTAGTTTTTGACCAAAAATGACACAAAAAGTTCACATTTTAATAGATTTTATAAAAAAAAATATTTAAAAAGTGTTCTCTAAATGCCCTTATGTGATACATGCAGGAAAAGATGGAATTTTGAAAAATAATTCTACGAAATATTTTGTCAAAATATTGTCATTT
>NC_024312.1:10516313-10521157 GCF_000523025.1 Cynoglossus semilaevis | reverse complement strand
CAATTATGTGAAATATCAATAGTTAGCTATGAGGATTAACCAAACCTGTAATTGTCTGCAAACCATGTGGTCCTGCTCTTTGTCTGTACAGACAAAAAACTTGAAAATGCTGTGCAAAAAATTTTAGCCATTTGGAAACTTGAAAAAAGTGGTAATGTAAAGTCATGCATGGAAGTCTGGAGAAAATGGTATGAAACAGACCAACTTTTTTTGTTTGAGCAATAAACCATAGGTTTTATTGAAAAAGATGTGCAATGCATTAAACTATTTAGTACCATCCAGTCTTGGTTCTTGTTAGTACTTGGATGAAAGGTTGCCTGACAATGCCCAGTGCTATATGCGTTTTACTGAGCAGTTGGAGGTGCTTTAGGTTTTGCTATTACGGTGTTTTCACACCTTGCATCTCTGGACTGTTGTCAATGGCAATGAAGCAGTGTGATTTCACCAAGCAGCAGTCTCTGCTCTATTAGCAGCTAATCTCCGGGTTTGTTGGCTGCAGCAGGGAACCTGTCTATGACCCAGAGTTGGTGTGGATTTTGAGAAATTCCTGACGGTCCCACTGTCCATAGCACACTTCTGAGGCTAGACATCCTTCTGATCATAAAGAACGGAATACATTATAAACTGGTGGCTCACCAATGGCTTAAAGTTCTCTGGTCAGTCATGTTATACTCACCTGCTGGAGGCTGTTGAAAGACACAAAATACCAAATGAATCCAAGTTACATCACCAATGATATGTTCAGGTGCATCAGAAGATGTTTTATATATTTATATTTGGAAACCACGGATAAGCTTAGGGTTGTAAATTGGGTCCACTGACTCTCATTTCTTTCTACTTTTTAAATGACTTCTGCAGATTTGTCCAGTTTAAATGAAATAGAAACAGTTCATAAACAGCGTAGAAATCATGGAAGTGCAGAAACAAGTTATGTAACATGAACATAAAAACATGAAAAATGACCTTTTTCCAAATCAAAAGCTTAAAAGACAGAAAATGTACTCCCTACAGTCAGTGATTTTTTTAATCTATAGATACATTTTGGCATGCATTGTCTGTATTTGTTCTTGTGACAAGCTCTAGACCTATTTAAAAAATGTATAATTACACATCTAAGTCAAAATTATATAAATAGAAATAAACAAAATGAAATACAGGACATTTGGTCATTTATAATCTTCTAATTAGTGGATGAAGAACCAATCGTGATTGTGGTTAAGTAGTACCTTATACCTTCTTACTACATAGTTGAATTGAATAAAAAAATATTAGTGCTATTATTTATTCTCATTTTTTTCACTTATGGAGAATCCCTATCTTAAGCACAATAATTTAAAAGTATAAAAACAATGTAGCTTGATTCCAACTGTTTGCATTCTTAGGCATTTGCATTATAAAAGTTTTCAATACTATATAAGACTTACACAGCCTGCAATTTACATGGAATTGTAAATTGAGAGAAGCATCTATCATTCATTTCCATTCAACTACCTTTTAACCTAAGAGTTAACCCCACACCACAGGCAACAAGGTATGTTATTACAGAGTAAATTAACAATATTGTACATTGTTATTTACGTTGTAATAAATTTAAAAGTCAGATAATATTCAGAAACATGTAGTTTTTGTTTTCAAATATCCTTGTTTTTTTTTTTCCCAAAAAATGAAATGTATTATGTTGAGTACAATAGCTTTTCTTTTTTTTTCTTGGACAGTACACTTGTGTACCCTCAGCTGGTCAGCGGCGTCCGGATTACAACATCACTTTATTTACCAGGGTTACAGGCTTATTGTATGATTTGCATCTGTGCTAACTCAATCACATTAACATAGAAGGGAGGCAGAGATCATGTGTGACTGTGTCCAGTAACAGGCTTGACTCACTGTCTCTTCTTTAAAAAATTGATAAAAGTTGATTGTATTTTTAAAAAACTGGGCAAAGCAAGAACATAAGAAAAGCAGTTCCAGGTTCCATAGATGATATGCGTAACAGTTTTGTTACAAGTGTCTGCTGCCTCCAGCCATAGCTGCTGGTGTTGGAATTTTTGGTCCTGATGAAGCATTTCCCCTTCCCACCATTTCAGTAAAGTCGCTTCTCATAACTATATTCATGAAAGAAAAGTAAATGTCAGTATTTTCTTTCTTGTGATAAGTTTCATCAATACAAATATCCTGCTTTACTGTAGGTGCAATGTGTAGCAATCAGAGCAGAGGTTCCCAAAGTGGCCGTTATTTTGTAATTCTCACTTTTCTCACGTTTTTGCTGCCGTCCGTTCAATCTGCTTGGAGCAGCAGTAGCAGCCCCGGGCAGTCCTCCAGCACCCACACACAAAGTCTCACTTCTGTCAACTGACCAAAGTAGGCAACCTCCCATACAATGGACAAGTTTAAGGTGTGTAAAGGTAACTGTTTTAAGGTAAAAACAGTTACATTTAAAAGGTCTGAAAACAAAAGCTGTTTGTGTGTCCTGTTTTTTTGTTGTTTTGGTTTTTTTTTTTTTGTTGTTTGTTTTTTTTGATTTTTTTTTTTAACGTTTTCAAATTTTCTAATGAACTAAATGGGGGCACAGCAGAGAAAATCATCCTGGGGTAGGTGTAGAGAAATGTTAACTATATATGACTGTACTAAGTAAGGCATCTTACAAAAGAAATTACAAAACAAAAATACACAATGGACCTTTCAATAAAGAATACTACCTAAACATAAGATAACTGCATAGACATATATACTTACATGGCACATAAGAATATCTAATATGATAGCATGAATAAAAAAAGAGGCAGAAAGAATAGAACATAATGATAAAGCTGATGATAAAGCTACACACAAACACAGAGTTAAATTACAGTAATTTCACGAATAAAATGTTTTTGACAAATGATTATAGTACTGTAGAAGTACAGTTAATCCTAGCATGTAGAAACACAATGTCAACCATGAATGAATCTATTGTATAAAGTAGTACAAATATAGAAGCGTTCAAAAAAGTCAATCAAGTAGTGCAGTGGTGTCAAACTGATTTTGGTTCAGGGGCCACAAATTAAGCCTGATTAGATGTGAAGTGTTCCAGACCAGTACAATTGTAGCATAATTACCTATAGATAACAACAAGTCCATGTTTTTCTTTTTGTTTTCATGCATTCATGAACGAGTTTATTAGAAAAAAATTAAATGTAATTATATATTTTACAATTTTGTAACTAACATGTAGTGTTTGCATCTTTTCACTTCCAACATTCATCAAGTGGGCCATATTGTCCCCCCTAGTGGGCCAGTTTTGGCCAGCGATCAGGAGCTAGCATCAGGAGTTTGGACTTACGAGTGAAGGCCATGAACTCCTCCTTCCATTTGGGCAGACATTGTTCTCTTCTCAAACTTCAGCTCCCCTGAGTACATCATTGAGCTAAAAATGAAACAGTGAGATTTCACCGTCCAACAAACTTACAGTCCAACAAAACGAAATGACGCACATGATTTCAAACCCACCGTAAAATTGACAGACTCCGGGCTCCTATGTCCTGACAGCCATGCTGAATACCAGCAATGAGGTAAGGTACAAATGTATGAATTGAGCCTTTATCTTGGACCGACCCTGAGACGCCTTGGGCCACCTTCACCTTGTCTCCCTCACTGGACATGTTCACATAGAATGCAAAAGTCACATTGGCATGATCTATTTGTGGATTCCGTTAGAAAAAGGCATACAAACATTTTTCTTTGGGACCATAATTTATACTATAAAATGTCTATATGAAGTTTACGAAAGTAGCAATTCTCTTCTTCTTGGCTTGTGATTAAAAAACTACTACAGTAAGATATGGGTTGATTTTGTTTCTTTTGGGCTTTTAAAAGACACTCACGCAGACAGACATACAACCATGCACACTGCAGCAAACATACATTT
The DNA here is from genome assembly GCF_000523025.1 of Cynoglossus semilaevis. Classification (NCBI taxonomy): domain Eukaryota; kingdom Metazoa; phylum Chordata; class Actinopteri; order Pleuronectiformes; family Cynoglossidae; genus Cynoglossus; species Cynoglossus semilaevis. The sequence continues at coordinate 10,517,253 of NC_024312.1, read as the reverse complement.
ATTTAAAGGCAATTAGGCTGGGGACCAGGTGAGGAAAGCTTCGGGGAACCATCCACACCAGGAAGTTTTGACAACCGCATTCGGAAGGGTCGCCAACCCAAGAACTATCCCTGAGAGGGCCGAGCAAGAAGCCGACACTGTGGCCAACATGCCATCATGTGCCGTTTGTCCAGCTCAAGTAGAGTAGCCCCTGGGGCGGCGCCTCAGAGGCAGTCGCAACTCAATTCCCCATGTAGAGGGCTTCCCAAGAGGAGAGGCAAACTCAGAGAAACATGGAAGGATAAAGCAACAAGATAAGGTAATGCCCTCAGAGTAGTGAACGCTTATAAAAATAGATAAATGCACCACGGTGCACTAAAAATCCTAAAGCTAAAAGATCTAATTTAAGATGTTAACAAGCTGGGGTATACCAGTAAGATAAAAGCAGAGCGCGTGGTAAAAGCTAATAAGCAATGGATAAAAGCAACAGCAAGTAAACAGATAAATAAGTAAATACATAAATCTTATAAGCTGGTTAAGGAAGCAGAGGTAGGAGGTTAAAAGGATGTGAAATGAATAAGTTAAAATCAATTAAAAGCCTGGTTAAAAACGTGGGTGTTAAGCCTGCCTTTACAAAAAACGTCAACAGTGGCCCTGAGGCGTTCCAGCAGGCCATTCCACAGGCGGGGGCCAAAATAATAAAAAGATGGGTTTTTGATCTCACCTTTGGAATGATTAGGATGCTAGGCGGTGGAGGACCTCACGGACCATGAGTGTTGGTATTGTAACTGTAGGTCAGCTACAGTACCAATACAATAGTCTGGCACTATTTATACACTTAAAGATTACTAAAATGCTGTTTAAGGAGAAGTCCGTGAATATTTTCTGGCTAACTTATAGCTACATTGTGCACTATTCTTAAGTATATTAAGCTTATATGTTAAAATATATAATTTCATTT
>NC_024312.1:10509347-10516285 GCF_000523025.1 Cynoglossus semilaevis | reverse complement strand
AAATATTCACCTGGAGCTTCAGTGGTCGCCGCAAGCAACGATCCCATCATCACTGAGGGCATAAAAATCATTGGACAAAGTAAGATTAACTATGATCTGCCGCATAAGATTGCTTATTTTTGAGCTTAGCATTAGCATTAGCATTGTATCTACTGTGTTTTACGGACTATAAATCTTGCTTCTTTTTTTTTTCATCCTTTGGCCGGGTTTGTGATTTATGCCCAGTTGCAACTTATATGTTAAAATATATGATTTCATGTTTGTTATTTTATACTGAGGGCATAAAAATCATGCTATATGTAGCATGTACTGCTATATGGTAAGGTCCAATATGTGCTTATTCATTTCTTACCTCGAAAGGGCACTCTAGGCTTGAGTTGGACTGTATGTCAACATGGTGAAATCTCACTGTTTCATTTTTAGCTCAATGATGTACTCAGGAGAGCTTAAGTTTAAGAAGAGAACAATGTCTTCTTATTGGTCTTAGACCCTCCTTTTATTTATTTATCTGACCTGGTACTTTGAGTCATTAAAAGCTATAAGCGCTATTCATATAAGATTCACTAATTTCCTTTTTTGCTAATTGGGGGTCCTCCCCACTATTTGAGAAGTACTGCTATATGGTAAGGTCCAATATGTGCTTATTCATTTTTTAAACTGTAACTTATAAATGTAAATAAATAGTTCCAATTAATTAAAAACAATCATTTTGATAAGTGTCATCCTTAATTAAAATATTAAATATAAACGATAAAAACCTAATAATAGTTTTGTAGTGAAAGTGAAACTATTATTTGTAAGGTGCAGTGTTGTCATTAACCTGTTGCTGCTCCCAATGCCAGTGCTTTAACCACGTGTCCAACAGTTTGAATTCATCCATCAGGAATAACTGGTACTCCAAAACGACAGGCGTATTCTGCAACCTTGTATACAGATGTGCCCTGGGGTCTTCCACATGCCATTACTAAGGGGATAGGTCATTTTGTTAAACAGTATATGTTTTACTGCTGTTGACATATAACAAAAAATGAATAAAGTTTTAATATATACAGGAAGTATTTCAAACCATTTGTGTCTCATATGTCGCCCTTTCAGGTAAAACCAGCAGAAGTTTGCGATACCATGTTTGATGTCCTACCTTCCTGCATGATACAGATGGAGCCACAGCCCATGCCCACCCTCAGGGCATCCACACCTGCATCTATGAGGTTTTTGGCCTGAGCAGCGGTCACAACTACAGAGGCACACAAAAGAGCTAACTGAAGAAAAGCAGTAGGGATGGCAAAAACATTAAAAGCTCACCATTTCCTCCGACCACTTGGAGCTCAGGATACTTCTGTTTAATGTAGTTTATCATATTAATTTGATAAACTGATTTGTTTCCCTGGGAAGAGTCCCATAGAAAATGTGTCAGACAATGTCAATAACACCTAACAAATACTTAAAAAAAGTAGTAGCACAGTTAAACTTACCAGGACTACTACGTCCACCCCAGCCTGCATTAGGAGGTCCAGTCTATATTTATCATCCTCACGGGTACCAATGGCAGCCCCACACAAAAGCTGCTTGCGGGAGTCCTTGGAAGCCAGGGGATAATCTCTATTCTTCTTCAAGTCCGTCCGAGCAATGATGGCAACCAGTTCATCACTGTCATTCACAATGGGTAGCATACCTACGAGGGTCACAGTTGAGGTGAGTGCATGTGAAAATAATATTTTTTCACAAGTGTACGTGTTTGTGCGTTCGTTTAGTAATGTTGGCCTCTTCGCATCGTTACCTTTTTTTGCTACGTTGCAGTATATCGTTAGCCTCTTTAAGCATAACTCCAGCTGGTGCAACAACTAAATCTTCTCTTTTTGTCATTGCCTGAAAAACGGTTTAAATGCCTTAAACATCAAGGGAACAAACACACAGTTCAACCACATGTGTCATTTATTAATAAATGTCAGAAACACAGCCAATGGTATTTTCTTGGATTACAAAAGACTGGCTGGTGTTCCTGATTTCCATTTCTTTATTTCTTCACACGATGGTAAATCTTTTAAATTAAAATTACTAAAAACTAACAGCCTTCACTTTGACTAGTTCCACATTATGTTAGACAAAAAATGTGCACAGCATGTAGGCTGCAGAAAAACAGTCAGACTAGCATAAAAAAAAAGAAATAAAATAACAACGGCATCACTTTGTTCGTTATGACACAGAGGTTGCTTATATTTTAAATATAAAAAGTGAGTATTTTTAAGGCTATTATTCTTCAGTTTTCTCTAAAAACATATTGTTCCGTTTGAAAATGTAGGTTAAATTCAATGGATAAATAACCTGGTCGATGACACCCGAGACTGTCTGAAGTTCTACAAGAAGCATTTAATCTGTAGTCATAACACAGCTGCCTGAAGAGCTTTGGTCAGTCTCAAAGTAGTATTTGTTCATGAGTTATTTGCACTGATTAGTGTTGCTTTAAAACTAAAGGTGGAAATGAAAAGATTCAGTCGAACACAAAAACAGCTGAACACACTAGTTCTTCTTTTTCTTTCGGCTTTGTCCCTTTTTCAGGGGTTGCCACAGCAAATCATTGATTTCCATCTCTCCCTGTTCTCTGTATCTTCTACTCTGACTCCAACTACCTGCATGTCCTCCCTCACTGCATCCATATATCTCCTCTTTGGCCTTCCTCTCTTTCTCCTACCTGGTAGCTCCATCTCTAACATTCTTCTACCAATGTATCCACTGTCCCTCCTCTGCACATGTCCAAACCATCTCAATCTGGCTTCTCTAGCTTTTTCTCCAAACCTTCCTGTCTGTGTTGTCCCTCTAATGACCTCATTCCTGACCCTGTCCATTCTTGTCACTCCTAAAGAGAATCTTAGCATCTTTAACTCTGCCACCTCCAGCTCCTCCTCCTGTCTTCTGCCTATTGCTACTGTCTCTAAACCATACATCATGGCTGGTCTCACCACTGTCCTGTAAACCTTTCCCTTCACCTTAGCTGACACTCTTCTGCCACCGATCACTCCTGACACTTTTCTCCAGCTGTTCCATCCTGCCTGTACTCTATTCTTCACCTCTCTTCCACAGTCTCCGCTGCTCTGAACAGTTGATCCTAAGTACCTAAACTCCTGCACCTTCACCACCTCTGCTCCTTGTAGCCTCACTATTTCACTGTTCTGCCTTTCGTTTACACACATGTACTCTGTCTTGCTGCGACTGACCTTCATTCCTCTTCTTTCTAGTGCAAACCTCCACCTCTCTAGGTTCTCTTCTAGCTGCTGCCTACTCTCACTACAGATCACAATGTCATCTGCAAACATCATAGTCCATGGGGACTCCTGTCTGACCTCATCTGTCAATCTGTCCATCACCACAGCAAACAAGAAGGGGCTCAGGGCCGATCCTTGATGTAGTCCCACCTCCACTTTGAAGTCTTCTGTCCTCCCAACAGCGCACCTCACTACTGTTGTACTATTCTCATACATGTCCTGCACCAAACTAACATACTTCTCTGCCACTCCTGACTTCCTCATACAAAACCACAATTCCTCCCTTGGCACTTTGTCATATGCCTTTTCTAGATCTACAAATACACAATGCAGCTCCTTCTGACCTTCCCTGTACTTCTCCATCAACATCCTCAAGGCAAATATTGCATCTGTGGTACTCTTCCTAGGCATGAAACCATACTGTTGTTCACAAATCTCCACTTCCTGCCTCAACCTAGCTTCAACTACTCGTTCCCAAATCTTCATTGTATGGCTCATCAACTTTATCCCTCTGTAGTTGTTACAACTCTGTGCATCACCCTTCTTATGAATTGGCACCAGAACACTTTTTCTCCACTCATCAGGCATCTTGCCAGTCTCTAAAATTCTGTTAAACAAACCAGTCAGGAAATTTACTGCCACTTCTCCTAAACACTTCCATACTTCCACTGGTATGTCATCAGGACCAACTGACTTTCCACTCTTCATCCTCTTCAGGGCTTTTCTAACTTCATCCTTTCTAACCTGATCTACCTTCTTCCTACTAGTCTCTGGCTCCTCGTTTCTACTTTCCCTTTCATTTTCCTCATTTAACAACTCCTCAAAGTATTCCTTCCATCTTCTCAGCACACTTTCCTCACTTGTGATCACATTCCCCTCTCTGTCCTTAATCAACCTCACCTGCTGCACATCCTTCCCAGCTTGATTTCTCTGTCTCGCCAATCTATACAACTCCTTTTCTCCTTCCTTTGTTTCCAAACTCTCATACAACTCCTCATATGCCTTTTGTTTGGCCTTGGCCACTTCCCTCTTCACCTCCCTTGTCCTCTCTTTGTACTCCAGTCTGTTCTCTTCTGTTCTGTCACTGTCCCATCTCTTCTTCGCTAATCTCTTTCTCTGCACACTCTCCTGGATCTCCTCATTCCACCACCAGGTCTCTTTGTCCTCCTTTCTCTGCCCAGAGGACATACCTAGCACCTTCCTACCTGTCTCCCTCATCACTGCAGCTGTAGTCTCCCAATCATCTGGGAATATCTCAACACTACCCAGAACTGCCCTTACTTCCTTCCTGAAGTCTTCACAACATGTCTCTTTCCTTAGTTTCCACCACTTGATCTTCTGCTCTGTCTTCACTCTCTTCCTTTTTGTCACCTCCATCGTCATTTTACACACTACCATCCGATGTTGTTTGGCTACACTCTCACCTGCCACCACCTTACAGTCTCTAATCTCCCTCAGATTACATCTTCTACATAGAATATAATCTATCTGTGTGGACCTGCCTCCACTCTTGTAAGTCACCCTATGTTCCTCTTTCTTTTGGAAATATGTGTTTACCACAGCCATTTCCATTCTCTTTGCAAAATCTACCACTGCCTGTCCTTCTACGTTTCTCTCCCTAACACCAAACCTGCCTATCACTTCCTCATCTCCTCTGTTCCCTTCCCCTACATGACCATTTAGGTCTGCTCCAATCACCACTCTCTCTCTCCTGGGGATACTCTCTACCATCCAATCTAGCTCCTTCCAGAACTTCTCCTTTTCTTCCAACTCACAGCCCACCTGTGGGGCATAACCACTAACAACATTAATCATCTCTCCTTCTACTTCTACCTTCACACACATCAACCTGTCTGACTCTCTTTTCACCTCTACCACATTTCTTACATATTCTTCCTTTAGGATCACCCCTACTCCATTTCTCTTCCCATCTGAACCATGATAAAACAGTTTGTAGCCTCCTCCAATGTTTCTAGCCTTACTGCCCTTCCACCTGGTCTCCTGCACACACAAAATATCTACTCTTCTTCTCTCCATCACATCAGCTATTTCTCTGCTTTTCCCTGTCATTGTACCTACATTCAAAGTTCCAAACTTCAGATTAACTCTTCTATTCTTCATCTTTTCTCTTTTTCTCCTAACCAAACGCCCTCCTCTTCTTCTCTGTCTCTGGCTCTGACATGGTCTCAAAATCTTGCACTACTTAGTGCCAATATCTGGTTACATTTCTTATGTCATTTACTGGGGATGCCCAATATTAACTTTTTGATGATATCCAATCTGCGGATACCGTCCAAACACTTAATTTCTGATTCCGATATCAACCATCGGACATCCCTATTATTTACTGATAGCCCATGGAATCAAATGCAGATGAATTGTTTCTTGAGCAAGACAATTATGATGAGTGAGAACTGTGGATGTCACATTTTTTTTTATTTACTCTTCCTACTTGTGTTCACTGTCCTTTGTCCTACCTTAACTTTGCGCACCTCATTGGCCTGGAACTCTGCTGTACAGTTATGATGTATTATTCCAATTCCACCCATCAACTAAATGCAGTCAGAAACAGCATTGAAGCATTAATTATCATTCAGAGTTTTTTAAAAATATGTTGTGAGATATACAGGATACCAACTGGGGAAACAAAACATTTATGAGTTCTTCAATGTACTCACTGCCATGGCTATGGCCATGGATGACTCTGTGACAGTATCCATTGGAGATGAAATCAGCGGCGTCTTCAGGGTTATTTTCCTTGTCAGGGCAGAGGTCAGATCCTAAAGTGTTGTGGATTTGGGGACAAACATGACCATTTTACCAAAAGACGCAATGACCAAAGACCTTACCAGCTGTGCCGTTTATTTTACTGCTTCTTCTAAGTAACTCATTATTCATTATACTGACCAAATGCACTATTAAGTATTCACTGATAGAAGTACATGTAAAAAAAACCCAACTCACAGGTATTTTAGGGAGTGAAGAAGTAAACAAATGCAGTGCAACTTTCCCGGCCTATGTCTTAAAATCCATAAAATGCGCCCGCCAGCGCCGTTGACCACAATATAAAATGTGCACACAAAAAGTTATTTTATATTTCACCACAAGATGGCAGCAGACCTGTGGCCGCACTCCAGCAGTAATTTTGTTTAAAAGAAAGTTTATATTTATTAGTGTTTTGTGTGACGATATGAAAAGTATTCATTTGCAATTTAATTAAATTTAAACATTTAAATAAATAATTCATTTGCATTAAATATTATAATAGCCATGTCTATTTTAAGGAATCAAGCGCCTATTATTTTCACACTGTTTTAAATGTACATCTATCTATCTATCTATCTATCTATCTATCTATCTATTTTTTTCAAAGTCTACAGATGTTGCTGTAATAGACTATTTTTTGAAAATAAATAACTCCTGTGTTGTTCTGGTAGAAAATGAATGAACAGCTCTGAGCTGTGTACTGGATGAGTGAGTGCCTAGTGACGCAGGTGCCTGTTTTGAGCACCTACTTTACAGCTATTACCATGTGACCAAGGCATGGAATTAATTAAATTTCCCAGCAGGCGCAGAACATGAAGACGAAAACAAAACAAGCCAGATAAACTACGTTGCTCTTCTTTATCAAGAACTGTCCAAAGAGCTTTAAAGATAGATGTAGGCATTTAAGAAAAT
>NC_024312.1:10508327-10509297 GCF_000523025.1 Cynoglossus semilaevis | reverse complement strand
CCACACTTTAAACCAGGGGTTGGCAACCCGCGGCACTTTCATCCTTCTGTTGCGACTCCCTGTCTTCCCTGACTTTGGGAAATAAATAATGAGTATTTAATTTAAAAAATAGTTTGTTCTCAGTTTGTTCTTTTTAAAATATAATTCTAAATTTGAAGATTTTGGTAATCTGGTAACATATTTTTTTTGTCGCTAAAAATATGCGTTACATCTGCAGATGTGCACATATCGTGGCAGCGTGGATTTATTCCGCACCTACACCACCAACGTGATTTATTAAGCTTATCGATCCCTGGTAGGTAAATGATGGATAAATCCAAGAAAAGAAAAGTTTCTGAAGAAAACAGAACGTTTAATCTCTACGTGGGCAGATTCATTTGCTCTCACTGCTGAGTTCTTGCTCAGAATTGCAAATAGAGTAATACTGAAAACCTTCCCAAACCGGATAAACTAGTGTTCGAACCATGGATTGCCATTCTCAACACTTACATGAACATGAAAAGGTATGCATTTGGCAATGTTTGGATCAACATACATACTGTATGTGAGCAGGTCTTCTCCCACATGAACTATATTAAAAACAAACATCGCTCACGCCTCACAGACGCCAATTTACAGTGAAGATGAAGGTTATGTCTTACAGCCCTGAGGTGCAGACGCTGTGCGCTGAGGTTGAGGAGTTAAAATCACATTAACCAGGTAAAATAAATATTTGTATTGGCTATTATTTTCCATATACTATGTATATATCTGACTGCACACTCCAGTACACACGATAAAATGATGGAAGCAGATGGCATTTATGGTTTGCATTTTTGGTTCCCTGCAGGTGAATAATTTAAGTTTGGATTTTTATTTCCTAAATACGAGGATGACTCAAATATTTTGTGAAAGTAAGCATCAACCATGTGTGTTTTTTTCAAGTTGTTTTTGATACATGCAGAAATAAAATTCAGTGTTCTCTGCAGCA
>NC_024312.1:10507508-10507985 GCF_000523025.1 Cynoglossus semilaevis | reverse complement strand
TGTGTGTGTGTGTGTGTGTGTGTGTATGTACATATTTAAGACATGTCCTGTAAATAGGTTTTATGATATTAAGGTAATGTTCTTGCATGAATGGTCTAATGTGACAAAAAACAAAACAAGAAATATATGATACAATACGATAAGATAAAATAAGAAGTCCTTTGGGGATCCCACACTGGTGAAATTCACAAATGAAATGCAGATGTATTTCTTCTACAAAACATGCATGATTTGTTTGTTTGTTTTGACCCTTGTCTTTTTCACTCCTGTGGGAGTGAGATCCCATAACACATTGCTAATGCAGTGTGAGACGGGTCAGGCTGGAAAAAAGAAACCATCCATGCCAATTAAAGCTCCCCATGTGCACTCTGCGACAGTGGGGCAGCAGATATAAAGTCAATGTTAGTAGATATAAAAACAAGTGAAATTAAACGGCTGACTGACCTTTCTGGTTCAAATCCAGCTTGGATTCGTGTA
>NC_024312.1:10497492-10507408 GCF_000523025.1 Cynoglossus semilaevis | reverse complement strand
TTTATATATTTATATATGTATGTATATTGTTAGGTTCTGCTCATTCTGCTTAAATCTCTCTCTGTGTGAGTCAGTTCCTGTTAACTCGTGTTTATTACGGAATCAGCAAAATAGGCAGTTCCAGAGCTCTGGGAAAGTAGAGATACAGAGATCTGAGCATCCCTGACAAACAGTATAGGATGTCAGTTCACGAAGTCTGACCAACTATCTTTCCCTGACCCAGGTTTTTAAGCATAACAAAGTTGTGCACGCAAACGTTGTCATCTTCTGATTGGATGTCCTTAGCCGTCTTTTGAAAAGCCGTCCTGAAACTTACAAATTACCGTGACCTTTGTTACTCAGATGTCACGTTTTATAAAGGATTGTTTTGTTCTGTCATATCTTGTCATGCTACAGTTGTCACACAATTACTCAGTAGTTTTCCATTCTTGAGGTTTAACTTTTATGATGCAGTAATTTCACTATTAGTTAAGCATCATAATAATAATAATATCTTTACTATATATATATATATATATATATTAGTACATTTATGGGTCAAAACATTGACATGCATCAAGCAGAGAAAACATCTAAGGGGATTGCGAAAACTGTACCTAATATTGGGTTAAGAACTACCCAAGGCATTATTAAAACTGGAAGGACAGTGGGGGGCCATCATCTTCAAGGAAGTAAGAAATGTAGATGGAGAGAAATCCGAACTGATCATTATTGATGATCACTTAAATGCTTGGCGAAATTAAATCGCAGGAAAACAACAGCAGAAGTCAGGGCTATGTTTAATCGTGAATGTAGAAGCTTTTCCTACACATAAAACGTGAAGGGAATTCAAGGGATTGGGACTGAACTAACTACACCTTTCTCCCTTAGTCTGTCTTTGTGGGATTATTGTTGTTGTTTCGTGGCTAGCCGGTCGTGCCTAGTCTTCCCACTACCCTGACATCATGTTTGTTTCTGCCTGGTCTTGAAATCCAGTAAGCAGAGGTGGGACCAAGTCATTGCTTTGTAAGTCATAAGTAAGTCTCAAGTCTTTGCACTCAAGTCCGAGTCAAGTCTCAAGTCAAGACAGGTAAAGTCCGAGTCGAGTCCAAGTCAAGACTAAAAAGTGTCAAGTCAAGTCCCAAGTCCTTACGTTTCTGTTTTGAGTCCTTTTAAACAAAATAATAATATATTTACACAGATCACTTCGGGTTTTGGAGAAAGTATCAAGTCTTGTCGAGTCAAAGGGCTCGAGTCCAAGTGAAGTCACGAGTCATTGACGTTAAAGTCCAAGTTGAGTTGCAAGTCTCTTTACATTTTGTCAAGTCGAGTCTAAAGTCATCAAATTTCTGACTCGAGTCCAAGTCATGTGACTCGAGTCCACACCTCTGCCAGTAAGTGGATGTATTTAAATTTTGTATACTGAAAAAAACTTCCTGCACCTGAAGAGACATATTCCTAGTGTTCAAATGACAATGCCAGAATTCATTGGGCTCAAATCATAAAAGAGCAATTCATTTTCACACGTGTCTTGCCCACCACAAAGCCCAGAACTTCCAATATAAGCATATCAAAACAATGCCACAGTGAATATATGCGGCATCAAAGCTAAAAGTGCAACAAAATAATAGTGCGTGATGATCAGGGTAACTTGCCATTTTTAAATATGACAATCATTTTTGCTGTATATTGCTAGAACAGAAAGACAAATAACAGCCAATATATGTATGTTTTCACACCTGCTTTTAGATTTAATAAAAAATACAGAATTATAAGTATAGAAAAAAATATGCAAAAGGTATAACTCAAACCCTAATAAAGATATGTAATATATTTAATATATTTATTTAATAATATGTACATTTTTCTTCATAGGGTCGGTGGATTTTAGTCTTTAGGGTGCATCTTGACAGAATGCTGTCAAGATTTGTTTTCAAAACATCAGTTTTTCTAGTGTTCCATTAGACATGTCTCAGACTTACTGACCAGCCTCAGCAAGTCTCTCACCAGGAGATTTTCCAACTCATATAACTGACATTTCTAATAGATGCGCTATTAAAAAGCATGTAGGTAAAACTTCATCAGTATGAAATGATGTAATGAATTTTTTTCTTTTTCGTTTTCTTTCTTTCTTTCTTTTTTTTTTTTTCGTTTTTGCTCGATCATTTTTCTGCTCGTTGGCCAGAAGAAGGCGCCTGCGCACTGAATGAGGAGGCGGAGAAAGGATGCTGATCTCTCTCTCTCGCTCTCTCTCTCTCTCTCTCTCTGACACACACGCACACACACTCTGCTGCCTCGCTGCTGCTGCTGCTACCTTCTGAAATCACTCCATCCTTAGACGTTAAGATCAGATCAGGTTTTACAAGAATGTTTCTGGCGGAGATGGGGAGACAGATCTTCCGCTGCTACTGGTAAAGGTTCCACCTTTGTATATTTAAAAACCACTAAGGTTGTTGACATTGTGACGCGGTGCGTGGGTGATGCTGGGCTGTGGGGATGGGGAGGGGAGATGTGAGGGGCATACCGCTGGATGCGGCTGGGTTTTCCTCTCACTGATTTGCGACCAGGTCTCGGACTTCATTGACCGCCTTGAATGGGTCAAGGGCAAACAAATGTTTCACGATGTATTATTAAATAGGGTTGCTAAAACCCCCCCGGAAGCACCGGGAGCTATCACCATCATATGTACCATCCGCAGAGCAATGTCGCACGCTTTATGGTTGTTTATTATCTTGACGCTTAAATAAAAAATAATGAAAAAAAAACAAAAAAACAACCTTATTGATGATTACATAACAGTCGCACGCAGTCATTCGGTAGCGGTTGATTCTGAGCTGAGCTGAATAATACACGTTTAATCTGCTGTCATACATGTGCATACAAGTGTAGGCCACACTGGCTGCCCATCCAGAGGTAGAGTGTTGCCGTTTAGAAGGGGAATATTCCGCGCATTACTCGATGGGCCCCTACCGGCTATGACTTCAGTTGTATATATATATATATATACATATATACATACATAATTTTTTTCCCCATTGGTACTCATTAAATGACACCCTGCATATTAGTTTGAGCCATAACTCGCTCTGTTGACTACAATCAGAGAGGATGCTGTGAATGTTGTGAATTGTAAATATGCTGTGTGTGTATATATATATATATATTTATATAATTATGCCAATTGTTAGTACTACTGCATTTATGGCTATGACTATGTCAATGTGGGCTGACAGACTCTATGAGTGTACTTTTCAACCCATCTTAAAATTTTCAGCAATACATGTTTTGCAAATTGCTATCCGTGGGTCTTACGCAGATATATTGAAATTTTGTCCACACCGTAGACATGTTGGGTTTCAGACAAGCTCACGCTGGCTGCGTTTTTTTGCTTGCGTTTGGCAACCCTTGACTTATTCTACAAGTTACTGTCAAGTACAGATTTCTAGAAATTTTTCTGTAATGATTCCATCGTTCGGATTATTTACAAATTTACAAAAAAAGATATGAAACATTATGAAAAAGAAATTTCTACTTGCTCGGGCAGTGGTGCCTTAGTGGTTAAGGAAGCGGCCTTGTGTCCGGAAGGCTTAATGACAAAGTCGTTCACCTTCCTTTCCTTTCCTGAATGTTCCAGCAATATACCAAAAACTGTTTTTGCACATCAAGAAAGTATAGTTGGATTTATCTTCATTAATCATCCTTAATCATGATTTAACCACAATCCATCCAATAATTAATCAGAGTTTGGCACTAGTTTTTACAAATGTAATTAGTTAATTAAATGGCTGAAAAATTCCAGCTGAATAATTGTTGTTACACATGGTCTTGAGTCTTGATCTATGCACATTTCTGTTTACAACCAAATGTCTCTACAGTAAAGGAGGCATTGCCTGTCAATTTGAGACCGTTAGTGTCTTATTAATAAGGGAATTTTTGTAAACCTTTAAAATTTAAGAGACTGACTTTTTCAAATTAAAATTGAAGTTTCAACATATTATACTTTTTGGGAAAATAATTCAAATGTAACATACTGTATATGTTCGATCATAAGCCATCTTTAAAGAGCACGGACAAAGCCACACTGAAAATGATATTATATTATATAATATTTTCATTACAATTACAAACATATTCAACAGTATTTGCACTGTAGGTAGAGATGTAAGTGGGGATGAAGCAGCAAAATGTAAATTGCGGGCATTACAGTCATCAGGCTTGTGCCAAACGTATATGTAGTATAAGGATTTGCAACTGATATATGCTGATTAAATATAATCACATTTAATGGAATATGTATGACAATGCTAACTGTGTAGGTCCAAAGAAAATACAGTGACTCGTTTAACTATATATTTCCATGCAAATTATTGTTTGCTTGTTATCTTATATCTATCTTTCTTTCTTTTTTTTATTTTAAATTCTCATTTAGAAAATCTGATATAAATGCTGAACCAGAAGAGAGCCCTGGAAGCAGCAGCAGTAGCCGAAGCAGCAGTAGCATCACTGAGGCTGCAGATGCCCTCTCCAAGGTGTCCACCCCCCAGCCCTCATCGGGAGAGCCAGGGCAGACAGAAGACAGCAACTGCTCTGACAGTTTACTAGAGTCCAGCTCTAGCGAAGAGGAGGACGTTGAAGGGGAAGAACATCAGGCCATGTTTTCTTCAAAATTCCTTAGTGGGGCCAACCCCCTCAATGCTGTAACCTCAGCAGTTAATAAGTTTGGCTTATTTGGAGATGATGAGCAGGGGGACAAAAATCGGAAAACTCCTCCACAACAGAGAGGTAAACCACTGGAAAAAGAGAAGCCAAGAGCTGATCCAGGTAAAGGTCCTCAACTACAGCATGTATCCCAAAAGTCAGGCCAGGAAAAGAGTGAATCACTACCAAATCACAGGTCAGCACAGGGGTGCGTGGGTGGACAGACTGATATTCCCATCAAGGCTGGTGGACAGCAAGCCACTCAAAAGGCAGGTGGAAAGATTGCAATTCTGCCTAAAGAAGAGCAACCAAAAAAATCCGTTAAGGTCCAAGACCAGGAAGGCTCTCCAAAACTAATTCAGCAACATGCAATGTCAAAGAGTGGTATAGAAAAAGAATTTCCAAAAGTTTCACCAAAAACAGGTACACGACAACAAGGACCAGTTAAAACTGCTACACAACAGCAACAACCTAAGGTACAAGAATATACAACAGCTGGGCCACAGAAACCTGGAACAATGAAAGGTTCGCCAGAAGTAAGCCAACAAAAGCAGAGTTCATCAGATGGACCAAAACAAAAAGGGTCCCCAAAGGTTTTAGAGAAAAAGCAAGCTTCACAAACAGTAGAAAAGCAGCAGCAGCAGAGTCAGAGGTCTACATCTCAACAACTGCCCACCGAAAAAACTGGACAAGAGCAGCAAGGTCTGAAAGGAACTAACGCATCGGAGTCCCTTCAAACTGGAACTGGATCTAAAGAATCGGAGTCCCTTCAAACTGGAACTGGAGCAACATCTAAAGGCGACTCTCAATCCAAACAAGTATCGAGGGTGCTTTGCCAAGTGTGTAATAAAATGGAACTTAATTTTCATACCACGGAAAGACCCAACTATAACACCTGTACGCAGTGTAAAACTGAAGTTTGCAACTTGTGTGGCTTCAGTCCTCCGGATTCTGAGGTAAGTCCTGGCTAATGGCAGAGGTGCTTCTGAGGTAAGTCCTGGCTAATGGCAGCGGTGTGGACTCCAGGCTCGGGCATTGGACTCGAGTCAGACTCGAGTCATCAATTTGATGACTTTAGACTCGACTTGACAAAATGTAAAGAGACTTGGAACTCGACTTGGACTTTAACATCAATGACTCGTGACTTCACTTGGACTCGAGCCCTTTGACTCGACAAGACTTGATACTTTCCCCCAAACCCAAAGATTATAAAGTAAGTTATTGAGGAGCGCTGTGTATCTCTCATTGTGCACGTATGTGCTGTCGGCACAACATCCAATCAAATAAAACGTTGGCCAATCAAATTGCGGGACAACCAATGAGAAAGAGCTGTCAAACAATGCGTGGGTTAGAGAAAACGATACCAAAGATCCTGTTGTTCGGATTTAAAAACACGATCTTTGGTATCAACCAATGAGGGACTCGAAAGGACTCGAAACAGAAACGGCAGGACTTGGGACTTAACTTGACACTTTTCAGTCTTGACTTGGATTTGACTCAGACTTTGCCTTTGCGTGAGTGCAAAGACTTGAGACTTGCTTGTGACTTGCAAAGCAATGACTTGGTCCCACCTCTGGCTAATGGTAATACAAGTTTAATGTATGCTATTGAAAGTATAGTACCTATTGTCAACCAGAGTTTTCTGTCTGTGTTTGTGCGATATATGATAGAAATATATGGAAGAGTTAGCGTAATTTTGTCAAATCTATACAATGAGGAAAAACAAACTAAAGGTATTATAGAATGACAGGCAACCATTCCAAATCTACTAAAGTAAATGATGCCTTCAACAAAAATAACAATTTCTTATGAATTAAAAAAATATATTTCAACTGGATAAATTCCTTAAATTATATTCTAAAATTAACATAAAATTTATACTATAATAACTAGGGAGTGTCAAACATTAAAAATGTTTTATCTGATAACTCATAGAGTCACTATGGATAACTCAACAATAAATCAATTTACAATTACCATATTTTCCAGACTATAAGTCACACGTTTTTTCATCCTTTAGCTGGGTTTGCAACTTATACTCAGTTGCGACTTTTATATTAAAATATATAATTTCACGTTCGTTATTTTCACACTGACAGATGTGAAAGGGCACTCCAGGCTTGTGTACCAGTATCTGCTACTCCTGCACCACTGGAAATTTACTGGGCACTGTTGCGACTTATACTTTCAAGCGATTTACAATCTGGAAAAAACAATAAATAGCTATGTGATTACAACAATGCTAACAATATTCTTGCTCTTTGTAAGTGGTTGATTTCAATTTTGAATACAAATCAAACCACGAGTGAGAATTAAAACAATACAGTCCTAATATTTGAATGTTACCCGGACCCCTTGGCAATGGAAAAGTTGGCTTGAAATCATTAAGAACTACGTTTTAAACCAACAGAAATGACAATTTTGTGAGGTGACATGGAAGGAAGTCGATATTATGATGTCATTGTTGAAAGTTAGAGAATGGAAATAGAAAAGAGTGTTTTGAAAACAATTTAAGGACTGTATGATATGACTACGGAAATATCAGGGTCCTTAACCACCTAATGTATGAGAAAGTGTTGCTGGGTCAAGAAAGAGGTTCAGATCAGTGTGCAGTACCAAAAAGAATGGCAGAATAATACAGATTAAATTTTTCCTTAAATACTGCTGAGCTACAGAGAACGTCTCATCGATTCATCGATTCTGATGCTGTGCACCTCGTGCATCATGAGAAAACAAATAATGGTGAGAAAAAAAATAAGGTGTATGAGGAAGTCAGGAGTGGCATGAAGCCATTTGGGTTAAAAGCAGAGGACGCATTTCATGTGTGCAGTGGTTTGTTGTGTACATAATACAAATAATAGTTTCAGTTTCACTTCAAAACTATGTTTAGGTCGCGTCATCCTGGTGAAACCAAGGCATTGCATTGCGGCATTTTCATTATTGGAGGAAAAATCGATAATGATTCTTGACAATATTTCATCATTACCGTAATTTTCGGTCTATAAGACGCTACTTTTTTCACACGCTCTGAACCCTGCGGCTTAAACAATGGCTAATTTGTGGATTTTTACAGGCTACTATGCTGTCTGTCTGTGAATGGCTGTGTGCGTATATGTGCATGGGGTGCACGAGAGAGAACGCTAGCCAAAGTTGAGAGCAGTTTGAGCCCTGTCATGCTGAAGCGTGAGTTGGTTCTACAGGAGCTAAGTTAAAACACTGTTTATGTACTGTTGTGCTCGGTGCGACTGATAATAAAGACCCCAACTTCACTGTTTCTGTTTACTTCTGCCGCGGACAAGCACAAAGTGAAGGGAGTTAGCCCTGGGGCTAATGTTAGCTTCAGCAAATCACTAAGTCCCCCCCTGTGTATTTCAACTACGATCAGGGCGCCGAAGCAGGAAAGAGCTAACGTGTAACCAGCCGTGTTAATGTCTGTATAAATATCCCATGGAACAATGTAGACGCCTATGGCTTATAGAGAAATGTGTCCTCTGCCTTTAACCCAAACGGCATATAGCGGTTCATATCAGAATAGGAAATTAAGTAATGAGAAGAGATAGACATTATTGATTTATAAATACAAATAGACAGATGGGTTTAAGGTTGATTTGGGTTACATCAGTGATTGTTGACAATGCTGTCAAGATGACAGATGAACTTGAACAGGACGCTCCCTGGATTAGGATGTTTGCAAATTATTTGCATTACATCATTTGTGAAGAGATTAGAAAGCTGGTAAAACTGTAAGAGGTGACGGTTTGAATTTTTGTTCTGCCCAGATTGGTTTGTGTCAGCTGAAGTGACATTGCATTAGCCATTTTTGTATGATGATAATAGGTAAATGCCTCAATGCTATATTATATATTCAACCTTTTGAGTTTTGAGTTTTGACCCAACACTTGCTGCCAATCCTTCCCTCTTTTTGTTTACTCAAGCTCTACAGTACATAAAGGGAAATTTAAAGGACATGTTGCTAATTACGTTAAAAAACTCTCTTTCTATTAGACAGTGGCCCTGTTTTGCGTGATTTAAAGATTCGAAGATTTTCTTTCTGAGTGAGTGCAGATAGGATTAGAAATGAAGTGATCAGAGTGACATCTAAGGTAAAGTTACAATACAGAGGAAAAAGTGTTGTTAGAAGATGTGTTGAGGAGAATATGTTTAATTAGAGAGAAATATGTATAATTGATATATTGTTTAAAAAAATGGAAAGCTGAAGAAAAAAGAAACGAGGCAGAGCACATACACATACTGTACAAATAAGATGTTACTTAGTATTTGGTCAGTTCTATTGTTCTATTTGTCAAGTCTAGCTATGATGTACTTGTCATTTTAATTATTATTTTTTTCACATTATTATTTTCAGGGCTGTGAATGGCTGTGTCTCACCTGCCAGATACATAGAGCTCAAGGATCTTCAGAAACATCTGCACCTTTCATGACCAAGGAAAACAAAGATTCGCTTACTCAGAAAAAGATTGCATCTTCTCCTGTCCCTGTCAAAAAGGAGACCTCAGCATTAAGTTCTCCTCTGAAAATACAACCCAATATGACAGCGACAGTCCCTGCCAATAGCAAAGCAGCTAAAGGTCAAGAAGGTCGAAAGAATCCCATTATAGCTTCTGGTCAAAAAACAACACATGACACCCAAAAAGCTCCAGGGTCTGAAAAACCCACCGCAACTAGTCAAACTGGACTCAAGCAAAGCCCTAACAAAACCTCCCAACAGAAGTTAGATAGTTTGTTTAGCTTTGGTAGTGCTAAAGGTGAATCTGAAAAACCCAAAGATTCATTGACTGGAAAGATTTTTGGCTTTGGTTCCTCTATTTTCAATTCAGAGCCCTCAAATGTACAAGATAAACCGCAAAGTACACCTCCAGTTTCTCCTTTAATGCAGCCGAAAAAAGAAACCACAAAAACATTAGGTGAAATGTCAAAACAGGACAAAAAACAACCGCAGCAGGCAGGAACATCTCCGGCACGAAAGACACAGGGCAAAGAGGGCACAGCTTCAACAGAAAATCCCGACGATCCAGTTCGACGCCAGCCTTCTTGTTCAATTTGTAAAATTCAGCTCAACATCTGCTCAACAGACGTTTCCACCTGCACTGAATGCAAAAGAACTGTCTGCAATACGTGTGGATTTAATCCCACTCCAAATGTGAAAGAGGTAAGATAAATCACTTATATAAAACCTTTCCATAAATACTTAATAACTGTATTAAGGTCTTACTATAAA
>NC_024312.1:10486826-10496909 GCF_000523025.1 Cynoglossus semilaevis | reverse complement strand
GACTCTACCATCATCAATGCAAGATCTTGGTGAAAAATTAATGCAACACTGGATGGAAATAAATCTTGTGACATTGCAGAAGCTTATCGAAACAATGCCACAGCGAATGCGTGCTGTAATCAAAGCTAAAGGCGGTCCAATGAAATATTAGAGTGTATGACCCTTTTTTTTGGTGGCGACTTTTTTTTTGGCCAGGCAGTTTATATATATATATAATGTGGATGACAGAAGTTCCCCATCCTGGGTTGTGGAGTAGTTTTCCTGACCTTTTTACGTTCATATTTCTATGGTTTATGTGTAACAAACTGGATATTGGGTAGAACACCCTAGATAAGACGTTTATATCAAGACAGGTCAGCGTTGAAAGTTGTTTTCAGCATAAAAATTACGACAATGCCACTTGAACGCAGCACCCTTCAGCGCTCTTGGGAGCCCGGAGTATGGAGTTAGAACAGTCTCATAAAGAATAAAATACACAAACAAGGATCCACAAATGCACGTTAGGCAATTCACAAATGGATTTTATGAAACTAACAAATATCTTCACATGCATTAAATTTGTGAAGTTTCAAAATACATATGTAAATATTCCAAATACATTTGTGAATTTTCGAAATACATTTGTGAATTTTCAAAGTACATTTGTGAATCCTTGTTTCTGTATTTATTCTTTTTGAGACTGTTCTAGCTCCATACCCGGAGCGCCTGAATAAAAAGCAACACACATCACTGTGATGATGAAAATATACATTATGATAGACTTATCAAACTGAAGTCATACATTCCTGATATCGACAGTGATCTGTAGCGATAATTATTTTGCACCTACGTGCACCTATGACTCATTCGACCAATTGATTAGTTTTTTAAAAAAAAATAATTTTCTGTATTATTGTAAACGTTTGCTCACAAAATGGTGAAGCGATGTGTCTACCTGCTGAACTGGTTTTACACAAGAAGGAGCCTGATTTTAAACAAGTAGTAGCATAGGCTGTTTGTCTTGGAAATAGGATAGGATAGTACTTAAATTATCCCCGAAAGGAATCTGTTCACCAGAAAGGAACAGAGAAGAGTTTATCCATGTCCCTGTGAACACTGAGATGCAACACACACCAGTGTTCCCTCTGATAATCAGTCAGTGCCATTAACTCATCCGTTTACCATAACGATGGATGTGAGGACAGATCCGTGTTGTCTCTTCTTGTCACGGTGCCGCTCACCGGCTCATGTTGTCCTCCTCAGAAAAAGTACTTGAAATGTAGTTAGGTAAAAGGTGTATTTACTTAAATAATAATAAATTCTACTAGTACCCATTTTAAAATATACTTGACAGTCCTCCGTTTTTTGTTTAGCATCAGGCATCACTTAATGACAGGCAAGAGCGAGAGCTCTTATCCAACGTTCTCTGGCAAATCCACATGTGCATGCATTTTCTTTTCCGTTGATCAAATCAATTTGGTGATAAGACAAAATGTTGGTAACAAAGGTTATGTTTGTCTTTAAGGGAAAGGAGTGGCTCTGTCTTAACTGCCAGGTTAAAAGAGCTTCTGGAGCAGGTGAACCTGGAGCCAAAACTGGAGCTGCTAAGGGAGCAGGTGGTCATACAGACTGCAAAGCTACTACTAGTCCAAAAACAACTCAACACAAGCAAAGCCAACTAACTTTTCCTCAGCAGAACACTGGAGAGACAAGCCAAACACCAAAAACACAAAGTTGTGCCACAGAATCAGGGGAACCTAAGAGTCAACCTACAGCCGTAAATCCCACTGAGTCAGTAAAAGGAAAAATGTTTGGTTTTGGCTCCTCCATCTTCAGTTCTGCATCAACCTTAATTTCCACAGCTGTCCATGATAATCAAAAAACTACACCCCCAGTCTCTCCAAAATTAACAACTGCAATGCCAGAGAGAAACATTTCCAAGAAATCAGACCAGGACATTGCAAAAGATGAAGTCCAAAAGACCAAGATTCTTTCTTTATCAACCTGTCCTCTCTGTAAAGCAGAACTCAATGTTGGATCAAAAGATCCACCCAACTACAGAGCCTGCACAGAATGCAAAAATGTTGTCTGCAACCACTGTGGATTTAATTCAATGCCAAATGCAAAAGAGGTAAGTCAGTAGAATGGTAACATTATACTTATTGTTATACTTATGATGCAAAAGAGGTAAGTCAGTAGAATGGAAACATTATACTTATGTTTTTTTTTGTTTGTCATGAAAGGTTGCAGTTTGTGTTAGCAATACCCTAATTGTATTTCAATTATGCTTTTATAAAAACAGGGGGAAGAGTGGTTATGTCTCAACTGTCAAATGCAAAGAGCACTGGGGGCCTCTGACCCTCCAGGAACCCCAGTGCTAAAGATGCAGGTCTCTCCAAATAGGGGGCAAACAACAGCCAGTGGTCTAAAGAAGGATATTTTACAGAATGACAAACCTACAAACAAGAACATCTCAACACCTATTACCCCAACTCTGGACCCTAAATATCAGAGACCATCTAACCAGAAGACTAAATCCAGTAATGAGGAAAAAAGAGACTCTCTAAAACAAGGTGGATCAGGCGGATTCTTTGGGTTTGGCAGTAGACCTCCATCGGCTGATACAAAACCTACTGAATCAATGGGAGGTGGGATGTTTGGCTTTGGGTCAACGATCTTGAGTTCTGCATCAACTTTAATGAGCTCAGCTGTGCCAGATGAACCTAAAACATCCCCGTTTCTGTCTACCAAGACAGCCGAATCAAAAGGAGCCAAATCACCACCAACTGAAAAACAAAATGAGAGAAATAAGCTGGAACAAGTTACAAAGCAATCACCGTCACTGCAAATGAAGACTGAAAAAGCTGCTTCAGCATCCCAAAAATGTTCCCCCACTGTTCCCAAACCACTACAATCAGCCTGTCCACTTTGTAAGGTGGAACTCAACGTTGGCTCTAAGGAACCTTCAAACTACAATAAGTGCACTGAATGCAAAAAGAACGTGTGTAACCAGTGCGGATTTAGTCCAGTGCCTAATGTTTCAGAGGTGAACATAGCTAAGATTTTTACTCACCATAGGTCAAGTGTCTTTTGATAAACATATGTGCTTGCCTAATACAGCGAAAGAAAATATTCTATATTCTAATTTGACTTTGTTTTAATTGCAGGTAAAAGAATGGTTATGCCTGAGTTGTCAGATGCAGAGGGCTCTAAGCGCATCTGAAATTGCAGGACCTCCAGTAAGAACTAACAACATTTCTCCATCTGTGGTGCATACAAAAAAGACTGGACAAAATCAAGGTGTTGCACCGGGATCACCCAAAAATACCCATGATACTGTAGCACCAGCAGCAGATAAAACTGAAAAGGTTCCAGTAAAAGAAACAAACGATTGCCCACCTACCGCTCGTAAAATTCCACATGATATAAAAGGAGCATCAAGTGGTCCAAACCAAGCTCAACAGACACCAGGACTAGATGCTTCTCAAACAAAAGAATCTGTGACTGGAAAGATGTTTGGATTTGGTTCTTCCTTTTTGAGCTCTGCGTCAACTTTAATATCATCTGCTGTTCAAGACGAATCGCATAATGTGCCACAAGACTCTTCTAAGATGTCCGCATCAGCACAAGGTTCCCCCAAGGTTAAAGCAGAA
Organism: Cynoglossus semilaevis; assembly: GCF_000523025.1. Taxonomy (NCBI): domain Eukaryota; kingdom Metazoa; phylum Chordata; class Actinopteri; order Pleuronectiformes; family Cynoglossidae; genus Cynoglossus; species Cynoglossus semilaevis. The sequence goes on along the minus strand of NC_024312.1, from coordinate 10,493,277 downwards.
GGCAAAGCACCGGTTTCCCCCAAAATGTCACCGGGAAAACAAACAAAAATCAACCTAATCAAAGAGGAACTGGCTTCATCAAGTCTTATTAAAAGCCAGAGCACTTGCCCACTGTGTAAGGTGAAGCTTGACTTCACTTCAAATAACCCTCCTAACTACAACACTTGCACTGAGTGTAAGACAGTTGTATGTAATCAATGTGGATTTAACCCCATGCCAATGGGAGAGGTAAGTGTAGAAAATCTTTCTTGAGATTCCTTCTTTGTTCTAACTTCTAACTTCATCTTTGTGATGTGTAAGAGCCGGTAGCTGTTTATCTGTTTTTATCTCTGTAAGACAACTGAATCTGTGCAGTTTTAAGTCTGCTGTCCACATACCTGTAATCATATAACCAAGCATATTGTTTTGGCTGTGTTTCAGGTAAAAGAATGGCTGTGTCTCAACTGTCAGATGAAGAGAACTGTTGGTGTATCACAGCCCAAAGTGCCTCCCACCCATTTACAAGGCAAAGGTCATTTACCTTCTACAACTCAGTTGGTGAATTCTAGTAAGCAATCTGAACCCCAACAGAAGATGTCGGAGGCACCTTCAGCACAAAGGCAAAAGTCCATAGTTTCTGTGCTTTCAGATAAACCTACAGCTGCTACTACATCATTACAACAGAGAAGACAAGAACAACAGAAAGAAGGTTCTGGCAAACCATTAAGCCAACCTGAAAGTAAGCAAAGTAAAGCTACTCCAGAGACACAGCAAACAACATCAGGCTTCTTCAGCTTTGGAGGTTCTAAACCACAACTTGACTCGGCGAACCATGCTGAGCCAGCTAGTGGAAAAAAGTTTGGCTTTGGTCAATCAATTTTCAGTTCTGCCTCGAACCTTTTAACTTCAGCAGTTCAGGACCAACCCAAGGCAACCCCACCTGTTTCTCCCAAATTGTCCCCTGCAAAAGAGGTTAAACCTGCTGCTGGCCAAGGGAAAGAAGACCAAGGGAAGCGTCCGAATGTCAAAGCACTCTCCCAAGTTGCTGGCAAACCAGGCCAGTCAACGTGTCCGCTCTGTAAAGTTAAACTCAATGTCGGGTCTAGTGGTGAACCTAATTATAATACCTGCACTAAATGCGGAGACACTGTTTGTAAACAGTGTGGATTCAGCCCTGTGCCAACTGAAACAGAGGTGAGTATTTTTAGGTGTACTATGTAGAAATTGTTTTTTTTTTTTCCTTTCCAGCATTTAAGTATTTCACCTTCCACGTATATTTTGTTAGTTTTATGCATTGCTTTCCCATTACTTTATTGAAATATGATAGCACGCTACCTTTTCTTTATATTTCTTCCCATTACTTTATTGAAATATGATAGACGAAATATGATAGCACACTACCTTTTCTTTATATTTTAGGCAATGGAATGGTTGTGTCTAAACTGCCAGATGCAAAGAGCTCTCGGAGTAACACAGCCTCAAGAGGCCACTTCTGTCAAACCTCAGATATCGACAAAGCCTGAAAAGGTTGACATGATCAGTAACCCCAAACAAGCAACGAAGGACTTGTTACTTAAGTCACCTCAGAGAAAACCGCCTGCAGAATCAGCTTCAGCAGAGAGCGGTAACAAAACTGAGATTACGAATATAAAAAAATCACCAGAACATGCAAGAAAAATTCAACTGATGGAAAATAGTATCCAAAAAGAATCAGTGAATAAGCTGTCACAGCCAGTAAGTGGTATGATGTTCAGCCATGGCTCTTCTATTTTAAGTTCCGCATCTAACTTAATTACCTCAGCTGTTCAGGAACAGCCTAATAACGTACAACAAGAAACTCCAAAGTTGTCGGATTGGAAAAAAGTGGAAGATCCTCTTATAGAGGGGAAACAAGTTCAGGACGTTCTTCATCCCAACGGAACTTTTGCAAAATCTCATCCAAAGGCTCCTTCAGTGCCATCTACCTGTCCACTATGTAAGGTTGATCTTAAGACTACTTGTAATGACCAGCCTAACTACAACACCTGTACAGAGTGCAAGAATATTGTTTGCAACCAATGTGGATTTAACCCCATGACAAGTGAATCCCAGGTAAGAAAACTATTTTTTTATGTTCATACATTCATGATGGATGGATGGATGGGTAAATTGATGGCTGGATGGATGAATGTCTGCTCGAAATACAGGAAAAATTAAGCAATATTTTTAAACTGAGAAAAAAGCTAAAACTAATACATTAATGTAACCATAAAAAGGCAAAAAATACTCTAAAAAATAAATATAAAATGTTAAAAAGCTAAAACTAATACATTAATGTAGCCATAAAAAGGCAAAAAATATAAATATAAAATGTTAAAAAAAAATGGAATCTTTATATCTACTACTATACTGTTGTCTTACAGATACTTTAATGTTTTCATTCTGACAGATGGAGTGGCTGTGCCTGACTTGCCAGGTACAAAGAGCTGTTATGACAGCAGAAGCTGAAAATCCCCCTCCCATAAAATCCCAGACATCACCTAGTAAAGTGTCTACATCTGTGTCTGGCCTAAAAGACGCTTCTCATAAAAAGAAAAATACAGATCATCTGCAAAAAACAGAAATGCAAGAAAACCCACTGCAGGAAATTCCAGCGAAAGATACACCAAGAAAACAAGAACCTAAAACAAAATTACAAATGGACAGCACCCAGACATCGGTTGTCACCCCACTTAGTGCAGAACAGACCCAAGGTATTGACTCAGTTTCTACAAAAGAGAAGAACATGGTATCAACCGAAGCAGCAACAGCTGTGGTCTCAGGTCTTAATAAAGCGTTGCCTGCTAAAGCTACTTATGATGATAAAGATGATGAAATGTCTTTGGACAATATTAAGTCACCACCCTTTCTTGGACAAGAAGAGATTTCAGAAAAGAAAGAGGAAAAATCTAAATCAGACAAAGAAGAACCTGATTCCTTTCTTGAAACATCTGGGCAGCCAAATGTTCTGTCAATACTTACACCCAGTCCACAAGTTTGTCAAATATTAGGAAAGGAGGAAAAACTAAAACAGGAAAATAATCCTGATGATCCTTTTCCAAGGAAGACCAAAGTGCACACAGGTCCACCAAAGCCTGTGAAGCAAGAAACCGCCAAGGAACCCAATGAAATGGAACAATCCTGTCCACTCTGTAAGGCAGAACTGAACATTGGCTCCAAAGAGAGTCCTAACTACAAAACTTGCACAGAATGTATAACCAAAGTTTGTGTCAAATGTGGATTTAGTCCTTTGGCAAATATATCAGAGGTAGGTGAATATATATATATATATTAACATGCATATATTTTAACATACCTAAAATAAGTTTATTTGTTAGTTCATAAACAATGTAAATCAACGGTCCCCAACCTTATTTGTACCAAGGACTGGTCCGGCAGTATCAGCCATTACTGCGTAATACCGTGCCATCATTGAAGAATCATTACATTTTCTAAATAAAATGTCTTTTAGATTTGATTCTGATAGTATCGGAGAATGAATGACCTATTGTTTTAAAACATTGCCAGAACATCGTTTAATGAAAAACGTAAATGGATATGACTGGATTCTTTTTGAATTTAAGTAAATTAGTAAAACTGAAGTACATTTTTCTGCACTGTATCCCGATGCGGCCTGGTATCAAATGACATATGGACCGGCTCCGTTTCCCGGACCAGGGGTTGGGGACCCCTGATAATAATAACTTTTGAAGAAACGTTAACAAATGCAAACCATGTGACTTGTGTTTTGGGTGTATTCTCTAGGTGAAGGAATGGCTATGCTTGAAGTGCCAGATGCAGAGGGCACTTGGAGCTTCAGAGCCTCTAGGCCTTCCCATGATGAAAAATCACCTCCCAAGCAAAGGTCTTTGTGACTCAAAAGAAATCAAAGAAACCCTTGTTTCGAGTTCAGCTAAAGAAGCCATAGAAACAGCTGCATTGACAACTCAGGCAAAAGATTTAATCATTAAGAAAGAACCATCAGATAAAAGAACAGAAACAACTTCAGGTATTGGAAAGACTGAGGCACAAAAGCCCACAGAGAAATCAAAAGAAGAACCATCTGAATCTCAGAAGCTTCCTGAAAATATATTGACGGCTCTTGCTGAAACTATTTCTCCATCAGATCTAGAGACAACCAAGCTATCGTCGGAGCAACCCCCGAAACCTTTGTCTGCAACACCACCAACTCCAAAACAGGATTCAGGAGTGCTTCTTGACTTAGGAGGTCCTAAAACAAAGCAACCAACCCCAACACCAAGTGATTCAGTAACAGGGAAAATGTTTGGTTTTGGGTCATCTTTCTTGAACTCTGCATCCACTTTAATGAACCCAGCTGTTCAGGATGAGGCTAAAACTACACCATCAACCACCAAAACGACACCACCAGCTTCTCCCAAGCTAGTATTCTCTGGATACACTGAGCCACTTGGTGTTCAGACATCTGATAAACAAGCAGAGAAATCTGGTCAAGACAGGGCTCCTATAGCTGTGCAGGCCAAAGTTGGTGAAACACAACGCTTAAAGCTTACAGCAGAGATCCAAGGTGTTCCAAAAGAAGATACATCTGTCTGTCCACTGTGTAAGGGACAACTAAACAAAGGCTCCAAGAACCCTCCAAACTACAACACATGCACACAATGTAAAACAACAGCCTGCAACCAATGTGGATTTCAACCATTACCAGATGAGCCAGGGGTAAATAGTTTTAGTTTATTTTTAGTTCACTTTATTTCTAAAATGTTTTGAGGATAATTCACTTTAATTATGACAAATGCTGCCGTTTTTCTTGTTAACCTGTAAAAACATACATCTTCATTTGTTTTTGTTTTTTCCATTAAGGTAAAGGAATGGCTTTGCCTGAACTGCCAGATGCAAAGAGCCTTAGGAGCACTGGAGCCCACCGGATCAGCCAACGCTTTTACACCTCCTCTGTCAGCACATAATGTTACAGGAAAAATAACAGAGAGAGGGGAAACTACATCAATTGCATGCATCACCAAAGATATCACTCCAGAGGGTCCCCTCAAGAATGATTACCAGAAAGCTGCTAAATCTACACAAAATACACAGGCAGTTTTAGGTACTGAAAAAGGAAAAAATGGCGATTTGACTACCAAGACTGAACAAAAAGAGGGTCCTTCTAAACAGGAAGCAGTGCAACCCCAAAAGCCTTCAAAGTCAAAGACAGCCCCTGCCAAGTCGGTACCACCAGCCGCTTCCCCATCAATGCAGGAATCAGGAGGCTTCTTTGGCTTTAGTGGTCCTAAAACTCAGCCAGCAGCAGAAAAACCAACTGAGTCAGTAACAGGGAAAATGTTTGGTTTTGGATCTTCGTTCTTGAGTTCTGCAACCACTTTAATAACTTCAGCTGTCCAAGATGAACCTAAAACTACACCACCAACTCCTCGTAAACTGTCATCAGCATCAGCACGTACATCTCCTAAAATTACCCCACCAGCTTCTCCAAAAACTGGGGCCAAAATTACCCCACCAGCTTCTCCAAAAATTGGGGCCAAAAAGGATGTCAAGCTAACTGCTGTCGAGAAAAATAATGAGAAAAAGGGAGATCAACAAAAGCAAGCCAAAACTAAGCCAACTGGACAAGCTGAAGTGACTAATACTTTAGCAGAAACTGTAAAGACAGATGCCCAACATGTTCCAGAGAACACAGTCTGTCCACTGTGTAAGGGACAACTGAACAAAGGCTCCAAAGACCCTCCCAACTATAACACATGCACACAATGTAAAACAACAGCCTGCAACCAGTGTGGATTTAACTCGTGTTCAGATGAGGCAGAGGTAAAGCAATTGTACAAATATTTTATGGCTAATACTACCAAGTTATGCTAATAAGTTTTTCATTTTTTTCTAAGCTTTAAATTCTAAAAAACAACCTGTTTCTATTTTAAATATAAGTGTTAACAAAGAATTAACATTTATGTTGTGCTTTTGTGTTTTCTAATTATTTTTCTCAAAACTTGTAAATATAATGTCTTCTTTTGATCCTCTATCTACATAGGTAAAGGAATGGCTTTGTCTGAATTGCCAGATGCAAAAAGCCTCAGAAGCACCAGAGGCCACGAGATCAAGCAAGGCTATTCCATCACCTCTGTCAGAACGAGAGGTTACTCGAACAAAAACCCAAGGAGAGGAAACTGCAACTCAAGAAAGCCTGTTTAGGAAAGACAACCAGAAACCTATGGCTAAATCTGCACAAAATAGACAGGTAGATTCAGGTAGTGAACAAGGAAAGACCAAGGATTTAGCTCAACAGCAGCCACAGTCTGTTGAAAAACAAACTGAGGTGCAGTTACCCCAAACAACCCAATCTAAAGAAAAGGAGGCTCCTTCAAAACAAGAAGCAGCGAAACCCCAACAGCCTTCAAAGTCAGTGACAGCTCCTACCAAATCTGCACCAGTAACAGCTCCACCACCAAAACAGGAGTCAGGA
>NC_024312.1:10483198-10485218 GCF_000523025.1 Cynoglossus semilaevis | reverse complement strand
AGGAGTAGATAAGTCTGTTTGTCCACTGTGTAAGGGACAAATTAACATTGGCTCTAAAGACCCTCCAAACTACAACACATGCACACAATGTAAAACAACAGCCTGCAACCAATGTGGATTTAATCCACTACCAAATGAAACAGAGGTAAATTCTTTGTTTTGTAATAATATATAATTATTATATATGTATTTTAACAAAAACTTTGGTCATACATCAGTGTACATGTATTAGTATAATTAGATTTTTATAGTTGTACAAATTTTATTACTAGTATGTTTTTTTATTTAAAAAATGAAATGTAAACAATCTCTTTATAATTTGCAGACAATAATCAGCACTGAAGTCAATGTAAACATCATGTGGATGAAAATTCTGCAAAGTTTTCAATATAACTGAGGTTAATATTACTTGTCACCTTTTGCTCTTCCACTCAAAGTTTTCAATATAACTGAGGTTAATATTACTTGTCACCTTTTGCTCTTCCACTTAGGTAAAGGATTGGCTTTGTCTGAATTGCCAGATGCAAAGAGCCCTGGAAGCACCAGAAGCAAAAGGACCAAGCAAGGCTTTTACACTTCCTCTTTCAGAAAATAAGGTTTCAACAACAAAACCGCAGAGAGGAGAAGCTACAGAACATGCAGCAGTTGACACAATGATCACTCAAGAAAGTCTTCTCAAGAATAATGGCCAGAAAACCGAGGCTATACCTATAAAAAGTATACAGGTAGTTCCAGGTACTGAACAAGGAAAACCCAAGGATTTAGCTCAACAGCAGCCACAGCCTGTTGAAAAACAAGCTGACGTGCAGTTACCCCAAACTACCCAATCTAAAGAAAAGGAGGGTCCTTCAAAACAAGAAGCAGTGAAACCCCAACAGCCTTCAAAGTCAGTGACAGCGCCTACCAAATCTGTACCAGTAACAGCTCCACCACCAAAACAGGAGTCAGGAGGCTTCTTTGGCTTTAGTGGTCGTAAAGCTCAGCCAGTAGCAGAAAAACCAACTGAGTCAGTTACAGGGAAAATGTTTGGTTTTGGATCTTCATTCTTGAGTTCTGCAACCACTTTAATAACTTCAGCTGTCCAAGATGAGTCTAAAACTACACCACCAACTCCTCGTAAACTGTCCACAGCATCAGCACGTACATCTCCAAAAATTACTCCACCAGCTTCTCCAAAAACTGGGGTCAAAAAGGATGCCAAGCTAACTGCTGTCGAGAAAACTGACCAGAAAATAACAGAGCAGCTCAAGCAGGACACCATTAAAAAAACAGGACAAGCCAAAGTGGATAAGGATCCAACAGAGCCTTTGAAAGGACCAACAGAAGTCCAACATGTTCTAGGAGTAGATAAGTCTGTTTGTCCACTGTGTAAGGGACAAATTAACATTGGCTCTAAAGACCCTCCAAACTACAACACATGCACACAATGTAAAACAACAGCCTGCAACCAATGTGGATTTAATCCACTACCAAATGCAGCAGGGGTAAGTAGTTTTTTGCAATTTTATGTAAATTTGCTATTTCATTCTTAGTTCACAAAAGTCAGGTCATATATTAGGATGAATGTATTTTAATGTTTGTTTCTACACCTGTACAAATATTTTATAGCTATTATATTTAAGCTGCCCCATTCATTTCTTTACCTACAAAAATATTGTAAATGTTGTCTTTGTAATTTAATTACAATTATAATTAATTAAGTTAATGCAATGTCATGTGGTTGTGATTTGTAATACATTTTCAATAGAATTGGGGTTAATTTTACATGTCCTTTTTTGCTCTTCCACTAAGGTAAAGGATTGGCTTTGTCTGAATTGCCAGATGCAAAGAGCCCTGGAAGCATCAGAGGCCGAACGACCAAACAAGGCTTTTACACTTCCTCTCTCAGAAAAAAAGGTTACACCAACAAAAACAAAGGAAGAGGAAACTAAAGAACATGCAACAATTGACACAATGAGCTCTCAAGAAAGTCTTCTCAAGAATAATGGCCAGAAAACCGAGGCTATACCTACAAAAAGTA
>NC_024312.1:10441617-10481892 GCF_000523025.1 Cynoglossus semilaevis | reverse complement strand
ATTTCCTACTAAATCTGCACCACCACCCCCAACTCCAAAACAGGACTGTGGTGCTCCTAATGCAAAACCCTCTGCCTCAAAGTCTGATGAGACTGTTTCTAAGAAAATGGTAGATCTTGGATCACCACTAACTACTCCTAAGATGTCAACCACAGCTGTGGATATTAAACAGATTACACCTTCAGTTTCTCCTAAGATAGCCCGTATGAAGGACAAACCCGATGTTGCTAAGAAACCAGTTCCACCTACCTTGGCCCAACTTACTGCATTTCCAGAGATAAAAGCAGTGGAATCCTTATCAGAGTCTGTTAGTACAGTTACAGAGGTAAAACAAGGTGCTTCCGAAACTGGTTTGTCCGTCTGTCCACTCTGCAAGGTCGAACTCAACAACAGTCCACCCAACTTCAGTACCTGCACCGAATGCAAATGTTCTGTGTGCAACCTCTGCGGATTTGTTCCTGTGCCTCGCGCAGCAGCGGTAAGAGTAGTGAACATTTCCTTTGTCTTTTTTCCCCCTGCAATATATTGCATGCGATATACTGCATGACATGCAATGTAGTGTCAGTCAACCACTACATTGCATATAGCAAGTATTAACCTTGTATTGTGAACTAATGCAAGAACACTGAAAGTATGGTTGCTACAAATGCTACAACAAAATTTACCAACAGGATTATTGATAATACCATGAATTTCAATAGACTTGATGTTTTGAATTAGGGAAATTAATATAAGTTACAAAGGGTAGATGTTTAAGGTACCCTCACATAAATTTGGGTTAACCTTTCCCATGAATTGTCAGGAAATTTTAAGAAGCATTTTTAGTGGCTGGAACTTGGAACTGAAAGCATTCTCCACTGCTTAATTTAGTAGTTAGTTTTCACCCAGTGTATGTAAAGTAAGATCTTATTTTAAAGGAGCAAGATAATGGAAATCCTTAAGCTTCAACAACATATTTTCAAAATAGTGCAGTGAGTGTTTTCATTATCTGGGAACATAACAGAGAGTATCATAGATCTTTAGTATAAACCAAAAAAAAGTTATACAAATGCTACATTGCATGACTATGTGGAAGATGGCTCTTTAGGTCTTACATAACAGTTCAAGAGAGGACCTACCCACAGCAGTGAAAATGAATCACAGTGAATAAGTGTTGCGTAATAGCATTAGTGCAACAGGATCTGTGGCTAGTGTGGCTCAGAGAATGCAGAATCTTATGTTACTGCGAGAGATCCGAGATTGGCAAAGCTTGCTTATATGCCAATGGACAGATGTAATGAGGATTATGTATAGCGGAACAAAAACAAACCACAACGATGCAGCAGAGGAGAGTCCTTGAAACTAGTATTTATGCTATTGTATCTTCTATCAGTTTTTGTTGTTTGAAATTGTTTTGTTTTGTTACAATTTGGTACAGAAAAACACAAGTTACCCACAGACTCTACATTTAGAAACCGGCACCTTTATACCTACAGGAAAAAACTGTTGCTGTAGTCACAACATCAGCAGCTACAATAGCTGTAACAGAGTTGTGATTTTCACCAGTAGCAGCTTCACTTGTCTGTCATTTTCTGACTGCATTGATGGTTGGCTAGTTACGGTTAGGGTTAGGGCACAACCCTTACCCTAATCCTAACCCTTAATGTCTTTGTCTGTACAGGTTATTTATAGTGCCTGCTCGTTATAAAAACATTTTTATCTTAAATGCTTTAAACTCTGTCTAGTATCATTAGTTATTTCGGTAATGTTTAGTACTTTTACAACAGTGAAGTGTCTCAATGTCCTGCCTTGTTGAGTCTACAGGAACAGGCTGACATTGTTGTCTTGCTGGTATGAAATGATGGTGATTAGCACAAGAGAGTCAGAGGGAGCGATAGGGAAGTGGCATAGTATTGTTGGGGCATGTGGTTGCAGAGCAGGCAACTGCATTGCGCTAAATCTTTTGAAGAAACAGCTTGATCACAACTTGCATTTCCCATCTGCCCAATGGTCCCTCACCTTGCAAATTGTGATTTGTTTTTATGCCTGACCATACCTACTCCCTTGCATTTCTCTACTGCAGTCTGGTCTACAGCTTCATCCTGTAGTTCTTTTTAAGATAAGATGAAGATTAAGATAAAGAAGCCCTTTGTTCTTCCCACAATGAAAGCTAGACAGAAGATAGATAATTCATTATTCCCTTGGGAGTTCCCTTTCTCCCAGCAGTACAGCATCAAAACAAAAGGATTAACACAATAATAGATTCAATAAAATACAAACAGGAGTAGCAGTGAATAGGAAGAACCTTTAGAGTGAATATTAGTAGATTATTAGGTTAGTAAATTAGTAGTAGTAGGTTAGTAGATTGCAATCCTAATTATAATTCATTATTATATTTTTATTCTGTTATTATTGTTATATGTTAGAATTATGTATACTAAATTAAGTATACCACATTATCTTTATGGTATATATATATACAGTAGGCACGAAAAGTATTCAGACCCCTTTAAATTTGTCACTCTTTGTTTCATTGCAGCCATTTGCTGGACCATGTGATATTTCAGTTTTTCTTTTTTAATAAATTAGCTAAAATTTCTACATTTCTGTTATTTTCTGTCAAGATGGGGTTAACCCATCACCAAAGTGAAGAGTGGGCCGCTTATAAGCGCCCGGGGAGCAACCACTAAGCCCCCCCTGCCATATATATAAACAATATAAATTTATACAACTAATATAACATACAAAAATACATAATATTATATAGGCTAGATATAAGATGTACATATATACACATATACATACGCACACATGCACTACTTTCCGTACCCACTGTATATATATACACCTACACACATACTTATATGCATTATGTAAGCACATTTATACACATTATTTATGACGCACACATGCACATATATGCATTATATATATATATATATATAAATATATATGCAAAAGAGGATATATATACTGTATATATACACCTACACACATACTTACATATGCATTATGTAAGCAAATTTATACACATTTATATACATTATACACAGTGGGGCTCCAAGATATTAGCTACCCGTAATATGAGTTTTCCAAGATACAAGTAAGCAATGTTTGCAAGATTTTCCTCTTGATACGAGGAAACATCTACTTACGAGTGCTCAACTGAGCTCAATTTTTCACTCTCCACTATCGCACTCACTGTCCGTCACTTGGTTATTTTACCCGTTGCTTTATTTCTTTCTCTCTCTGTCTCTTTCTCTCATCTAAATCGGGTCCTCACTCCCAGTGCTTATCTTACCCTTAATGCCCCCAATACTCTGTCACGCTGTCCAGTGCTCAACTGAGCTCAATTTTTCCACCCTCCACTGTCGCACTCACTGTCCCTCACTTGGTTATTTTACCCATTTTTATTCTCAAACATATAGGTTAAAAAAAAGTATTTACCCATTGTTGCGGCTTTTTTGTTTGTTTGTTTGTTTAATTTATTGCAAATTTGTACAGGAATTAGGTCAATTTTAATTTTACATAAGAATATTGCCTAAACATTTTGTATGTATGTTTTTTTATTCACAGGATGAATGGCTGTGTCTTACCTGCCATACACAAAGAGCTTTGGGACAGCTTGAGTACTCTGGAGAAGAACCTTTAAATCTACCTGTACCTCACAAATCAGAGACTCAGGCCAAAGTTGCAGACCCCAAAATGGAACTTGGAGACAGAATGGAGAGAGAGCTTACACCTGCCACGTCAAAATCACTGCCCACACCTGTCCTTAAAATGAGTATACTTCAAGCGGATAACACCCTCATTAAGCATGAAACCAAAACATCTGATGTTTCACATGCAATGGAACAAAATCAGGAGCAAGGCGAGACAGATGAGAAATCTTCTGTGCCCGTTGACACCCTACCACAAAAGGTCACTGTACTACAACAAGATACTGTGCCAGACACTGAAGTTCACAAATCCGCACCAATTGGAACTTTGGAACAAAAACCAAAACTCAGGGACAGTCAAAAAGAAATGGCCTCTTCCCTGTCTGATTCCTCAAAAGTCCCAGTTAAAGCAACTGTTGCTGCAGATTCCTCCCCTACAGCTGTAGAAGTATTTGAATCAGTAGTTGTTAAGTCACTATCAAGTCCCTCTGCTAATCCAGAAAATATTTTGAAGGATGTGGTATTTAACGAACCTATCATACTGAAATCCTCAATAAAACCTTTACAGCAAGAGGATGTGCTATCAATGTCACAGGATCCACAGTTGGTTTTGGACAAAACACCTGGAAGACATGCAGAGGTGAAGACTTCCATCGATGAGGTGGATGAAAATATTGGTGGCAAAATGGCAGCATCACAGAAAGTAGAAGTGTCTACAACTGCCATCATTGGTCAAGTGAGTTTTGCAAGATTCAAATTATTTTTGTATTTCATGTTATTTCATTCCTTAATTTACAAAAAAATGTTCAGTTATCTGCCAATCTTTATATTAATGCTGCTGTATAAACACATCATTGCAATATATGGTTCACATCAAAGATTATGGTCTCTGTTATCAGTACTGATTAAAAGTAAGGTACACACTACGCATCTAAAGTATACATTGCCATTGTAGTGAGCAACAGCTGTTTTAGTTTAGGCTTAGTTGATTAAAAAGAAAAAACATTTTTTTTGTTAACTAAGTTTGAATTAGATTAGGTTACCAAAAAATGTTTTCTTTTTCTTTTTTAGAAAATGAGGTTTTGGTGTTTTTTTTAAATGGTATTTATATATTTTATATTAATGTAGTATTAGTGTAGCCAATACACCAAATTCTTATTAAATTATTATATTATGTAATTCATATCTCACCTACATTGGGTCATACAAATGCTTTGGGTTGCTTACCTTGTGTGAATCTCAGGATTACATGCATGCAGATGATGGCTCAAATTTCTCAGGTTCTTTCCCAACAGTCAAACATAACAGAAACTAGAATAACATACCTTTACAGAAAATGTAATGGGTCTTATGCAATTCACATTTTTTTGTTTGTGGTTGCCAAAAAAATTTCTTTTTAAAGTGAGCTACTAAAATACTTTTCTGAATTGTGTTGTTGACACATGATATAACTTAATTAAGTACACTGTATTGTAATGTATGTGGTAATTTATAGATGTATTTATAAAGTCTTCCATTTAAGTTGAGTCATAGAAAAATAATTACTTTGAAATAGATTTAACTGTTCGATTAAGTAAATACAATAATCATATTTTTGTTGCTTTTAGGACAAAGATGAAACCTGGAAAAAGCCAAGTAAAGAAAGCAACCTTTCTACACCATCCTGTCCACTTCTAGTTACAACACATAAAGAGAAGCCCACATACAAAGAAAAGGATCAAGATGATGATCAACCCCAAGTTTTCCCTGTATTACAGGGAACAAAAGAAAGGCTGGTGGTTGGTGACACACAGATCAAGGACATGGACGAAGAAGCATTTACACCAGTAAAGGCAGATGTTGATGTTGAGGAAAAACACCTTAGTGCTGAAGCAATGGATGAGGGCAGTGAAAGTGAATTGTCACCATCACCTGAATTGTCACCATCACATGAAATTAAGAGAAAAAAGCTCAAAGTGACAAACCTTTCATCCAGCAGCAAGGACAGCAAAACTGAAACTACTGACTCCTCTGCTGAAGATGCAGATGTTATTCAAAGGCAAATGATTTATACAAATAATGAAAGACAAATGTCTTTTTGGGCGGACGAGAAAGACAAGAATTTATCAAATGATGAACCCACGAATGTTAATATTGTGGATAATGCTTTGAAAAAAGTCCACTTAAGTCTTGACACTGAAACAGAACAAGATTTTCTCCAGGCAGTGTCCAGTAGTACTGTGGAAGAGGTTAGCCATGACGAAGAAAAAGAGAGCATCACAGAATCCCTGTCCAAAGGATCATCAAGTATTCAGGCATCTTGCTTCACTCCATTGTCTTCACCTACATCAGCCTCTTCTCTTGAAGAAGATGATGACAGCAGTCCTAGTCATAGTAAATTCAGTTGGGAAAAACATGGCAAAGGTAAACATAGGCAGCAACATCAGCCTCTCTCACCATTTGAAAACTCTTCAGAAGAGGAGGAGTTTAAGAAAGACCAAGATGAAGTCATGGCCCATGGTCATCCAGTGCCCTTACCTAATGATGTTTTAGGCACAGAGGACCAAAGTGAAATTCCAGGAAGAGCTTTAAATATTCAAACGTCTGAATCTAAATACTATTCCTGTATAGAATCAGAACCAGAACCAGAGTACAGAGTACAGAGAGGACGTAAGCCTTCACCAACAGTAATACCGTATACTCCTTCTGTGACAAAATCGCTCAAGAGTGTTGAGGAATCATATGAAGAATTATTTCAGAAGACAAAATGTATTCCTGGTGAGACCCCTCCAGACATTGAGCCGCTCTTTGGAGGAATGACAATTGAAGACTATCTTTATGAATCATTGGTAGAGGAGTCTGATATTAGACTGAGCGACTCTGAAGAGCGTACAGCTCATGATGACACCAGCTTAGAATCGCTTCAAAACCTCAGGTCACCGGGAGAAGTTTATAAAGAGATGATGCAGAAAAAAAGAGAACTCATGATGATAGAGGAAGAATATAATCAATCCCAGACTGCTATGGATATATCTGCTGAAGCTTCAGTCAGTGAGCCTCCAGCAGTTGCAGATGACACATGCGTGATTACAATACCAAGAGAAGAGACATTATTCACTGAAGAAACTGACAATCTTAGCAGTGAAATTTGTAGTGAGGTACCCATTAAGAAAAAGAAACGACCAGCTCCACCACGGCCCACTGATCCCCCCAAACGCACAGAAGTAACAGTTATACCATGTACTCCAAGTACATCAATATGTTTTGTGAGGCCAATGATTCCCCAAGACCCGGCATTCAGCAAGTCATTGTTCCCCATACCAGACCTCAAAATTACACAGTGTTCATCTGGTGAGGAAGAAGATGACAGCTTTGCAGATGACTATGTAGTCGCTGTTTCATCTGACATTACACCCAGCGATGACTCTGGGACTAAAGAAGAGCCATGCACAAGCCCACCTTTCTTTGAAACAGAGATAAATCCCTTATGCGTAGTTTGTGAAATTCCACAGCCCAAACCAATTCCGATTCCAATTTCAGCCCCAGAACTCACAACCACACCTTCACCTGTATCACCAGTATCACCCCCAACCTCACCATCCTCTCCAGATTCCATTTTGGTTTCAAATGCTACATACCACTTCCAGACTCAAAAGTCCTTGTCATCAGCTATACCCCATTTAGCTGAACCAACACTTCCAGTTTCTTTTGGACTGAATTCACCTTCAGACATCTCACAACAAATAACAACAGCAACATCAACTGTGGTATTGTCAAGAGAAGGCTCGGTTTCCCATTCTACTCTAGCTACCATAGTGACAATTCCAGATGTGATTTCTGATCCTACTAAATTCCAGGCAACCGCAGCTGGTGATGTTAGGCCTTCTGAATTTTCAAGTCAAGCCCAAGTTGAGATTCCATCTGGGCCAGTTGTAGTTCAAATGCCAGACTTGGTTTCATCCCCATCTCAGATGCCTGTTGAGACACAAGCTGTTATCCACACCTCAGTGCCAAGTCTTACACCACTTGTGGTTACAGCACAGCCTACTGCCCTCGTTAAGAATACATCTGTAGCAATCTCAACTCCAGTTTCGGCTCATGCTGTTACAACATCTGTGACATTATGCCCAGAGCCAGTGATTGTTCAGATGCCTGACCTTGTCTCAACAACATCTCCAATGGTTGCACAAACATCAATACCAGTTTCAGTGCAAATGACCTCCTCTGTTGGTGCCACAGCCAAAGTTGTACATTCATTCCCTGTACAACAGGTTTTTCCAACAAGCCCAGTTGTAGTTGCAGCTCAAGTTCAAACACCCAAGTCAGTTTCACCTGCTCTGGCATCAACAACTGTAGTCAAAAAGAAAGTCCCACCTCCACCTCCACCCCGTTCTACGTCAGTGTATTCACCCGAGCCTAATGCTGAACTGCCACTGGTAAAGACTGCTCAGGATGTCAACCCCAGCACGACTACTACGATCGCAACTACAATCACAGTATCCTCACAGCTAATGCAATCTGTAATTGTTGATAAACAACCAAGAATAGAGGATGCAAAACCAAACAATATGGTTGCACCTCACATTATGACCCCAACAGGAAAGGAGCATGTAGTCATTGTAGTACCACATGAGGAAAAGATATGTATACTTGGGCAAAGTCCGAGGAAAAGATATGTATACTTGGGCAAAATCATCATGATGTTGATAGCACAGGATCAGTAGCTACAGATTCAGGATTGGATATATCTAGTGCAGGTTCTTTACTGTCACCTAAACTGTCACCATCTCAACTTCTGCCTAGGGTTATGACAGAGACAAATGCTGTGGACACAGTAGAAATACCTGTAGTAGATACACCACCACCTTATTTGATTAGATTACCAAAGTCAGCAGTTCATCCAGTGTCTCCAGGTTTTTCCACTGGAGTGACTACATCACAGGGAGCTTGCAGTAGACCTCCACCACCTATACCACCTAAACCTATATTAATTCCAGCTGGATTGGTGTTCAGTCACAAGCCAGGAGAGAGTGTGAAGCCACCACCTTTTTCTACAGGATCTAAAGCTGCAACACTACCCAGATCCAAAGAACCGCCGAATGCTCTGTCTTTTAGCTTGACGCGACCTGTTGAGTCAAACTTAGGAACATCATCTCCTAAGTCACCTGTGTCTCCAAGGCATTCTAGAAGTTTGCAAACATATGTAGTAATAACTCTTCCTTCTGAACCCGGCTCACCAACAGAAGTTATAACAGTCCAAGCACCTACTAGACGAGAATCAATTTCATCTACATGTGTCTCAGGGATCCAGAGGACAACTATTGAACAAAAACCCCATGCTGAGACGTTTTTGGCACAAGCAAAAATGCACAGAGCCTCTATTCCCTTGGTAAGGCAACTACCTACTATACCTGTACCACCAACTAAAGCAATGGACCATGCCTCACCTTCTGTGGGAGTTGATGATCAAGTGAAAAACGAGAGAGACTCCCTGTCATCTTGGGTACATCCATCACCATCTGCAGCTGAAGTCGTGGGTACACGCATCCAAGCGCAGACTGTACCTATTCCAATAAAGAAACCGAATGTACTTAAAGAACAGTCAATTACCTACCCACTTCTACCGCCTAAAACAATCTCTGTAGCTATTTCAATCCCTCCCTACACCGAGGATAATATTCAACCTCAAACACATAAACCCGGAGTAGGACCACAGTCTTTGTCATCTGCTTTTCAGCATCAAGTTATTTTAACAGATGCAAAAAGTGACCCGTCACAACTATTTTCCTTACCTCAGGCAACCTCATTATTTTAACAGATGCAAAAAGTGACCCATCACAACTATTTTCCTTACCTCAGGCCCCGGTACAAACTGAATTGGTCCAATCACAACCACTGAAACAAGATGTAATTGCACCACTGCAATCCTCACACTCAGTGGTAAAACAAACCATATCAACTGCCTTCCAGTCAACTGTTCCTCCTACACAGGATATATTCCAAACACAAGTGCTCCAAAAAGAACTGATGGCTTTTCCATATATTCCAGAGGAGTCTACCAAATCTTTAATGCTTGGAAACGATCAGCATATCCACACTGAAGAGCAGCCGCATGAAATCAAAGCAGTTAGTAGCACTATGGGACATATTTTACCCACGGACCAATGCACCGTTGCAGAACTTTCATTATTATCACATACTTTCCAACCTTTAGAAGAAACAAAGTCACGTGTTGTTAATGAAGCTCAACAAATAGCAATGCAGCCAGAAGGACCTCCTGTTACTTATGTACCACACGCAGTCATTTTACATTCTTCTGTACCACAAGAGGTCACAGCATTGAGGCATGAAAGGGAAACTCCTACTGAGGTTGTAACCGAAATGATATATCAAAGTCGAACTCCAGTATCACCATCCATGCCAGTCACAGTTATGACACCTAAGGAAACTATTGAAGAGAAAAAGACAGTGCAAACAAAAATGTATTATCTTGAAGAAGATGATATACCCACACAGGTTGTTATATCTGAGGCATCTGCAGCAATCGAAAGACAAACCATGACCATGCATCAACCAGTACAAAAGGAACTAGTAGTGCACATTCCACCTCTAGAGGAAAATCATACGGAAGAATGTAGAGTTTATGTTCCCTGTAGGAGAGAGTCTATTACTTCAGTAAATCAACCTCAAGTGATATCCTGGGAATGTGAAAAGGATCAGCCTTTGGGGATAATAAGCACCGGGACAGTCAACAGGAGAACTTCAATACCAACATCACAGGATATTTTAGGGAATATCTCTTTGGCTCCAGTAGCGACCACTGCAGTTGAACAGGATTCTATTAAAACCCAAGAAATGTGTAGACTAGAAAATATTGTTCCAAATGGAAGCAACATATATTCTTCAATTTCTTCTTTAAGTAAATTCCATGAAACCCAGTTGACTACCAGTGACGTCCAAAGTACAAGAATTTCTGTTGTTCATGAAGGACTGCCACAAGATTCAACACAAAGTGCAGCAATCACTGTGCAACCAGATGTAGCTCAAATTTCACCTCTTCCGAAACAGAATGTAAAGGGAATGTATCCCACCGATGTCATTGATTTACGTACAATTAGAGCAGGGATAAAAATGACTGAAAAGGGAATGGATCTTACGCAGCCTGACTCACATCACCACTCCTTTTCAAGTGATTTCAGTGGACGCCCAATCACAGCAGTGCAGCCGGAGATAGTAAATCTTAGTTCATACCCTGTCGCTTCCAACATATTGTCTGTGGTCACAGACAACATCACGATAGTAACATGCACAGCCACAATTGCCTCATATAACAGAGCTGCTGTGGAGAAACCAGACAAATTGCAGACAGCAGTTAAATCGTTGCCTGTCTCTCTAACAACAAGCAAGTCCTTTGAGCCCCTTGCACAGATCATATACAGACCTGTGAATTCTCCACCTGTGGTCAGTACTGTGACAACTACAGTCCAGGACATACCCATTAATTTATCCTTTGGAACTCTTGTTTCACCAAAGCTGAAACAACCAAGTGGAAGTTCTGTTCTTTTTCCAGAAGCCACTGGGGCCATGGATCTATCAATCTACAAACCAACGAGAACTATGATTGCATCATTCAGTACCAGCCCAGGCGTAATAACCACAATTTTGGAGGACGACGGTACGCCTGTTGACCTTACGGCTGGTAGGAGGACTGTTTGCTGCGATGTCATTTACAAACTCCCTTGTACGAGAAGGTGTAGTACACAACCCCAAGTTATAACCCAGCCAGAGACACATGGTCATTACCCGTATAATGCAGAAATGTATGGAACCAAAGATGTCAAACGTTTAAGTGAATCAGAGAGCTTCCGGAACCAGGAGGAAGGCCCTTTACATGATGCCAAGAATAACAATAACTATCTCTGTGATGTACATCAGACAATGGACTTCAATGCTTCTTCTGCAGGCAAGTACCGTATTTGATTTTGTTTTAATTGCTTTTAAATTTTGCATGAATTAATTTTGCTTTCTTAAATTCTAAACGTTTATCATTTTTACTTTTATCTAAATATTGTGTTTCGATTGAATATTAACATGCATGTTTTTTTTTTCTTGACACAGATGCATGTGTGTGCCTGCATGTGGTTCCTTAATATTTTGGCTTTGCATGCTGCTAGCCAAAAAGAAACTGCAAATAAGCATGTCTTTGTTTCAACATTTTTCTTAATTTACATTACTCTGTATTTTAAAATATGTTAAGTTACCTATGTATTTCTCGACTTATTATGACAGGTACAGCTCTAGACTACACAAGTAAAGCAACTGGAGTCTACCCCGGAAAGACATCGACTTCAAACTCCCTTGTTCCAGCAGGTGGTTTGGGTGTAAATGGTGTTGTAAGGACCTCCAACGGAATCGCTTACGCTTCTTTTACTGCTACAGTTCCATCTACATATGCAGTTACAACTCAGCCAGGCTCTATCTTCAGTACGACCATAGCTCCTAAATTAGCAGCTCAGACCCAGGCATTACCACATCCATATGGCTTCATTCCAACTCTAGACACAGGACACGTAATTCCTTTCGACACAGAAATACCTGTTGACTTTTTACCAATGGCTTTGACTGACATTATCACTGGCTATCCAGAAATGTACTCCGATGTGACCCTGGAAGCAATTGCTGCCTCTCTTAGTGTTTTAGCGTCTTCTCCAATACTCCCTGGCCTAGACAACACTAAGATGGCCAAGTATCAGTTGGAAAGAGAAATCCTCGAGCTTGAGAAGCTTAAACAACTATGCCTTGCAGAGGAGCTGGAATGGGAGAGGCAAGAGATTCAGCGTTACCGTGAACAGGAACAGTTGATGGTACAGAGGGAACTTGAGGAACTTCAGGCACTGAAACAGCAGCTTCTTTTGCAACAAGAGGAAGAACACCATGCACACATAGTAGCCCAGCAGGAGACCTATGCCCAGCAAAAAGAGCAGCTGCAGCAAATCCAGCAACTCCAGTTGCAACTTCAGCGCCAGCTGGATGAGCACTATGGTATTAGTAGTTTGACAGGAAAACTCCTAGATGCCAAATATGCAGGAGTGGGGGATAGTGGCCAGTATTGGCCAGTTAAAGATAAGCCTTCAATGCCATCAGCTAGAATGCAGTCACAGAATAACAATGCTCAATTGAGTTTAGAAAGAAAGCTTCAAGCTGACGAAGACACAGGCAAAAAAATTATTGACAGTGGAGTTCAGACAGATGACGAAGATTCGGCTGAAAAACACCATGCAGGGAAGAGAAAGAAAATGCGGAAAAGTGTCGAAAGCTCAGCTCAGTCTGATGATGAAGATCATGAAAAATGGGATGCTCCTACAAAAGCTCGTCGGCGCTCCAGAAAACACAGTAATGATGGGAAACATGGCTCAAAGGTCTCCAGCATTGCAGTCCAGACAGTAGCAGAAATATCGGTCCAGACTGACCACTCTGGAACTTTTAAACATCCCATCGTCCAAATAGATAATAAGGTCCAAATAAATAAACACATCTCGGCTTCTGAGACCTCTCAGAGAGGTGGCAGTTTAGGCTGTCAGACAAATACCGATAGAAGATCCAACGTGGTGGGCTACAACACACACCTTTCAGCAGAATTCCCAGCAAAGTCTAGAGTTTTCTACAGTACAATCTCCCCTTCATCACCTGAAAAGTCACTTGCAGGGGAAAAATTGCCAACAAGAATGTTGAAGACTGGACAGAAATCTTTATCTGACCCAGTGTCCCTTAGTCCTTCTACAGAGGACAGGATGGTTGGATACACTGCAGACATTTATACAGTAAGTATAAATGAATAATATATATATATATATTAATGAAAAAAGAACTTGTGACACATAGAAACCACTTTCCTGTAATGGCGACTCCCATCTGAGTTGCAACCACATGCTTAAATAACTCTCAATTCATAAAACATATTGTACTTAATAAGTGTTTTGAATATGAGGACTTCAAAATACCAGTAAAATAAATTTGGGAAAGGCAAGTTTTTACACTATGTCCCATCACATTTTTTGCATTTATTCTTCTACTCATTTGGAAACTAAAGATACGGATTGTTATGTTTGCCTGGTTTTATTTATAACATTAATAACAAATAAGCTACATAAAGGAAGAAATTTTCTGTGTGAGAGGTTGTGTTCTGTGTTGTCCTAATCTTTGGTTGCTTGCTTCCAAAAAGACCAATACCTAACGCTAAAGGTTTGTCAACTTTTGACAAGTTGGTAAAGGGTTTTTGAAAATGTGCTAAAAAGATTTAAATAGTATGTTGTCTATGAATATAGTTTATTTAATGATATATTGTGCTACGTTACAGGGCAGAGGTTCACCTTCCAGCACAGGAAAAAAGGTGAAACGAACATTACCAGACCCCCCTCTTGAGGACGAGTCTCTGATAGGAAGGTCTGGCTATAGCAACAGCTCAGCACGTCGCCGCATCGCCCGCAGTACAACAATGGCTCGTGCAAAGATTCTGCAGGACATTGACAAGGAGCTTGATCTTGTGGAAAGAGAATCTTCCAAACTTCGCAAGAAACAGGCAGAGCTAGATGAAGAAGAAAAGGAGATTGACGCCAAGCTGCGGTGAGATTCCACAGTGTTTACAGAGTAAACAGTGTATTTTCAATAGGATGCTTTTTATCTTCATTATGCTAAATTAACCCATTCATCACTTGTGCTAGTAGTAGGGATGTTTCGATTTAATTTTATGGTTTCGCATGATTTAGTACTGTACATTTAAAACAAACAGGAACAATATATAAACAGTAACGAGAGTACTGGATAAAAAAATGGGTATATAATCATCAGTTATCAACCTATCTTTTCCTGGTTGATAATTATTAATATGCTGTTTTTTCACCAATATCATTGCATTCATCCCTCTGCTGTATTCCTCGTTCCTAATTCATCTGCATGATTCCCATCTCACCTCGATAGCTTATGGGCTAAAAGGCTGCCTTGACAGTGAGACTTCATCACACTCACACATAGTAAAAGGTACAATGGTGTGAGGAAAATATTTGGTTTTATATTGTATTGTAAGCCAAATTATTTGCACTTGATTTCTACAACTTTTTTTTTTCCTCATCAACTATAGGTACTTGGAGATGGGTATCAACCGGCGTAAGGAGGCGCTGCTAAAGGAGAGAGAGAAGAGAGAAAGAGCTTATCTACAGGGGGTGGCAGAGGAAAGAGATTACATGTCTGACAGCGAGGTTAGCAACATTAGAGGAACAGGGGGAGATAGCCTGGAGAGACCACGGACCGCTCCACAATCAGAGTTTGATCAATATATTACCCCACATACAGAAGCGGACTCTCAGTACAACACTCTAACAAGTCCGTACTCTCACTATGCCCACTATGTCCCCCAGACCCAAACTACAAGCCAGTACACCCAACAGAATCTGTACCAGCAGCAATCCCTTTACAACCAACAAGTGTCTCCTTACGCAACTATATCCCTCTCCCAAACGCAGGCTCAGGCAAGTAGCTACCAGCATGCGTTGCTTTTGCAGCAGGGAAAACAGCGACAAACCACGCTGTCTGACTTAGAGCCCAAGATCACTACCAATTATGAAGTGATACGCAATCAGCCGCTGATAATCGTACCAACCTCTGCAGAAAGTGGATATGGAGTGGCTCATTTGGGAGGCAAGTACGGCTCTTTGGATTTAAGGCTTGGGATAGAGGAAAGGAGCATGGCTTCCAGTCCCATGTCCAGCATTTCAGCAGATTCTTTTTATACCGATATTGACCAGCATAATGCAAGGAACTACGTGCTGATTGAAGACATAGGGGAGCTCACTAAGGCTTCAGCTGGGCTGAGCAATTCCGTCATGGGGTCTGGATTCAATCTGCCCGATAAAGAATTGTCTAAAGCAGACAGACTACTCAGAGCAGCAGAGGTCAGGCGCACAGCAGAGGTAAATGCCATATTGTTACAAACTTCTGTAATTACGTTTGTTGTTGTTTCATGTTATTGTTTTCTTTTTCTCTCTATTTATCTCTTTCTCTTTCTACTCCCACTCTCTCAGAATAGACAGATAGATAGAAATGTATTAATCCCTCTGGAGTTCCCATTGGGAAATTAAGGTATATATTACAAGTGTAACATAACACAGTATGTACCTCTGTAAAGCAATCAGAATTCTGCACATTCAGGTAAAAAAAATGCCAAAAGACATTCAGTTATTTTTTAACTTTATTAACATGCTCCAACACAAGCTTACACATGTTTACAAAATATTGGTTCAATGGATCAAAATCCATGGCAGATGTTGAAGTTCTTAAATTAATAAAAAAAACGTCATACATTTCATACATTTTAGGAGATCTCAGATCTCTAGTTTTTAAAGTGAGTTATCAAGCTTACACATGTTTACAAAATATTGGCAATCAAAATCCATGGCAGATGTTAAAGTTCTTAAATGAATGAAAAAATGTCATACATTTCATACATTTTAAGAGATCTCAGATCTCTAGTTTTTTAAGTGAGTTATCTTTTTTTTCTTATTTTTCATTTTAGCGATAAAACTGACAAGATGCCAGCTTAGTTTGTTGACACTCTCTGTCTGTCCAGTTTTGTGTCACTAGTTGCATTCCTTTAACTTAATTCCAAAGCTTACTACAGATATTGATGTTTTTTTTTTAGGTGGCAGATTTTTTAGGCACATCCCGTCTTCAAAGTTATGGAAAAGGGGAAGATGACACGATAGAGGAGCCTTACGAGCTAAAACTGCTGAAGCAACAAATCAAACAGGAGTTTAGACGAGGAGCCGAGGGACTCGAACACTTAACAGGTCTCAGTCTACCATCGTATCTCCCCAGTGACAGCAGTTTTCGCCACTTTTCTAAAGGAGAGAAATACACCATTGGCAGACTCACCCTTGAAAAACAGGCTGCAAAGCAACTTCCAACAGCTGCGCTTTACCAGAAACAGATGAAAAACAAAAAGGGTCTAATAGACCCTAAAGCTGTAACAAAGTTTTCTCCAATTCAGGAGAATAGGGACCTGGAACCTGATTTTAGAAATTACATGGGATCTGGGGCATCCGTTGCAGCTGCTAGAGCCCGGTTATTTCAGGATGAGATAACATTTGGTCTAAGAAAGAATTTGTCTGAGCAACAAAAATATTTGGGCTCTTCTTTGGGACCCAACCTAGCTTGTTCTCTAAACCTTGGCTTTGGAGCAAGTACTGGCCAGGATGATGCGACTTACCCAGGTGGCACTTGTTCTCGACCTTCCTCCCGCCCTTCCTCCCGTCCCTCCTCTGTCTATGGTTTGGATCTATCCATCAAACGGGACTTATCAAGCTCCTCACTTAGACTTAAAACAGAGGGAGAGGTTCTAGATGCTGCCTTTGCTCCTGGAGCAGCAAGAGCAAAGCCGACAAGTTTACCAATCAGCCAGAGCCGCGGCCGTATACCAATTGTGGCTCAGAATTCCGAGGAAGAAAGTCCTCTGAGTCCAGTGGGGCAGCCTATGGGCATGGCCAGAGCCTCAGCTGGTCCTCTTCCTCCAATCTCGGCAGACTCCAGGGATCAATTTGGGTCAAGTCATTCTCTGCCAGAGGTGCAGCAACATATGAGGGAGGAATCTCTCACACGTGGATTTGATCGAGACATTGCATTCATCATGGATGACTTGCAAGGTGCCATGTCTGACAGTGAAGGTAAAGGGAACCTCAGAACCTTGCAAAAACTCGACTCTGTGAAACTGCTTGTACTGCATGCCAATGGTTTGTGAACGCATTCATTTGGTTTACTAACCACAATTGTGTTTATCATTTGTCTTTTAATTTGGTCTTTATAAGTTCTATTTTTTTTTATTCTGTCATGTAGGGATGCACAATATGGATATTTTTTCAAACAATACAAATAACTGTCTGATCCTCATGGCCAATAGTAATACAATAACCCCTGACCCACACTGCCGCAAATTTAAATATTATTGAGAGCCTGATAACATGTATATTTTTATCTGTACAAACCATTGTCTGAGTTGCTGCCACCTAGTGACTGGAGGCTTGTTATCATTCAAGCATCACAGCAGTGGTACACTTATGTCCAGCGTGCCATATTCCATTGGAACCCCCTCACGTCCCATCCTGGCACCTCACCGCAGCCCCCCAGAGAGGCCCACCCCACTATTTGAGAAGTACTGACTTAGAGTAAGAAATGCTGAGATAAAGGTGTGACCAATCTTTTTTTCAAAAGTTCATTTAAATATTTTGTTAAAGCAAAGAGTAAAGTAAAAAGTAATAATAACAGTAATAATAATAGTGATTACCGATAACATTGGCCAACCAATATTATTGGCCGATATTAGCATAATTATGTAATATCTGTAAGAATCGTTTTCCGTTTTTTTCTCCGATAACGATTTGTCAATCAATTGTTCATTCTGATTTTCATTAGGCAGTATTGACGATAATCCATTGGCAACTGCTAATATTGTGCATCCTTAGTATCATGATAAATTAAACATTTGTACTTTGCATGCTTATTAGTACATTAATATAAATGTATGTGTGCAAGTATGTGATTGGTTGGTTGGTAAATTCTGCATGCATTCTTTGTTCCTTTCACAACTCGTCTCATCCTTGAACTCTACTTTTAGTTTGATGTAAAAGCATTTGAAACAAATATTTAATTTATATATGGTATACATATACTATACATACATACAGTACATACGTATATACATACATACATACATGCATACATGTGATTGTGTATCACCCGTAGCATCAAATAATGCTTTCATACATTGTGTATTTTAAAAACATACACACACATATATATCTTGATATATTTTTATATATTGGCGTGGAACAAGCGCAATATTCGTGGTTTGATATTTTTTCTGATACAAAAAAACAGAGAAGTTTACATGGTTTGATATTTTTTCTGATACAAAAAAAAAAACAGAGAAGTTTACATTCCTTTATTAACTTGT
Source organism: Cynoglossus semilaevis (assembly GCF_000523025.1). NCBI lineage: Eukaryota > Metazoa > Chordata > Actinopteri > Pleuronectiformes > Cynoglossidae > Cynoglossus > Cynoglossus semilaevis. Next base: position 10,463,274 of record NC_024312.1, on the reverse strand, counting down.
TTCAACTCAAAAGTAAAGTTTTTCATTGAAATTAAATATATCTGGTTTGAGCTATACCTGCCCACAGCAGGACATGAGTTTGAACCATATAAAAAAAAACAGCACATTGTAAAAATAATAAAATAAATGCATCTGATAGATCATCCATCTTCCGCGGTGTATTCTTAAATAAACAAAACCTAGCTTAATCAGCTTAAAAATAAATATTATTAGTTATCAAATTTAAATAATCAATTAACAGGACCCATTGTCCATTCTTCATTATAGAACAGAACACCTTGAAGACTTTTTTTAAGGTGGCATGCCCGGACACCGTAAAGATTCTTTACGGCAGGGGTGTCAAACTAATTTGGTTCACTGGCCACGTACAACCAACTGTAATTAGATGTCAAGTGGGCCGGACCAGTACATTCATAACATAATTAATTATAAATTACAATAAGTCCATATTTCTCCCCTTTGTTTTCATGCAAAAAGTGATAATTGATAATTATTGTTATTGATAGATATTTAATATTCATATTTAAAGAAACAAAAAAAATGTACGTTTCAAAAATATTTAAAAATAGTACAATTTAGAAGCATTAACTAAAAATGCTTATTAAACTATTTGTTTTTTCTTTTAAATAATAATAATAATAATAATAATAATAATAATATTATTAATAATAATAATAATAATTAATCTCACCCCTCGTGTTCTCTACACTGTGTATAATTTGGTTAGCATTTTGACCGTATTAGCTGGTGATTCCCCCTTTTCTGCCAAAACGTATCAAGTGTGTGTTAAGGGTTTATCTTGTTGCCACCCCATTTATCCATACAGCACAACAAAGTGTTTGTGCAACTGTGTGATCATGCTCATAGTTACTACTGAAAAGCCAGTGATAAGTATTATTATTATAGACTATTTCATTTCATCAGGATTGAAGACTGTTAGATCCAAACTCTCTCACGGTCTGTCATTTATTTTGCGTTACCTCTTTGTATGTATATGTTTCTGTGTTTTATTTCACTTCTATTCCTATATCATTTCTGCATCCCTGCATGTTGTCTGATTCATGTTGTGTTTCCATGTTAATAAAGTGATTGTTTTGTGCTTGGTGATTGTTGCTGTGGATGCCTTGTTGCTGTAAAAGATAACCCTTAGTGATTCAGCAAAAATGATTATCTCTCTCATTTGCAAATACGTGTTTGGGAGTGTGAGGCTGAATTAAACAATTTCCTCTTTGCACAAAATACAAACGATGTATTATAAAACAAGGTCTGATTGCGCAAGACAAAAATGCAACAGGGGGAAATTAAACCGACTAGGTTTTGCGCGGCTGTATTTTTTTTTTTTTTAATCCACTCACTAAGAAGTACCGTAATTTCCGGACTAGCTGAATATAAGCCGCACCCACTAAATTTAAAAAGGAAAAAAAAAATATTTGTACATATATAAGCCACAGGTGTCCACTTTGTAACATGGGATATTTACACAGAAAGATTGTTTTTCACTTTTCATTAAATAAATGCTTTTTTCCGAACAGTGACTGTAACACGGCTGATTACACGTTAGCTCTTTCCTGCTTCAGCGCCCCGAACATAGTTGGAATGCACAGGGGAGACTTAGTGATCTGCTCACGGGGCTGAAGCTATCATTAGCTCCGGGGCTAACTCCCTTCACTCTGTGCTTGTCTGCAGCAGAGGTAAACAGAAAGAGGGAAGTTGGGGTCTTTATTATCAGCCGCACCGAGCACAAGAGAACATAAACAGTGTTTTAACAGCTCCTGTAGAACCAACTCACCCTTCAACATGACAGGGCTCAAGCTGCTCTTAACATTCACTACCACTCTCTCTCTCTCACGCACATATACGCACACAGCCATTCACAGACAGACATTGTATAACACACAGTAGCCTACCAAGTCATTGATCGCTAGCGGTATGAACTTCATTAGCCCATAAAAATCCATAAATTAGCCGCATCATTGTTTAAGCTGCAGGGGTCAAAGCATGTGAAAATAGTAGAGGCTTATAGTCCGAAAATTACGGTAATGTATTTACCGTAACTTTTTTTTTTTCATACATGAGGATCCAGTGTTGCTAGGTTCATTTTAAAGTGTTCATCTGCCTTGATTACAGCACTAAGTGAGTCCACGCTGGCCTTGAACAGAGATGAGGCCAGAATCTTTCATGAAAAAAAGACACAGTAGAGTATCATATTGGTACTGAATAAATTCATCTCACTGGTACTGTAATAACGCGGTCATCACTAATGCTTTACATTCAGTTTCTATGTACAGTACATGTCTTTGAATATATGTGAATATCAACATACAACTGCTAATACATTAGGTCTGCGTAAACATATATAAAATGTCAGCTCAAATAACTTTGTTTACAAATGGTATTTTTTATCTATTTATTTATTTATTTTTTGTTTTATATATTTTTATAAAACTCTGTACCCCAGCTGGAGGCCCCAACTGGAATATAGAAGGTGAGGAAGCATTTAGTTCCTATGTTAAGATGCCTCCATGCCACATGTCATAGCTCTGGAGTATCCACCTCAATTGGATAATTTTGCAAAGGAGACTCATTCTGGAATGTTCCACACCTCAATAGTACACAATACATGTCATTTAACAGACGTGCGCCTAATGACTTGTCAGCTCCATCTTGCAATGATAGATGTATTTTGTGTCATTTACTTTATTGTAATCCGTTAAGTCAGTTATCATATTTGGAATGTCTGCACAGTACCGTTTTTTTTCCAGACTATGAGTCGTAGTATAGGTCTCACCTATACAAAAAAATCATATATAAGTCACTCCAGAGTATAAGTCATTGTCGAAATAACATGTACATTTTATTCATAAAATGTACATGTTATATGCGTACATACTAGTACACAAGCCCAGAGTGCCCTCTAATAGCTGTCAAGTGTGAAAGTAACGAAATTGTAAATTTTCAGTGCTACAGTACAGAGTAGCAGATACTGGTACACAACCCTAGCAGCTGTAAGTGTGAAAATAACAAACGAGAATTTTTTTTATTTTAATATATAAGTCACACCTGAATATAGGTCACAAACCCAGTCAAATGATGAAAAACGTACTTATAGTCTGGAAAATATGGCAATACAGTATGCATACAAAACCCATTTTTAACATCAATTTTTTTTTTTTTTGGTCCATATATTTAAAGACATTATCTAAAATAAAAAAAATGAAAACATGAAATTGTTAAATTGATTTTTCGCTTTCTGGATGTAAGGTTTAAATAGAAATTTTAGATCCCACAAAACAACTATAATTAAAAACTTCTCTCATTCCTCCCTTTTGTAAAGGGACATTATGGACATTCAATTGACCAAAACTGATAAACAGAATTCCATACACAGCAGCCATATCAATTACCGCATAAGTAAAAGCATGGCATGTTATCATAAGCATGACAAGCACAAAAAGGCTCATACGTCATGGTGTTAGAGGTCATTCAGTGACACGGATGTCTTTATACTTTGTTGAATTAAATGTTCTGGTAGAAGCTGGGTAGGAATGCATGTATGACATATAATTCCAAAGTATGTGCTGTATGTGTAGTGCTTGAATGCAGCCACTCAATGATTGTGTGTACATAGCTTTTAATTACAACCTCTCCCTACCTAGCCTACCATCTAAGGAGAGAGGACACAGACTGGTTTGACAAGCCAAGAGAAGGACATCTTCACAGTGGAAATGTAATTGATCGGAGACAGGTGTGACTCAACGTTGTCTTCTGTTTCACGAAGCAATGCTTCTAAAATGAACATTTTGGAAAACTTGAAAATAATATTTGGTTTCACAATGTCTCTCAGATGAAACTGGTCTCCTACTCATTCCCTCACACTTGTATCAAGCTCAAAAGAGACCCATTGGATATAAGGGTGTCAGGTATTTAAATCATATAAATCATGTTAAATAGTCATTTACACGATGATTTCTTTTATTATATTGGTTTTCATTTAACTGTCCGCCAGGTAATGGCCTTGGAGTCTGTGTTGTGGGGGGGAAAGAGATTCCTGGTGGTCGAGGAGAGATCGGAGCCTACATTGCCAAGGTGGTTCCGGGGGGTCTGGCAGAACATACTGGAAAAGTTGTTGAGGGTAAGAGACAAGTTAACAATGGGAAATTTCACTCAGTCAAATAGCATTCCATTTTTTTTCAAGTCAAATTATGAACATACAATCTGACATGTCTTTTTATTTGACCACGTTGCTTGATTTAGGAATGCAGGTGCTGGAATGGAATGGAGTCCCTTTGATGGGAAAGACTTATGAAGAAGTGCAAAGAATCATGGGAGAACAATGTGCAGAGGTGGAGCTCTGCCTAAGACTGTAAGTGATTGGTTGTAGTTGGTCACCCCCTAAATACCTGTCACATGTTTAGTCACATTGCGGTTTTCTCTGTACCTTATTCCACGTCCTTTGTTTCAGTGGCAGTTTCACTTTTAGATATCATGACTGTTGAACACTAGTTGATATTTTATGATACATTTCTTGTATGGTTTTAAACAGAGACTTAAACATGCTGTCAGACCCTGAACATCCACAAGTCCTGGAGCATCTTGTCCAGCTCAAGGCTGGTGGGTATAACGAAAAGGTTTTGGTGTATGTTTTGATCACGTATGTCAAACTGAAGGCCAGTGGGCCGAAGGTAGCCCACCACATAATTTTCTGTGGCCCACAAAAGCTTATGATGTGTATGGTTGCATAAATTTACATTTGTTTACCAAAACACAAATCTCCGTTCAGTAAATGTTTATCTAGTTTGGCCGACAACTTAGATTGTATTTTGAATTTTGGCCCCCTTGCGTAATTGAGTTTGACACCCCTGATTTAGATGTATGCAAGCCTACGTACAGTATGTTTATTTTACATCTATCTGTTGACATTTACTATGAGCATTTTTTTTTTACAAAAGGTGGTCTGCAGTCACCAGGAGTGGATCCCAATCAGTTGGCTGCGGAGCTGCAGAAGGTTTCCCAACAACAGGCTCCTAGTGGGGCCGGCATTGTGCCTGGAGGTTTAGGAGTGCTTTCTGCATTAGAGCGTTCTGCTCTTCTCTACTCTGGAACTGGATCCGCTGCCTCCAGTGGAGTACCGAGCCCTGGTCGGCCAACATCCCCAGCCATCGACAAAAGGCAGCGTCACAAGGTAGTTTTCATTAAATATAGTATACAGCATGCACTTGTTGTATAACCAACTCATGCGTCTACATGACAGGGCTCAAACTGCTCTCGTGCGCCGTTTACAGACAGACCTAGCCTACCAGAAAAGTCATTGATCGCTAATGGGATATACTTTGTTAGCTCGTAAAAATCCATAAATTAGCCGTATCATTGTTTAAGATGCAGGGTTCAAAGCGTGTGAAAAAGGTAGCGGCTTATAGTCCGGTAAGTACAGTAATTCGATTACAGTTACTTTCCTTCAGATAGGCTACCGTTACTGATCTGTGAATTTGTTTGTGGGAGTGCTCTATGACAGTGTTGTTGCGGTGTGGCATCAGCGGTAACAGCTGAGAGTGTGGAGGCCGGGAGAGATCAGGACTATGGAGCATTTACTGATGAAAATACCGACGTTACTTGGAGTTTCACGCTGACAAAATCATTAGTGTCCGCTGTACAAAAATTGGTAGAGATATTTGTTGAGAAACACCCGGATCTCTGACATCCGCTGACATGAATATAGATTTAAGAGCAACAGGACTTAGTGCAACTGAACTAAAAAAAGCTCATTTTTTTTAGGTACCTATATTGTTGAGGACATGTTGCAAATTTCCACCGTAGACAGATTCCGCATTTGTTACATGTTAATAATTTGGATTACAGCCAGGAGAAACTTTGACTTGATAAAAATATATTTTATATGCTGGGATATGCAGAAATAAGATGTTGGAATGTGTTGAGGACATGTTGCAAATTTCCACCATAGACTGATTCCGCATTGTTTTTAATTTGTTACATGTTAATAATTTGGACTACAGCCAGGAGAGACTTTGACTTGATCAAAATATATTTTATATGCTGGGATATGCAGAAATAAGATGTTTTTGGAATATGCAAAAAATATAGCTTTAAATGTTGAATAATTTTCTTCAAGTCAGAGACTAATGAATTGAATTGAATTTTGAAACAATGTACAAGATTTTAACACTGAAACTACTAGGTAAAGTAATTATTAAAGTAAAATAAAAATAAGTCATCAATTAAGTAGCTGGATTACTTTCTTGGAAAAGTAATCAGTAATCAATAACTAATTACTATTTCCAAGTATAAATGTGTGTGTTTGAAACTCCTTTTCTTACATTGTTTTCTCCTGTTTTAAGGCATCGGAAGTGATGCGAATGCCTCACCCTATCACTGGAGACATTCAGGTAAACATAAATGTTGCAAAAATTGCAACAAAATTGCAACAGACGTGGTGGGTGGGTCTGTTTGGCTCATACAGCCTTCTCTCTATTTTTTCCCCTCAGCTCCAGATCAACTATGATAGGAACCTAGGAAACCTGATCGTACATGTCCTGCAGGCTAGGAACTTAACCCCGAGGGACGATGACAGCTACTCTGACCCCTTTGTCAAGGTCTATCTGTTGCCAGGGAGAGGGTTAGTTCTGACAGTATTTAGGTGTTTTGTATTGTCTGGTCTGCGTCTGCCCTTCTTCTGTATGTGCCTTGTTTTCCACTTCCCCTGTTTTTTTTTGTTTTTGTTTGTTTGTCTTTTTTTTTTACTCTGTATGGACTGTGCAGTATTACACGTACAACCCAGGTAAAATAGAGTATGAGACAGGACATATTATTATTATTATTATTATTATTATTATTATTATTATTATTATTATTATTATTATTATTATTATTATTATTATTATTATTATTAGTATAAGTTCCACCAGCCAAAGGATAAAAGTGCGACTTATAGGAGTATCAGATACTGGTACGCAAGCGTAGAGTGCCCTCTAATGGCTGTCAAAGTGAAAATAACGAACATGTTTCAGCGGTGCAGGAGTAACAGATTCTGTGGAATTACAATCGTGTTAAATTATATATTTTAATATATAAGTTGCACCTGAGCATAAGTTGCAAACCCAGCTAAAACATGAAAAAAAGTGCGACTTATAGTCCAAAAAATACAGTATCTTAATTTATATTGTGTGCTCTTTTAAGCTAGAGAATTAGACTTATAAATACTTGGGATCCTGAGCTCCCTTTTTCACTCTGCTCTGCTGTAGTCAATGTTGTTGTTGTACCAGCCTATTCTGCTCTGCTGTAGTCAATGTTGTTGTAGTTGTACCAGCCTAAGACGAGTTGAGGGAAAATCATTTTTCATTCAGCTTTTAGCTGTTTTTTGAAAGTATCAAATAATTAAATAATGTTATATAGGTACGCTGTTAGAGCAGTTTTATAAAATCATAGGTTCTTTTCAGTTATTAAATGTTAGACAGTGAAGGTCTGCGGAAATGTGCATTCTTTCACCAGTATGTTTATCTAGCAGTATGGTGTCACTGACAGTTTTTTTTTTTGTTTTTTTTTTATCTCTTTATCTTTTATCACATACATTGCTTTGGCACAAAAACAGAAATGCATCCTGCACTGAATACTAAATGCCCCAGATCGCTGTCCTTTACTACCTTTTTTTTTGAGCTGTTGGGCTTCTCTGACTGTTCTTTGTGTTTTTGCTTTTCCTGTTTGTGATATCTGCCCTCCTCCTCCTCTTCTGGACTCCCTCAGTCAAGTCATGGTTGTCCAGAATGCAAGGTAGTGTGGTGCTGATCTTTGCTTTTAGTTGGTGTAATGTTCCTCTTTGTCTCTGGAGTGTTTCCAACCTTTTGTTATGGCCTTTATTGTTTGTCCAGTTGTCTGCGTTCATCCATTTAGGAACTCTAATGGCATTGCCTTTCCTCCTCATGCTTCTTTTTTAGCTTGAATCAAAGTGTTAAAAAAAAAAACACATCTAGAAGTGTTTCTTATCTTCACAAAAACATGATAACCATAATGCTACTTCAAACCGCAGTAAAAGAGTATGCATCACACCGTGGTGAATATTTACAGGCGAATCAAGTCAATTGAGATGGTTTCTAGTATCTTCTAAATATCTTCACTTTAGTGCCGACAACAAAAGAAGGACCAAATATGCCCAGAGGACCATGAACCCAGAATGGAACCAGACAGTCATCTACAAGAATATTCATCTGGAGCAGGTATACTTTGCAGAACTATATAAAATCAATTACCATACCACAAATACTTGATTACACACCGAGGATTTAAGTATTGTTTATGCTGTGGTACATTTTAGACCAGGCGTGGGCAAAAGTTTTTCCTCGTGGGCCACAATTGTCCTAAAATTGAACACGGGTGTCGGGTCAGGAGCAGATATTTGGGGCGTTTGTGTAACTAATATAAATGACATGTAAAAGTCATTCAAGTCATGCCATCTATTGGGAAAACGTGGGAATTGCAGGAAAAAGGCAGAAGTATAATGATAATATAAAAAAAAAATATTTGAAAAAGTTTAGCAATTTAAAAAACTAATGAGCCGCATTCCAGCCCCTGGCCCTTAGTTTCCCCATGCCTGTTTTATACCAAAAAACGAATTTATCATGCTTTTTCCTGGGGTCACATGATGCTAGTTTTCTGGCTTTGTACTTACTTTCAGCTTTTCTTTAGGGCATAATTGAAAATTGTCACATGGAGTGAGGGTAGTTGCCCTTTCAATTAAATATGGTCAGGAAATGACATAGAGGGTTTTTTTTACTGTAGGGTTTCTCACATTGTGGAGTAAGATAATTGTGTATGCAGAACATAACAATGTTTGGGTTTTGGCTTAGGGCTATACTTCTTATACGAACAGCCACAGGTTCCTCCGTGGAGCTACAAGGCCTAGCGTCGGTCAGTATGCACCAGCTACAGAAACGTAGCTGACTAGCTCAGCTAACATTTTGGGTTCCAAATTGCAAAGCCAGGACTCTACTTCACTGAGTTTTTTCCACTGAACAACAATAATCAACACCTAGTGATATTGTCAGAGATATAGATAACTAAACTAAGGCAAAAAAGAGTAGGACAGAGGCAAGCGAGAAGCCAATTTTGCTAAGTGCTAAGCTAACAGAAGCTATGACAAACACACTTGAATGAACTTAATGAAATAGCTTAAAAGTGACATTGTGTGTCATTAACAGTGAGTGATAACAGAAGGCTAGGAAACATGATGAGTGTGTATCCAGTAAAGTATCACTCTCAGTAAATGAAAAAAATGTATGCCTCTTTAACAGCACTACATATTTATGTATGAATCTTGTACAATTGTACAAGATGCCACACTCTATTCTCTCCTACTTTTTGTTTTTCCCTTTATCCAGTTAAAGAAAAAGACACTGGAGGTGACTGTGTGGGACTACGATAAGTCTTCTTCGAATGACTTTCTTGGAGAAGTGAGTTCTTTGATATACAACTCATTTAAAATCTGAGAATTCTTAAAATATCTTTCTCTGTGAACCACCCTTTTTCTTAATTTTTCTAAATTTAAATTATAATTTAAAAGGATTCTTTAAATAAGGATTCTATAAGGATATATATATATATATACTGTATATATCCAAATCTTGTTTTTGTTGAAATTCACATCTTCATTCTTTACAGTGTCTCACTAATGTCTCACTTTCTTTTTTCTGTGTGGGCCAAATGGTTTTCAGGTGTTGATTGATCTTTCAAACACTGCCCAATTGGACAACACTCCTCGCTGGTTGCCCTTAAAGGAGCAGAGTGAAACTATTGAGCATATTAGGGCCCACCCTGATATTCAAGGTCCTGGACATGGACAAGGTCAAGGCCAAATATCAGGGCTTGGGATGGGACCTGGACATGGATTAGGACCAAGTCAAGCACCAGGACAGGGAGATGGAGGTCAGGATTCACCTAAAAACTCTGTAATAAAGAGCAGAAGTCATGGGCTTTTCACTACACCAGCAAAAGGTATATGGATTTGAAATTTATAGTTTATAAATATTAGGGATGGACCGATGCATCTTTTTAATGCCCAAGACCGATACCGCAATTTGGAGTTGGTGCTGATATCGATCCGATACCTTCATTTCTCCTCCAGTATGTTGTGCAAAGTTAAGTCAAGCATTTGGTCTAGGTCTCGGATCGGACAAGTTATAGCTGTTTGTTTTCGATGCGCACCTGAATATAAGCTGAACCCATTTAAGTTAAAAAACAAACAAAACAAAAAAATTGTACATACTGTATATAACTGCCTCATTTCTTTATAAGCCGCGGGTGTCCACGTTGTATCATGGGATATTTACATAGAAAGCTGGTTACACATTAGCGCTTTCCTGCTTTGGCGCCCTGACTGTAGTCGGAATACACAGGGGAGAAGCTAACATTAGCTCCGGGGCTAACCTGCTTACTTTGTGCTTGTCCACAGCAAAGGGAAACAGAAACAGGGAAGTTGGGGGTCTTTATTATCAGACACGCCGAGCACAACGGTAGATAAACAGTGTTTTAACAGCTCCTGTAGAACCAACTCACGCTTCAAAATGATGCATCAGGCTTAAGCCTTCTCTCGCGCGCGCACCCCACGCACATATGCGTACACAGCTATTCACAGACAGACATACGCTACTAGTATAGAACACGGTAGCCTACCAGAAAAGTCATTGATTGCTAGCAGTATGAACTTCCTTAGCCCGTAAAAAATCCAGCCGCATCCTTGTTTATGTCGCAGGGTTCAAAGCAGGTGAAAAAGTAATGTCTTACAGTCTATTAGCCCGTAAAAAATCCAGCCGCATCATTATTTAAGTCGCAGGGTTCAAAGCAGGTGGAAAAAGTAATGGCTTACAGTCCGGAAATTACGGTAATATGGATAACTAAAAATGTTATCCTATGCTTCACTTTTCCTTTATTATATAATTATCTATAGACATGCAGATGCTGCCTTTAGAAAAGTCACACAGCAGCCCAGGCAGCTCCAAGTCTTCCTCTGATGGCCAACTTCGCTCTCATGGACCATCGCGGAGCCAAAGCAAGAGTAGTGTCACTCAGGCCCACCTTGAAGACGCTGGAATAGCCATTGCTGCTGCAGAGGCTGCTGTGCAACAGTCTCGACTGCAACTAAGTACGTGAGAAAGTGAGAAAGAGACAGTGAACTACTTGTCATTGTGACACAGCACACCACTCACTGCACACAACGAAATGTGACCTCTGCTTTTAACCCATCATCAAAGTGAACAGTGGGCAGCTTTAAGCGCCCGGGGAGCAGTGTGTGGCAGTGACAGTGCCTTGCTCAGAGCAAGTAACCTGAAGTCTTTTGGACCCAAGTCCGCTTCCTTAACCACTAAGCCACCACTGCCCCCTAACTTTAAGGCACTTCCTGTGACAGCCTTTCCCATTTCTGCCCCTGGTGTAATTATATTTGGCCCCTCATATCAAATGTGTATGATTAGAGCTGGCCTGTCATTATATAGCCACTATATACTGAAACAATATTATAGCACATACATTTTTGGTTGTTCTTTTGTTGGCCTAAAAATAAGGGGGGGAAAAAATACATTAAAAAAGAACTTAAAAGGCTGGAAATAGAGAGAGGCATTAATAAGAAACAATTAGAAATGAATACGGCTGGATGAGTGTCTCATTTCAAAATTTAATTTCTCATATTATTTCATATTAGGCCCATGACTTTATCCCAGTTTTTAAGCATGGCCCACTGCGAACCCATGACCTTATGTGTCTAAGGCAGATTATTATTATTATTATATTATTATTATTATTATTATTATTATTATTATTTTTTTTTTAGCATGTCTTTCCTTGCTTGCCTGCAGGACCTGGACACCGGCTTGGGGATATCTCAGGGTCGGTTGTGTTGTCTGCTCCAAGCCTTGTTGGAGATGTCTATGAAGGTCTGGATGGTGAAGAAGGTCCAGGCAGTGGTGTGGACAGTGCCATTTTTCAAGTGCCACGAATGTAAGACCATATTTGGCTATTATTAGCATAACATTTAGGAGATACGTTCAATTATGCAAGTAATGCTCTTAATTAATTTATGTATTAATTATCTTGCAGTGGTAAAACTATGCCTACTGACACAAACAAAAACCTACTAGAAACTCCAGAGAATGAAGGCAAGTTCAAGTTTTCCGCTTCAAAGCTGTTTTTTTTTTTCTTGGTGTTGTTTCCATCTACTGACTATTTCAGATATTACACCGTCTAATCATATTTTACATTTGCGTCAACGTTTACTAATTTTACGATAATCTAATTAAAGTCTAAAGTCTGTGAGTTTAATGCCTACAGTCAAATAATATGTAACATATTAATTTCCTATGTGCAACTTTGGTTATTGGAAAATAAGTAGTTGTCACTCTATCCTACTGACTGTTATAACTATATCTTCATTTCATGTAGCTCATGTGTCACAAGGCCTCTCTTCCATCTCTAGTTTCAATTTGTAACAAAGAGCCCAAAGATATTTTAGTCTGTAGCCAGGCTGTAGTTTCACATATAAGGGTTAAGAGGTCACTTCAGTGTTCACTCATTACCTATTCTTTTTTTTTAAATTTTATTTTAGCAGGAAAAACGCAAGTAATGGGGGAGATCAAGATTGCTCTGAGGAAAGAGGTGAAGACAGAAGGAGACCAGCTGGTGCTAGAGATTCTTCAGTGTAGAAATATCACCTACAAATTCAAAAGCCCAGACCACCTACCAGGTTTGTCATTCATTTATAATTATAATTATGATTATGATTATGATTATTTTTGTTGTTGTTGTTATTATTATTATTATTGTTGTTGTTGTTGTTGTTATTATTAATAATTATTGTATTATTATTATTATTATTGTTGTTGTTGTTGTTGTTATTATTAATTGATATATTATTGATGTTGCTATTGTCATCTTTCCTATTTTTCTTTATTGACATGGTACCAGACCTGTATGTCAAGTTGTATGTGGTGAATGTGGCTACACAGAAGAAGATCATAAAGAAAAAGACCAGAGTTTGCAGACATGACAGGGAGCCTTCTTTTAATGAGACCTTCAGAATCCCTTTGAATCCAACTGGACATGCCATACAGGTAAGGTGTCACAATGTGTATCATATCGTATCGTAGGACTTTCTATTTAGTCAACAGGACTTTCTTTATTGTTTTAGAAACTGTTTCAAGTCTTGTAGCTAGCGAGCTACATAGACAGATAGACTGACATTTGCAAATTTGCAAACATTCCATCATTTACAAGGCAGTTTCGTGACGTGTAAAACAGCGCCCCCTAAATATTACACGCTTTATTAGTGTTGAAACTCCCCTGTGATGCTACCTTGTTGTGGTGGGGTTGTTTGCATGCCTCGGTGACTCTGAAGGCTATACTGACGGGAGCTTATACCGCTAGTAGGTTCAACCATACCAGCAAGGTTTATAGAAAAGGGGCCAGACAAAAAACAGCAGCTTGCCCTTCAGGTTTGGGGTTGGGTTGGATTTGGGGCTACCCCATCCTACAAAAACCATCCCAGTTACAGAAACCATGTTACATGCTGGCAAGGCTGTAACCATTGCTTGGGAAATGGAGTGCTACAACCTCACAGTCCTGGGCCTGGCAGAAACAAGATGGACGAAGTCGGTTGAGACCAAATTGACCAATGGCCAGTCCATTATCTAATCTGGACACAAGGAGGCAGCAATACATACACAGGGAGTGGCCATCATGATAGCAAATGACACTAGGAAGGCTCTAACTGCATGGGAACCCATTAGTTCTTGTATCATCTCAGCAACCTTCAAAACCTGCAACACGAGAGTGAAAGCCCACATAATCCAGTGTTATGCACCCACCAATGACTCAGATGATGAGGTCAAGGCTAAGTTCTATGATGGTTTAAACCACCTTTTTAGTAGTAGTGGAGCCAGAGACCTCATCATCCTGATGGAGGCCAAAATGAATGAAAATAGTGTATTCCCCCACAAAAAATCCATAAAACAACCTGTGGGTGTCACCCAGAAACCCAACTCATGTCATAAAAAAACCAAATCGACCATATTATATCAACAAAAAGTTTAGAAGAACTATGCAAGATGTCGGGACAAGATGTGGGACAGACTTGGCCTCGGATTACCCTCTCCTGATGGGGAAATTCAAGCTAAGGTTGAAGAGACATGATCAACCAAAGGGTCAAAGAGTGAAATACAACACTGACTATCTCAGCAATGCTCAAGTGATGAAACAGTCCAAGCATATAAAATGAAGAGATACAGTTCAGAAAGAAGAGAACGAAGAAAGATGGACATGAACGAGGGATGGGGACACCTAAAAGCTTCATGGAGCTCAACATGCCAGGAGGCCTTGGGGAGAAGATCCCATAAGCACAAAGAATGGATAACACCAGAAACCCTCAACATAATCCAGCAGGGGAGAAAAGGAAAAGGTGAACAATGCAAGAAGAAGATCTGAAAAAGCAGTGGCTCAAACGGTATACAATCGCTGCCACAAAAAAAGTGCAGCAAAACATCAGGAGAGATAAGAGAGCACAGGTAGAGATGCTAGTTCAGGCGGCAGAACTGAACAAATGGGTGGAGCACTTCCAAGAGTTTCTCAATAGAACATCATCAGCAGAGAAGCATAATTGAACAGTCTATTGAATAGAACACATCCCTATACATAGTATAGGGATCCCCTGGGGGGCACTTTGAGGTGCCATGGGGGGGGCGGGGGTATACATAGTATAGGGATCCCCTGGGGGACACTTTTGAGGTGCCATGGGGGGTGGGTGGGGCTTCTGCGAGACCGATTAAAAAAATACTGAGGGAATGAAAGGAGAACCGCGATATAAAGAGGGAACACTATATCAAATGTATAAAATCTGTACAATCAGTATCAGGTGCAGTGACATTTGTAAATATATAAATGGTAGACATTAATCACAAAGGACAGCAACCTCGTCAATCCAACGTCCTGTACCTTAGGACTTTGATACTAGCAGGTGCTGTACTGTAGTACTGTTCCATTGTGTTGTTGCGGTGTTAAATCACAGCTGAAAACAAATTCAGATTGTAAGGCATGGTCGGTATGTATGTAGGAATAAAATATTTTGCCACTTGGAATGTTTTTGCAGCTCTTTTTGGTCTCTAACGGAGGCAAGTTCCTGAAGAAGACTCTCATAGGGGAGGCATACATCTGGCTGGACAAGGTGGACATGAGAAAGCGAGTCGTCAGCTGGCACAAGTTGATCGTCAGCTCCACTCAGACCAACCCTTGAGCCGAGTGTGCTAAATAATCTCCCCCTGATAATGGGAGATCATCAAAGGATAAAGCCAGAGTAAGATACAATTGAAACCAGAATGACAAAAAATACCATCTTCTTTAAACTTTTTCACTTGATGAGGTGGATATGCTAATACTATTAAATAACCATTTTATCAGTCCAACACTGCCAGCAGCCATTCACTTCTTCCTGAGTGAAGTCTCTGCCATTTGAGGACTTACGTGCACGTAGGACATGAACAAGCAAAAGTCACTGCAGAGCAGTCATGTTATTGTCACTATTCAGTTCTTCTCTGCTGCACAGGATGTTGGTGTTTTGACCAGACAACATCTCTGTCAAACAAAAAAAAAGACATCAAACCGCAACAAAGAGACAACCTATGACACGTGAAAAGTTTAGCTATTATTGTCATGTAAGTGTTTGGCCGTAAAGTCTGTGGATTTCATGTTCAATGAATGTATGCAGGTTTGCATGATGAGATATTTTGTTGAAAAAGAAAATTATAATAATAAATGACTGAAGGAGAGGTAAGTCAGGCAGGACACTGCAGTGAGTGAGGATTAAAATGTACAGTGCTTCAAATGTAGATAATTGTCAAGAACATATCAGAGAGTCACATTCACGATGTGACGTTCACGTGTACACAGAAATTTCAGATTCAGAATATATGTAACTACAACAGTGATATATGTACAAATACAATTCTTTCGTTGTATTCAAGAGGATATACTCACACACTCTCTACTGAAATGAGGCTGTGGTTGTGCACTGACAATCCGCTAGGATATTTTAGTCTGTAGTGTTTAGAAGGTCTGAAAAATGCTGTTATGTGAATGTGGACCTACAGCTTGCGAGCGGAAAGGCACTTCTTCATTTATACCGACGTACCATAAGATGTCGATCAGGGCTCCTGACTTGTCCCAAAAAACTTCAGGGTCAGCATCTAGTGACATATTGGGGCAGTTTGGATGTAATGAGCAGTTTCCGGGCTCAAATGTTGACAACCCATCTGTTAAGTATTACAGACACTGCTCAGGCCTGTGTCATGTTAGGGAATGTTCACAGTTATTTTATTTTAATTTTATTATAAACCCCGCTGCGTGACACTGGAATGGATGCATATACTGTATTTTCCGGACTATATATATAGGTTGCTCCGGAGTATAAGTTGCAATAGTGACCTCTAGCGGCTGTCAGTGTGAAAATAATGGACATGTAAATTTTCAGTGGTACAGGAATAGCAGATACTGGTACACAAGCCTGGAGTGCCCTCTAGCGGCTGTCAGTGTGAAAAAACAAACATGTGAAATGATATATTTTAATATATAAGTCGCACCTTAGTATAAGTCACAAAACACAGCCAAAGGATGAAAAAAAGTGCAACTTATAGTCTGGAAAACATTACGTTACTCAAGTTGTATAATTTATGCGGAAACGTAGTTGATGGTATGACAGGTGTGTGCGTTTATGTGAAAGGAAAATTCACTTTCAATTATGAGGTTAACGTGAAAAAAAAATATAGGAAAAATGTTCGCACCAGTTAAATGTTCCAGTACCTCTACGTCCGTGGCTGTGCTGCAGAACTCACTGTATAGCTTTGGAATCAGTGACTCCTGTTTGAACACAGTGCACCAGCCTCTTTCACTGCCTATACCAACACATTCCCTCAGACCCCACCCCCCCATCCCCCCAAGAAAACTCAAACTTACGGTCCACATATAGAAAATAACTATAACATCTACAACATGGAAAAAAAAGAATGATCCTTTTATCCTACAGCAATTTACTTAGACATTCAATGGGGAAACCTAGAGTAAGACTAAGAATAAAAATAAGGAATAAAATGAAAAATATATATACATGAATACATACATATATATAATAGAAGATAATTAGCTGATTTTTTACTTTTAATTATTTTGCTGTGCCAATTTTGATTTAAAATAATAATTTTTGGACCCATTTGGTTTTTTTTTTCAAAGTACTTCTATGCAACATATGTGTTTGAACGCATTTATTTTTTTAAATAATAGTTTTTTTGTGTGAATGCGGTTCTGAAATACATTGTGTAGAAAATGTTTTTTACATCACAGAGAAACTATTGGTAAAATGTATGATTTTCTTAGGATCCCAGGCTCTTTGTCATGACATAACGTATTGTCCTGTGTTACTTTGAATCTGACAACATGCAACGTGTGTTAGTGTTAAGGAAAATGGAGTGAATTATAAAATGTGTCCGGTGGCTGAGAAAAAAATGTTGCGTGCAAAAAAAAAAGTGCAAATATTGTGTGGTAGTCTGAACATAAAGTATAGAATCTGGAAAGTAGTGGACTAACCTTATGTGGACAGTCAACTAAAAAACATAATTTATATTTTAAAATAAAGAAGAAGAAAAAACACTAGAGTCCTAGAGTTAAAAAAAATGTTGCCTGTATTTGTGAAACCATCCATCTTATTGTCGTTAGGATTGTCCTATGACTTGTGAATATGAAGTGAATATTTTCTATAAAACTGAATGTTCATGTTGTCCAACGTTTGAGCATGTGACTGTCCAAAAAACAAACAAAAAAAAAATGAAGAAAGAGAGACTACATGAGACTTATTTGTGCAGCAAAACGCGTTTGTAATTGTAGAAGGGAAAATTAGCTGCGGAATCAAAACCCCGCTGTCAGGTCCTGACTGTCTGTACAATTACACCAAGAGGATGAAATCCTATTAGATTCCTATAGTTATCTAAGACTTGAATGTTTTAGATGTTGCATGTTCTGTTGATGGTTTGTCTGTATATTTTGCCTACAGATGATGTTCAAAAAAGAGTATGTAGAGATTTATCTATATGCTAACTGTAAAGAAATATGCTCACATCTGTGTAAAAAAGAGAATATAATAAAATGGTTTTGTGGATGTACAAAGAATATGTTGAGGTATTATGCAAAATGTGATGTAAAAAAAAGTCAAAGCCTCTCTCATTCTCACCCTATGTCCAAGAATAAATGTTTAAAATAGTTGTTGTTGTTGTCGATCAAGAAAGAAATGTTCCCAACATCAGATTTCATGTTTTGAAATAACCCTATAGACTGTTGTCCTCATATTCTGTATACACAGGTCAAAACGACCCATCTTCACTGAACCTTCAATATGAGCAGCTTAATTGAATTTTAAACACCAAATTTTGTTTGAAGAAACAACTTGTCATTCACCACAAATTGTGTGAATATCTGAGTTTTCCCTCTTCACCTGGCAGAAAGACTGAATTTATTTAAGACAACCCTCATTGCAATGACACTGTCAATTGTATTATTGTTTACTCTATAGGTGGTAAGCAATATTTTTATAGTATTTCTATAGCTTTAGAAAAAATAGAAAAGTAGGCATGCAGGTCAGTCTCATCCATCCTTTTCCAACTGTCGCCATATTTGGGAAAACCCTCCAGATTTGTCATCTCCAGGATTATTTTTTATATTGTGGGTGCGATAAACAGGTAGTGTGTTGAGGCAATGTCATGGGCATGAGAAACGGCATATCTTGTGGGTCCCGGGGTCATCCTCATGACCTTTTGTTTTGCCGCCCTGCCGTGTTTGTCATATGCTACAAAGGACAATGTTATTTTGATGTTTTTTTGAAAGGAAATTCACTCTTTCAGGTTCAGAGATTTCTTCTTCTTCTGAAGATGAATCATCATGCTCTGGGTTGTATTCCTCCCCATCTTCTTCTTCTGAATCAAAGTTGTCTTGTTGGACATCTGATAAAATCCGCTCCAGAGCCTATTCAACGTTATAACACACACTCATGGCTTCAGCACAGAGAGAATTTGGGGTACTGTCATCTGCAGCACCTTTATAATCTCTGGGAGTCCCCACAGACAAAGGGGCAATATTGTTACATTTGAGTCAGATCGGGTCACAGGCAGTGCAGTCCGTGAAGAAGACCACCTGTCTTGTCTTGTTTATGTCTGCTCCTGATTCATCCGACACAGACCTAAAACATTCTCACATTCTGTGGTGTGTAACTAACTCTGTGACTGTGATTTTAACTCAATTTGACTGTCAGGTCATTCTGACCCGAAGACAATATTTGTACCTTTTTTTGTACAGCTTACATGAAAATTTGAGTAAAGGCCACAATTCACTTTTTCTGACGTTGGGGTCAATCTAGGAAAAGTCATAACATTTCAAGGATTTTTCTTGGTTTTTAACACAGTGGTGGGTCATTTTGATCCGAGGACAACAGGAGGGTTAAAGCAGCCACAACGTGTTATTGTTCTTACATTTCTATGTTATCATCATAATCACATTTGTGTGGGAAGGAGTGCACCTGGAGGTATTTCTATACTACCTTTTTGCTGATATCCAATATTGTCCCATCCATCCATCCTTCCATTTTCATCTGCTTATCCGTTACCGGGTCACGGGAGCAGCAGTCGCCACCCAAATCACATTGCACCGTACCAACACCCCAAACCTTCCTGCGGATGGTGAGTCCACTGGAAGGTACCAACCCCCCTAACAGAGACATTGCCTCTGGGCCAAAGCGCCTATTCCAATATTGTCCAAACACTTAACACTTTCATGCATGACGGTCTCTACAGTAGATTCTCAGGCGTCCACTGTAGAGGCTTATATGCAACACTGCCATCAAAACTTAATCTTATCATAGAAAATTACATTTTAATACCTGTCCACTGTAGTGACCGTCATGCATGAAAGGGTTAATTTCTGATATCAACCGATACCGATATAGTGTGACAGGTTTTTAACCCTTGTGCTGTCCTTTGGGGCTAGGTGACCCGGTGGCTGAAATTATGCCTCTCGGTTAATTCGTGTGTGTATGTGTGTGTGGTGTGTGTGTCAGAATTACAAGGTTTGGACCCAAAGGCAACACACAGAAATGACCCAGATAATGAGTTCTTTTAAACAATCCATTTACTGAACCAGTGTCACAGATGCAAAATGCCTCAAGTACAGTTAAAACAGTGGCGTCTCGGGTTAATTACTCCAGGAGCGCCCGGTAACAACAGTCTATCGGTCGAAGATAAGGAAATACCCAAGGAGTGACGTCACCGGAGCGGAGTTCCCGCTAAAGAGCAGAGCAGCGAAGCTGGGACCAAGGCGGAAGGGTGAAGCAGACAAATGCGTGTAACTCCATCCGAAGAAGCAGAGGAATCCTGACAAAGTACAGGAGAGACTTTGCGCGGAAAACTTTTTTCAGGTAAGTCGTTGACCATAAAGGAAATGTAGTCCATCTTGCATAAGCAGATGAGACGATCTGGCAGAGAAGAGCTTAAAGAGCTGTAAGATCATCAGTGTCAGATCAACTGAAACCCAGGCATTGCGTCATCAGGTTGTCATTATCGGAGAAATATAAGTATTCCTCAAATATTACATAATTATGCTAATATCGGGCCTAATCCCTGATAATTTGTAACAAAAGTAAAGAGCACAGTAGTACTAGTATGTAGCTGCAAAAGTAAAGAGCACAGTAGTACTAGTGCAGTAGCTACTAGCGCTTGATTTCAAATCACAAGATTAAAAAAAAAACAAAAAAATAAAAATAAAAATAAACACAGCGCTTTCCTTTGCAACTCACCGTGCGGCCATTTTTACATGATTGACTATTTGATAGTCAAAATTCAGCCGCCATATATGCACAACATGTAGAGCAGCAAGCACCACAGTTCAGTCACGAATCGTTCATACGGATCGTTCTTTCGTTTGGTTTGGTTTTTATTTAACTTTATTCTTATTTAACTTTTGCTATTTGACTTTATTTATGTCCCTTAGATGTGTATAGTGTTGTGTATATGTAACAGAGGTTACCACTTATGTAGTTATAATTCCACAAAATTGTTTTATTTGTTCTACCTGACGGAAGTGGGTTGTTCCTCCCTGGGCGGAAACTTGACGTATATATTTTTGATATAAAAAGTCAGTCACACCCTTTTTCTTTTCTTTTCTGTTGGTCCTTGTTTTAAACATTTTATTTAATTCTGTACAATATATTTATTTTATGTGTACTTTGTAGGAGCTCGGGTGGTGTCCAGAAGGAAAATTTATTTTGTTCTATGTAAATTCCGTCAAATCAATAAAGGCGTTGGTGACAGCAGCATGACGGCTTTCTTAAAACACAACGCAGAAGTTTCACCTGTTACATATGTAATGTAAAGTGTGTTTATAAATAAATACTATTGAAAATGATATCAACATATTGATTGTGTTATAAAATAATAAAATATAACAACAATAATAATAAAAACAACATCTTTTTTGCTTGCTTAAGTTTAAAATTTAGCATCATTTAATGTTGTTGTTCTGATTTGCGTGTGATTGAACTTTTTATTTGGGGATGTCCGATAATATCGGTCAACCGATATT
>NC_024312.1:10433570-10441230 GCF_000523025.1 Cynoglossus semilaevis | reverse complement strand
GAGGTAATCAAGCTGTTTGTAACTTCACTGATATTATCGTGGAGAATATTCTGGACCATATTTGACTTTGTTTTGGTTTAAAATGAAGTTTAAAATAATATCAGTATCAGGGTACATTTGGCAACAGGTAAAAACAAAAAATCGGGTTAATTTGCGATTTATCATTCACTGTGGATGACCATGTAAAGAATCAGGGTTATATGTCTGAATGGCAGCCAGAGTTATTAGCTGTATCAGAGATGTGACACATTAGTGTGCTATGAGAGATCATCAGGTGTACTGAGGAAATGATCAATTTTCTTAACATGAAAGGCTTGGTCCTAATTTGTTTATGTGACAGAGACAGGCAGAACAATGAAATATTCTTCCTGTAAGAGGCATAATAATAATCATTTGAAATATATTGATGCTACATTTGGGAAATTCTTGTGTTAACAGTGGATCTGCTGCAACAGGCTGCTCTTTGGAGGCACTAAGTAGGTAGTTCCTTTGGGAATCGAAACCAGGACTACCTACTCCCTGCTTCTGAGTGTGTTAACCGCTACACTATGCAACCCTGAATTGGTATTAAAAACTTATAGGGTAGTGATGTCTCGGCACTTATTGGTACTTGGTACTTCTCAAATCAGACCTTTGTTTTTATTACTTTGATCATAATTGGGCCAGGGAATTATTTATATTAAATTGAAAACTATGTTAAAACAAAGCCTCAAATTCTACCATAAAAAATATGAACTATGTACCTCATAGAGTATTGAATGTAGAGAATGTATTACTGTGTATCTTTTCTTCAGTTGTTTTCAAAACTTTTGTAAAGCCATTGCCCTAAACACTATTAATCTGCGGTCTTTCCCAATCCAGCTGACAGTTGTTTCCATCAGCTTGTCAGTGGTAGACTTAATAACTATGCTCCCCGTGGGGCTGGTCTGACCAGAAGCTGACCGGAAGCCGAAGCCACCACTGGTGAATTGGTATATTGAGTTCTTAAAGTACTCACTTCTGCAGACAATAGCTACTATGTTTGTCACTGTAAATAATTTACATGATTACACATATACAGTATAACATGTATATAACATATACTTCACATATAAGTAGTACATACATATGCATTACATGTATATAATACATATACACACGTATGCATATATGTACATGTTTTTATCTATATAAATGTATATATGTGTGTCTGTGTATATAGTGTATGCCACCCTCCTTATCCACATCTCTTCATCAGTAAGGCTTTACCTGCTTTCCTTTAAGGAATTTGTTGCTGTAAATAATGCACATGATTAACGTATACTGTATATGTATGTATATGTGTATATGTATAGTGCATATATCTGGATGTGGGGGTATGTATATGTGTATGTATATATATATATATATATATATGCATATTTATAACTTACATTCATATATTTAAACTATTTATATACCTGTTCACATAACATCCTTATAACTATACTACTTCTGCTTAAATTAGTATTGTGTAGTAGTCGTTAACTATGGTTAACAATGGTATATATATGTATGTATGTATGTATGTATCTATCTATCTATCTAAAGACATATACAGTACATATAGACACACATATGTATATGTGTATTTATATATGTGTGTGTATGTATGTGTATATTTATATATATATATATATGCATATTTATAACTTTCATTCATATATTTAAACTATTTATATATCTGTTCACATAACATCCTTATAACTATACTACTTCTGCTTAAATTAGTATTGTGTAGTAGTCGTTAACTATGGTTAACAATGGGATAATTGAAATATAATAGTAAATAATAATTGAGATTGCAATCAACAACGCTATACACGGCAACAATAATCACCTACTAATCTATCTATCTATCTAAAGACATATACAGTACATATAGACACACATATGTATATGTGTATTTATATATGTGTCTCTATGTATGTGTATATTTATATATATATAGTAGTATACCCTTCTTATCCACTTCTCTTCATCAGTAAGACTTTGACTTTTCCTTTTCCTATAAGGAACGTTAAGAAAACTGTCTTCTAATCCCTTTTGCATTATCACCAACACATGTCTTTCATTGTCACCTTTAATGAGTGCGAGGCAAGAGGTTACGTGAGAGAATATAAATGAGGTTAGTTGGGGATGATAAGGGGGGGTTTAAGTGATGAAAACCTGAAGACAGGGTGAGAGAGTGTAGAACAAGGAGGAGGTGAAGAGATGGAGATAGGAGAGGCAAAGAGAAAAAGGAGAAGGAGAGCCAGGATTGGGGGAGTGGGGGGGGTCTTGATGGATCGTATGCGGTTGCCAAGCAACGATTGATAACTGAATCCCTAAAGCATCCTCCTTGTGCTGCTCTGCCCTCCCTCTAGGCCTATGGATCACTCTCGCGCACACATATGCAAGCATTCGGTCAAAGAGATTCTAATCTCTCAAATAAACAGAATTAGAAAATGTTATGCCTTAAAACTTGAATTTGAACTAATAGGTGTAGAAGAGGAACTGCGACTTGTCAGACATTGCAGATTTTGTAGTTCACCTAAAATGCAGTAGACACAAGTGCTTATGACCTGACAGACTCAGACAAAAGTCGACATTCATCCATGACTTTATGGATTCTGGATTTAATTACTTGACTGACAGTGGTTCAACCTGTGGCACCTGGCTGGTGGCTGTGGCTGCTGTTTTTCTCTTCTCTCAGCCTACTCTTCTGCAATTATCTTTATGTTTGGTCCTGCCTGTTCACCTGTTTGTGTTTCGTTAGGTAGGTTACTTGGTGTATTTTCTGTGTTTCTTGCATGGCCTGGGTTTTTCAGTTCTTAGTTTTGCATCCATCCATCCATCCATCCATCCATCTATCTATCTATCTATCTATCTATCTATCTATCTATCTATCTATCTATCTATCTATCTATCTATCTATCTATCTATCTATCTATCTATCTAATCTATCTATCTATCTATCTATCTATCTATGTGTACTTGCTTGTAGTGAAATGCTGTTATAGAGTAAACGACAGGCCCGTACAGATATCAATATAGCTGTTGGTGCAATCTTACATAAAAGCTCTTTAGATACACAAATCTTAACTTGATCTACAGTATAAAGATACTGTGATTTTATTTAACCTTTTCATTCATTAATTCACATGTGGTGGAAAGGATTTAGGGTTTTAGGTTTTTTTGTTTTTTCTCTTTCTTCTTTTTAACAGGGGATTTTTGTATTTTAAACAATTCACAATTTAAATCCTACAATAGTATTTCTACCTTTATCGACCTAGTAGAAATAATCTTTCTCGTAATACTTGGGCAGATATGTCCAATTGTGATATACTGTACCTTTGAAACTTTATGTGCGTAATTTAAGTGTTTTTATTTCTTATAAACAATTGCGTTATATGTCTTTGACACAACAATTCAGAAAGGGGTGTACACAAGGGTCAATTTCATCTAGTTCTATCTATCTATCTATCTATGTGTACTTGCTTGTAGTGAAATGCTGTTATAGAGTAAACGACAGGCCCGTACAGATATCAATATAGCTGTTGGTGCAATCTTACATAAAAGCTCTTTAGATACACAAATCTTAACTTGATCTATAAAGATACTGTAATTTTATCTAACCTTTTGTTGGAAAAATATTCATGAATCTACTCTGAGTCATGGTATTGAAAAAAAAAAAAAACCTTGGTTATTCTAATGGATATAGTAATACGCTGTGCGTGACGGTCCCTAAAATATTTCCTATTGCATTGGCACAAGCATCATGACAGAATTTGGACTCCAGATGAACTAATAGATAACCTAGATTGTAAGTGAATTATTTGTCATTGTGACACAGCACACTCAGAGCACCTCAGTAGCAACTTGGCAGCTGGTGGACTCGAACCTGAAACCTTTCAAACCCAAATCTGATTCCTTGCCCCAACTGCTTTGATTACCTATTTATATGAAAAAAAAAGAAACTGGGAAAAGGTCACTACAACAGCAATCTTCTGTTATTGCTTGAACCAACAGTGGTTCTGTAAATGTTGAAGAATTATTTCAGACACAATGTCATCTGAGGGTAAAAGTTATGATTATAGTAACACTGTTATCTTTCCATGAAAGCTGTACAAAAATTTTACGAACCAGCCTTTAAGATGTTGCGGATAAATACAACCAAAAAGCTGGGCTGAGAGCAATAAAGGAGTTTAGAAGGACCTACTGCAATTGTGTTTCAATAAAAGTTCATCACAGCACTGAAGCATCTGACTGGTCTGTTGCTAGGGCATTGCACTATTTTAGAACATCATATGGCGAAACACAAGCATTGCGTTATTGGGTTTTCATTATTGGAGGAAAAACCAATAACGATTCTTACAGATATTACAAAATAGGCTAATATCGGGCCGTTAATATAGGCGGACAGATATTATTGGCCGAATCCCTAGAAATAATGTAAGTTATGGATTCTTTCTGTGCGGCCTGGTACCAATTAACCGGGTCCCAGGGGTTGGGGGGCTAATGAGCTGGGATTGGGGACCACTGAGCTAGGATCTTTATAGTACATATAACTAACAGTAGTAAAATAACTACTACTCTGCATAATATTGATGGCTTCTATAGCCATAATGATAAAATTTAGATGTGTCAGTGTATTGCCCCTATATACTGGCAGGATCTGTAGTATTAGCGATGTATACGCTATGTTATACCACATACATTTAGGCTTTTTTGTTGTTGACCTGTAAAAAAGATATACATTAAAAAGGAACTAGAAAGGCTACAGATAAAGATACATAATAAGAAACAAATACTACTGATGTGTGTTTTATTTCAAATTTAATTTCTCATGTATTTATAATATTAAACTTGGGTCATTCCAGATTCAATGTTTATGCAAAACTAAAGTTTGTTTATGAAACAATTTTTCTATAACAATTAAGTTTGGCCCGCGACTTTGTCCCAGTTTTTAATTTTGGCCCACTGTGAATTGGAGTTTGACACGCCCTGGTGAAAAATACATTGTACGTCACTGACATCGACATTTGGAACAATCACCGCCCGCTCCTCATACTCTTTAAAACTGTCCTCATATATCTTTCTTTTCTCATTCATCAAGTTCTCCTACCTTTTTTTTACCTACACTGTTTCCTCAATTCAACGCTGTCCCTCTCCTTGATGGAACCTACCTGCTGTACAGCTTCAAGCTCTGTCTTTTGTAACATTTTTCTTTTTACACGGAACTAAGTCTTCTTAGTTCCATTTAGGGTTCTCCATTCATTTAACCCTCACAAATTTGTAAAACCATTCCCCACCCCCCATTCACACACATTTAAACTTTTCAGGCTTCAGCTTTATTATTTTTATTACCTATACCTAGTATCAAATACAAATGAAGGAGGATGACGTAGATGATAACTAGCACAGAGCGGCAGTGACAAGGTGTAAAGAAGATACAAGAGCTAAAGCTTTTTTTTTTCTTCCCTCTACTGGACTGAAAAGGAGGGAGGGGAGGTTTGTGTATGAGAGAGAAACACAAAGAGACTGAGGGGGAGGATGGGAAATACAGTGTGTTGGTGAGGCAGAGGAGACTAAACCCACACCTTCAATACTCTCGTTAGATCTCTAGATGACCGGCAGATTAGATTAGAAGTGTCAGGGATTGTTTATCAGTGAGGCAGAAACACCAGTGTCACTCACGTTGTTGGTGCTGGTGGTGCTACCGCTGTCTAGAGGCACGTCGCTCCCTGGTACCGGCGGTGAAGAGGAGTGAATCTGATTAAGTATTGACGTCCGTCGGGGGATAACCCATAGTTCATTATTTATTATTGTTATTATTCATTTTACAATGGATAGCTGCAGGGTGCGAGCCTGGCTTTTTCTATTGCTGCTATCGCAGAGCGGATCTTCTCTGGCATCACAGTTTCCTACACAGCTCGTGTGAGTACAATCTTTATTGAAATGTATATATTAATATGCAGTTGTCTTTTTTTCCCCCCAACAATGCCACTATGTTGTGTGTGCCCGTAGTATTACATTCCAATTTAACAAGTCACTCGCGTTACGTGCGCTCGGAGGGGCGTGACAGTGGATCGGAAAGGTGCTCGGTTCATTCATTAATTCACATGTGGTGGAAAGGATTTAGGTTTTGTTTTTTCGTTTTTTCTCTTTCTTCTTTTTAACAGGGGATTTTTGTATTTTAAACCATTCACAATTTAAATCCTACAATAGTGTTTCTTACTTTATTGACCTAGTAGAAATCATCTTTCTCGTAATACTTGGGCAGATATGTCCAATTGTGATATATACCTTTGAAACTTTATGTGCGTAATGTAAGCGTTTATTGTTATAAACAATTCCGTTCCGTTCTTTAACCAAATTTGTAATTACTTTAATTTAATCTAATGAATTAACCAAATGTGTGAATCTCAGAGTGAATGCTTGTTTGTCAGTAAAAATGGCTCTGCATTCCAATAAAGGGTTGTTCTACCCAGCCTAAACCTTTGTCCCCAATTCCCACAGCATTTGTTAATGATGACTGATAAATAGATTATAAAGATAAACAGATAAATGATAAATAGATGATAAATATAATTCAGATAAAAATAAATTATCAAGAATTTAAGTCTTTACCAGAGCACAACATAGATGTCATGTGACCTTTAAATTGTCAAATTTTGCACCTCATGTCAAATTGACCGTTACTTTTTATTACGTCCAACAACCATGATTACATTTGATTCATAAGACATTACCTAAAAATGCGAACTAAGATAAATCACATGTAAAAGTCATGCATCATGCTTAAAAATGCTAAAATGCTTATATCACTTTCTACGCCATCTGCTGTGGTAGGTATTGCAGGGAAAAGGCAGAAGTATAATGATAATAAATGATATAATATGGTATACGCCAAAGTTTGGCGGGCCAGATTAAAAAGATGAAGAGGCCACGTCCGGCCTTAGTTTGCCCATGCCTCCGCTATGTGATGATGCCAAACCCAAGCGAGTGCAGATTAACCAACCATCCTTCCGTTAACCCAGTACTTTTCCAATAGTGGGTTGACCGGCGTGAAAACAATTCTCTACTCAAGGTTTAAAAATTTAAATATCCGGGGCCGGGTCGCGGGGGCAACAGTCTGAGCAGGGACACTCAGACTTCCCTCTCCTTCGACACTTCCTACAGCACCCCGAGGCGCTCCCAGGCCAGCCGAGCGACGTAGTCGCTCCAGCGTGTCGTAGGTCTAGACTTTTCAGGAATAAACTTTTCCCTGGGGTCTGAGGAGTGTGATCCCCCGATAGTTGGAACACACCGTCCAGTCCCCCTTTTTGAAAAGAGGCCCCACCACCCCGGTCTGCCAGTCCAGAGGTACTGTCCCGGACTGCCACGCGATGCTGCAGATACGTGTCAAGCAAGACAGCCCCACAACATCCAGAGACTTGAGGTACTCAGGGCAGATCTCATCCACCCCCGGCGCCTTTCCACCGAGCAGCTTTTTGACTGCCTCGGTGACCTCAGTGCAGGAGATGGGAGGATCAGCTGCTGAGTCCTCAGCCTCAGCTCCCTCCGCGGAAGACATGTCAGTGGGATTGAGGAGATCCTCGAAATATTCCTTCCACCTCCCAACAACATCAGGTCAAAAGCCCCCCCCGCCCACCCCCGC
>NC_024312.1:10423666-10433201 GCF_000523025.1 Cynoglossus semilaevis | reverse complement strand
GTCCAATAACAAAACACCACTCGGATTTAGATCGGGGAGGCCGTTCTTCCCAATCACGCCCCTCCAGGTGTCACTGTCGCTGCCCACGTGGGCGTTGAAGTCCCCCAACAGGACGATGTAATCCCCGGGATGAGCACTGTCCAGTACCCCTCCCAGTGCCTGCAAGAAGGCCTTGGGAGACCCTACCAGAGGCATTAAGCCCCCGACAACATAGCTCCTAGGTTCATTCGGATACTCGAACCCCTCCACCACGTTAAGGTTGCGGTTCAAGGAGGGGGCATTGTGTTGTGTGGAACTTAAATTGAATAATTAAATTAAGAAGAACGACTTTAATATATGGTAAACAAAATGTCTGTATTATTTGCTGTAAACGTTATTTTTGTCAGTATTTAAGTAAAGATGTTTAATTCGACTAAACAACACAAAGATCCACTCGTATACACCCTCTGTAGGGTGGCATATTCATTTGAATATTTCTGTAGTAGAGACACCAAAACAGATCAGTCTGTCTGTTTTCCCTGTACTCTCTCTACACACTATTCCCCATTTCCTCTGTCTGAATAACAAGGGCAAAGTCTGACCCAGTTGCCATTTGTAAAGTGTGTGTATGTGTGTGTGTGTGTGTGTGTGTGTATTTGTGTCTGTGTTCATGTTTAATTGCCTGGTGTAGTAGAAAGCAAAAAGTCACACCCCAGAATAACAGCCAAAAAAAATATTTTGCTATTTCAGCACAAAAACTGAGAAGGTTTCTCTGAATCATTGTTATTTCAGCCAGTGATTACAGTGTGGCAGATGGTGGGATAATGAGCTCTTCCCTTCACTAAATGTGTAATTATATCTAAATTATCAAGATGAATTATTATAGATTGACAATGGAAATTTCTCAAAGATCTCAAAAACAGTCATTAAGCATAGTTTCTTAACCCTGGGAAGGTCTTAACCAATGTATGACAATACATAATGTGAGGCAAATGAAGTAGCATCCATCCATCCACCGCCACCCATCCATCCATCCATTTTCATCCGCTTATCCGTTACCGGGTCGCGGGGGCAACTGTCGCCACCCAAATCACATTGCACCGTACCAACCCCCTAAACCTTCCTGCGGGTGGTGAGTCCACTGGAAGGTACCAACCGCTCTAACTGGGATTCGAACTTGCCCAGGAGGTGAACCTTGGGGTTCCACACCAATGACAGAGACATTGCCTCTGGGCCAAAGTGCCACCATGAAGTTGCAGATATTTCTTTATTTTCTTTTATATGGTTAGGGCCATGTGGCAAATACTCTTATCCTTTGTTCAAGCAAGAACCATTTGCAATTGAAACTTGAAGCGCTCCTACTGGGGCCACACCTTGTATTACACAGCTAGTATTTTTAGTATCAGGTGGTTCATTTGCTAAATCCCTTGCTTCAACGATATGCTAATTTGTTTCTTGGAAAGACACAATTTGTTTCTTCAGTCATGCCAGCTCTAAGCAATGGTTGAATGACATTACAGAAATAACTGCACTTTGAAGCAGTAGTTAAAGTTAGGGCTAGAGAGGCAAGGGGCATGTGTTGAGATACAGTATATCGAGCAATGGATGTTATAATATATATAGCTGTGAACTTTTTTTGTACTTCACCTTTACTATGTGTGGTTATTTTACCTGGTTACAGGTTATTTTTTAAATATATTTTTTTTGTTTTGTATATAACAAACAGGATAACATAATGCCCTGGCAGTGGCAATTGGCTTTACCATTACAATAAATAGTGAAATAATTATTTAGTTTTTTTTTTTACATGAAATGTCAAATTTGTATTTTAATTGGTATTTTAATTGATAAATACACATTTATATATTTTATTTACCTAATGATGCCAGTGTTGCATATAAGCCTCTACAGTGGACCCCTGAGAATCCACTGTAGAGACTTATATGCAACACTGCCATCAAAACCTATTCTTATCATAGAAAATGACATTTTAATAGTTGTCCACTGTAGTGACCGTCATGCATGAAAGGGATAATCTGCTAACATCCACTGTTCAGGTTTCCCATATTCATTGACAGTGTGCTGCTACTAATGTTTGTACTTTATTGTATTTTTTCTAGTGTATTTCATTGTGTTTCTACTGTTGTTTTGCTATTGTAACGCTGCTGGAGCCTTAATTTTTCCAAATTCCTGAGGGATTAATAAAGGGAGAAGAACAGGGGCGCACATCTATTACCAGTGTAATTTTGCGTTTATAGTTATTCCTGTTATTGTTGTTCTCAGTGTTAAAATATTACCTAATCAAATATTGTTATACTGCCTGCAGTATTGCTGTTTTATTGCTGATTGTGCTGCTATGATTAAATGAAACGAGCCATGGGTTTACGGTAATGTGAATATTAAATGTTAAAATACACATTTCTCTGTTATTTTGTTGTTTTGAAGATAAAAATATAATTTATCAATCTTTCATTTGGGAATGTATAGATAATTAATATAATTAATATAGATAATTAAATATAGATATAGATATTAATATAGATAATTAGTACAATAGACTAATTGAACTCTTATGGAAGGAGAGGAGGATGTTTTTTGTGTATAAATATTCAGTTTTGGTAAGTAAAATGCATTCCTTTTTTACACTTTTTTAAACGTATATTCTTTTTAATGTAATTGTTGATGTTTTTTACATGTGGCAACTGTGGCTGAATTTATGGCTAAATTAGTTATCTAGGATGTTGCAAGCCATTATACATTTCTTCATAATATTGATGGTTTCTATAGCCATAATAATGGCTATAGAAATTCACATCTAAATAATTATTTAGATGTGAATTTATTCAGGACGGATGGCATGCCTGTCTGTTAGATATTGAACATGTGCTAACCATGTTAATGTGTTTTTATATTGCTTTGTTTCTCATGTTTTATTGATGTCATTGTCTCATTGTCCACACATATATGTGTGCATACATTAGCACATGGAATGAATAAATTCACGCACATGCACACAGGGATTTGCTCCTGCAAGCCTTGGAACCCTGTTCATAAATCAATATCTACCACGTCACTTAAATCATGAGGACATGAACCAAGTACGCTCCTGTTAACTTTAAAACTCACTGGTTGTCTTGAAATGTCCGTGCAAACATTTTACAGACCTGTCCGCTCTTATTTTTTTTTTTGCTCATCATGATTATATATAACCCTTTCATGCATGACGGTCACTACAGTGGACAGCTATTAAAATGCCATTTTCTAGGATAAGAATAGGTTTTGATGGCAGTGTTGCATATAAGCCTCTACAGTGGACGCCTGAGAATCCACTGTAGAGGCTTATATGCAACACTGCCATCAAAACCTATTCTTATCATAGAAAATGAAATTTTAATAGCTGTCCACTGTAGTGACCGTCATGCATGAAAGGGATAATATAAGTATCAGAAACAACTTATTTTATTATTATATTTGACACTGTTTTACCAACTCCCCCCTTTTTTGCTTTTTCCCCCTTTTTTGCTTTTTTCAGCTGTTTCTTTTACAGATCAACAGCAGATGGTTGCGTCACAGGATTTGTTTTGTTGTCACTCTTGCTTGACTTGACACTGAAATTGTTATTGCACGTCTTAGATACTGCCATGCAGCTCATTCTTGCTCTGTGTGGTCTA
This sequence comes from Cynoglossus semilaevis, assembly GCF_000523025.1. Classification (NCBI taxonomy): domain Eukaryota; kingdom Metazoa; phylum Chordata; class Actinopteri; order Pleuronectiformes; family Cynoglossidae; genus Cynoglossus; species Cynoglossus semilaevis. The sequence continues at coordinate 10,429,551 of NC_024312.1, read as the reverse complement.
CCAAAACGCTGTGTGTACTGCTAATCCTTGGTTTAGCATGGGTGTCCCTGTGAATTAAGTACAATGAACTAGTCATGTTGTTATAGATCAATGAATCTAGATAAATTTATGTGTGCAAATAATTATGCATTCTTCATTATGCATTTTTTGGCTCATCTTATGTTGCAGTGTTCCTTTTTGCAGTTTTTGGTCGCTCATTTACTTAGGCCATTCTTCTATTCTTCTATGCCCTGCCCCCTGCTGCTTGTGAAAATCTTTCACAGCAAAATTAATATTGTCTCAATGCTACTGTACACCATAAAATTAAAGATGGCAGTGTTGCATATAAGCCTCTACAGTGGATGCCTGAGAATCCACTGTAGAGGCTTATATGCAACACTGCCATCTTTAATTTTATGGTGTACAGTAGCATTGAGACAATATTAATTTTGCTGTGAAAGATTTTCACAAGCAGCAGGGGGCAGGGTTAGGTTGGTTTCGGTGGATAGGGGGCAAAGGGTGGCCCTGGACTGGAGGATATGGGTTTAAGAATAAATTTTATTGTGTTTTTTTCTGGCAGTGTCAAAGAATGGGTTGATCAGATGCAGAGAGAGCTTATCACTTTGGCAGACAAGGCTACAGCTGGAAAGAGTCTCACTCAGGTATGAACATACACAGACGACTTAAGGCACAGTGCACGTAAAATTATTAGAATTTACTTATTTTGGCTAGTGATTATGGTGTCAACATTAAAAAAGTAAATATATCATTAAATATTTACTTCAGACACTACACTGACTTTGATCAGCGAATTTAACAGATACAATTAATATATGATGCACTGCAACACTGGATCATGAAATAATTGAACAAATAAATGTTTATATGTTGTTTTTTTTTTACATAAAATAAATTGCTATTGCTATGAATTAATGACACATTTATATATTTAATTTTAAGATGGTTTAACAATAGTCATACCTATGAAGAAACAGCCAAAAAAAATTAGCCAAATAGGTAGCCCGAAATCATTAAAGTCAACTTAGTCAACAGAACATTAATAAATATTACCCTGTGTTAATAATGTATTTTAACATAAAACTGTGAGTGAAATAGACTGACAAAACTAATAGACCAGTCTTGTGGTCATTTGCATGTTGGGTACATATTCTAACAATATTCTATTTCCTGCATTTGTTTAGATCTTCGTGAGAAACCAGCATCTTTACACTGTAGAGCAAAACGATGCGGAGGAGCTAGTGGCCAGAGCAGCCAGGAAAATTGAGCAGCTATTGCGCAAGAGGTCCGCTGCTCTCAAGGTAAGACTTGTCTAGAAGTTGAGAAAGAAACAGAGTATCACAAATTAATACATTTAATTGTTGTCCATCAAGTATTTGTTATTTTGATGAGCAGAACCTATTTTCCATTCATAAGTTGTGTTCTGGCTGTGACCCAGGCCCCGACCAATCCGGTATGGAAAAAGTTTTAATTCACATTCTTTGATTTGGCAAAGGTTTTACACCATTTATCCGGGCTTGGGACTAGCACTATAAAACACTGATTCGTGTACCCTAGTGGCTGGTACTCACTTGAGTATACTGTAAAGGGGAAATATGCTGACTTTACCCATTAATGGAAAACCCATTTATGAGTATGATGGTTCACCACAGAGTTTCTGCAGAGAAGCAGAATCGTGAGATAATGTCTTCAACAGATCAGTTTTCAAGACGATCAGTTTACAAATGACTGCGAACAAGTGTTCTTGTGGTGAGGATTGCTATATAGCATATGCAACTTTTAGAGTATATATTAGACGTCTTTTATGGTGCTTGGCTTAGTCTGTTGAACATGGAACACTTTTTTTTGTTTAACAAGGTAAAACTTGGGCAGTTAAAAAAAATGAGCTGCAAAGTACAATGTACAATATCTTTTTAACCCTTTGATGCATGACCCATGATATACTGAGTTAAAAAAATGTTACTAAGTGTTTTTATGTGTTTTTAGACATAAAAATAAGAACTGATTTGGTTCTGTTTTTATACACCAATTTTTCTTTTTGAATGTTGACACAATTATTCTGCAGTTGCAAAGGCTGACCACTGTATGGCAGTGTTGGGTGATTCTCAGGTGTCCACTGTAGAGGCTTATATGCAACACTGCCATCAAAACCTATTCTTATCCTATCATAGAAAATGACATTTTCATAGCTGTCCACTGTAGTGACCGTCATGCATGAAGGGGTTAATGTAAGATAATACAAGGAAAAATGGGATGGTCATACACTATCTTGTAATTCAACCAGTAATGCTGCTATAGGTTTTAAATCATGCACCAAATCATGCGCAAAACCACATCAAATTACATCTGTCTGAAATGACTACTCTTAGTGGAAAGTCCTCTTCCTTATGAAACTATTACACAATGTATGTACACCAACCTCAATTTCAATGAAATTAGGACAGCGTCTAAAACTAAAGATGCACGGATTGCAGTTGTTTGCCTGATTTCGGATTGTTTGGTAAATCTATAATACCAAAAAGTACTGCAGTGTCCAAAACAGCTCAATTCTGAAGGAAAGAACAGCAGCTGTGTTGTTGTTAGCCAGTGCTAACTGGCCATAGTGGTATTTTGCGTATATATTGAAATGAAATTATAAATAGTGAGCTTGGAGCTTTTGCAGCCTAGTAAAAAAAAATAAATAAATAAGATATTGCTTAGATGGCAGATTGTGCGGCTCCAAAAAGATATGCTGCAAACTGTATTTTAAACCTCTATAGAAGGCGTTCACAGTTGTTACACAGCGCCATACTATTACAGATGCTGGCTTTTGGCCATTGCAGTAATATCAACCTGAGAAATCCCTTCCCTCCATTATTTCCAGAAAAAATGGACTCAGACCATGGACATTCCATTCCCTCCCACTCAATTCAAATACCGAATTTCAAGTGAATTTTGGCTTTTTGGCCGAAAATACTTTTATCACTGAAATAACACAGCCAAAACAGGTTACGATGATGCAAGCAAAAACCGCGGCCAGTGTGGTCTGAAAGTGCCAACATGTCTGCAAACTTGAACATGTCTGCACTGTGGATGTATTTCAATATATCTGAGAAAGACCCAAGGATAGTTTTTTTTTTATTTTTTATTTTTTTGCGGGAATAAAGAAGCGTGCACAAGAAATGATCCATGCCGCAATGGACACGCAATGAGAGCCCTCTTGGAGATGCAGAAACTCACAGAGCCGTGTGCCCAATAATAAATGCAATAGTACTCATAATTTATAATAATTTCTTACGGTGTTTCGGTTTTCGCCCTTCGTTTCCTCATTTTTGGTTTTTGGTTTCGGCCAAGTACGGTGTGTCCCTAATATAGATTTGTATGTGTGACATGACCAAAAAAGTTCTAATCTTCTTCTTCTAAAGGTGCATTGACAATAGGCCAGTAAATATAGGCAAAGTAGGCAATACTTTGCCTATATTTATCTGACTGAAAAGTCGCTGCTAAAATATTTAATTTGTTTGAGTCAGTGGGATAATGGAGGTTTTTGACCTATTCACTTTTTCAGGTTCAAAATCAGGTCTGAGATACCATATGTAACATGAGAATGAACCATTATTACATGTAGATTGATTTGGCAACACCAATTCGCACTCGTATAAGGCTTCATCAATGTTGTCTTATTAGGAATGGAAAAGTACTACCTTTTTCCATAAAGGTTCATGAACACATCTCCTGCCATGTTCCTGAGTTTATTAAACATCACCACTATCTTTCCCAGAACAGCTGGCATTGACAGAACAAATACATAATTGTGAGTACACAAGTGTTCTTGTTTGTAGAGGGCAGATATTGAGTGTTAAATGTTCAAAGTGTTAACATACCAAATGTTGACAGTATTTCCAGCCTCTGGACATTTATCACCATGAGTCTTAATTGTATCTCTGTAAATCTTTATGAATAACTGCAGGGCGCACTAATATTGGATTTTGTGACCTACATGATGGATGCTGAGATGAATAAATGATGTGAAGTGGAATTGGAGTAAGCTTAAAAATGAAGGCTGTTTGGTCTTAAAGACAGATAAGAGTAAGGGTGCGACGAAGAGCTGAATGTACTGTGTATATATATATATATATATATATATATATGTATATATACATACTTTTACATTACATTTTCTATACATTTCTGTTCATTTCTTGGACCGAAAAACTGAAACAAAACAATTTTCACCATAGGAATCAATGTCAAATGGATTAATCTGTTCCTGCTTATTCAAACTTTTTCAACACTATATACTATCGGTGCTGAGGAGCTGTGATTGCGCAATGTTCACTTTCTCACAAATTATTGTCTCTGAAATACTGTCGCCGATCAACTGCTATTCGTTGATCCAAATCAGTAGTATTGATTTGGTGATGGTTGACCATACTGTAAAGACAGGGCTGAAAGAGAGTTGTTCTCATTATATATATATATATATATATATAGTGATTTGTATCCCCACTGTGACAGGCTTCAGAATCATAATGTGAAGGGCATACATCACGTGGTCATCAGCTTCTGCTGTTTTGGAAACATAAATGCAAATAAGGCAGGCAGTGCAAAGTGAATTTATTGTCTTGAGACAATTCAAAGTGTCATTACTGAACAGTGGAAACAGCTTTAAATTTTCAGTGATTTTGAAAAGTGACATTTTAGAAGTATGTTAGTGAGCCAATTTGCATTCGTCCAGTTAGTCTCTAGTATTTATGTGGGCTTTATATACTTTTTTGACAAATACGCAACTTTAATTGTGTCTTTTACCGGGACTGGTCCAATAAACATTGACTCTAGCTGACCTTCAGGGAGCCATGGTTTACTGAATCACAGTTGTGTTGGTGCAAGCGTGTGTCTACGTGTGGCCATGATTCCACAAATAGTTGTCTAGCGGAGTAAGTCTACTAAAGGGCAGAAAATGAGTCACCTAGGAGAACATTTTCACACAAAATCAAAGTAATAAATAAAACAAGTCAATAAATATCCCGTTATTTATTGACTTGTTTTATTTGTTACAAATGTATTGTCATGATGTCCTGCACAATGATGCTCCTGGGTCTCTCTAACCCCCCATTCAAACATTAACACAGCTTGGGTGTGGTCATCACCATTGGTTTACTACAACATTTCTGGTTTCAGGATTCACAAGCGTTCTATAAAAATTTGTTACTGTCCATCCATCCAGCTGTCTTTGTCCGCTTATCCGTTACCGGGTCGCAGGGTCAGCAGTTTCCATGTCCACCACCCAAATAACACTGCACTGCACCAGCCCCTTTGTTCACCTTCCTGCGGGTGGTGAGTCCACTGGAAGGCGCTAACCGCCCTAACCGGGATTCGATCTTGCCCAGGAGGGGGATCATGGGGTTCCACACCAATGACATTTTTTAATGGTTTTTTATTTAAAAACAAAATTCTTTATTTCTTAGAAATTGGCGGCAACCGCTGAGGACCTGCAGGCGGCACATAAATGGAAGAATGAGTTTGAGGTAAGACAGCTTTATACTGCAATAGCTAAAAAATGTTTTTTACTTTTTTTCAAATATTGATATTAAGTTTACAAAGGGTCTCCAGGCTGTATGTAACGTATCAATGCATGATCAATGGTTTGGCATAAACCTAGGCAGTGTCAGCACCTTAATAAACCAAATGTTTGTTGTTTCAAGTTTGTTGTTTATATACTTCTTTTCTTTCGGCTCTGTCCCTTTTTTCAGGGGTTGCCACAGCGAATCATTGATTTCCATATTGCCCTGTTCTCTGCATCTTCGACTATGACTCCAACTATCTGCATGTCCTCCCTCACTGCATCCATATAGCTCCTCTTTGGCCTTCCTCTTTGTCTCCTACCTGGTAGCTCCATCTCTAACATT
>NC_024312.1:10421334-10423427 GCF_000523025.1 Cynoglossus semilaevis | reverse complement strand
TATATATATATATATATATAGCCATTGTCTTGGGAAGTACATATATATATATATACTGTATATATATATATGTACATATATATGTACTTCCCAAGACAATGGTTCGCTTGGAAGAAGTGTGTGTGTGTGTGATATGTGTGCGGGACTGTGTGTGATGTTCAACTGATGTGTTGGTGCATCCCTTATTAATACACATATACACATATCCTCTTCCAATTTCTTTAGTTTTTGGCTTTTTTTTTTTTTTTTTTTTTGCTATGATTTACTAGCAATTATTTACTGATCAGAAAGTCTGGGCAAGCTTAATATGGTAGCCTCTGTGTGTATGATTTTAGGTTTTTCCAAAACAACACTTGATATCTAAGCCTGGAATGGTCTAATTAAGGGAAGTGAAATTCTTCCCGTGGCACTTTGGCCCAGAGGCAATGTCTCTGTCATTGGTGTGGAACCTCAGGGTTCACCTCTGGGCAAGTTCAAATCCCGGTTAGGGTGGTTGGTACCTTCCAGTGGACTCCCCACCCACAGGAAGGTTTAGGGGTGTTGGTATGGTGCAATGTGCTTTGGGTGGTCACTGCTGCTCCCGCAACCTGGTAACGGATAAGCGGATGAAAATGGATGGCTGGAAATTTTTTCCTTGTGCCAGTGGTCAAGGGTTACCTCAAACAGAGGCTCTAATAATAAAATAAAAATTCCACCCATCCATTTTCATCCGCTTATCCGTTACCGGGTCGCGGGGGTAGCAGTCGCCACCCAAATCACACTGCACCTTACCAACCTCCTAAACCTTCCTGCGGGTGGTGAGTTCACTGGAAGGTGTTAACCACCCTAACCGGGATTCGAACTTGCCCAGGAGGTGAACCCTGGGGTTCCACACCAATGACAGAGACATTGCCTCTGGGCCAAAGCACCACTAACAGAAAAATTCAACTCCAATATAGTAAATTTGATAGAAGTCCAGACCACTGTCGTTATTAACATTAAAATGTGCGCAACTGACAAAAAAAATCAGGAAATGAATTTAGCTTTCCATCATCAATTTTACATCTATTACATCCTAAGGCTAACAAAAATAATGTTTTGCTTCTTTGCAGGATGTAGAAATTGCCTACTACAATGCAAAAGATAATGTAAGTGGATTTCTTTTTTCCTCCTTGGGTTGGTTGGTTTAAACGTGTCCTTGTCCCTTTTTCTATTTTTATCACAGGCTCTCGTTCCTAATTGTCTTTCATTTCTTCTTCTATTCACCATATACATGTGTGATTTTATTTATCTGTTTACTGTTTTACGACACTTCGTCCTCTTTGCCTCATTTGGATGATTTCTTTTCCATTCACCTAGCTTTCCGTCACCTTTCTTTCCTCTCTCGCTCTCTTTCCCTCTCGCTCACTCTCCTTCTCTCAGGTAAAAGAGCTTTCTCCCATGTTCTCCTCTAATTGACAGATAAGATGTATGAGCTGGCCACACTGCTGCTTTATTATGTAGGAAGTGACTGTTCCTTCGCTCTGTCTTTTGTTCTTTCTCTCTCTCTTTCTCTTGCTCTCTCTTTCACCCTCTCTCTCATTTTTTCTCACTGTCTGACTTCTACCTTTCTTTTTCGATTCTGCATTCTTTGTTCAATTTCCCAGAACGCTTTATATCATCTTTCACCAATCTCTGCATTCCTTCTCTTTTGCAAAATATTAATGATATTCTTTCTCAGCAAGCGCGGAGGACGTGACGAACTGTTCAATTCCTCTACTTATGGGACCCAAATAAAAAAAGATAATTAGTCAAGTACCTTTCTATAGAAATACCCATTTATTGTACACGTGTTTTGTTTGTTTGTTGTTTTAATTCACTGCTTTCCTTATTAATACATTTAAGATGTATTATCTTACATCTTGCTTGATTTTGGTTTAGATGAAAAAACATTTCCAAACATTACAGGTATTAACCCTTTGATGCATGACCCATGATATACTGAGTTAAAAAAATGTTACTAAGTGTTTTTATGTGTTTTTAGACATAAAAATAAGAACTGATTTGGTTCTGTTTTTATACACCAAATTTTCTTTTTGAATGTTGACACAATTATTCTGCAGTTGCAAAGGCTG
>NC_024312.1:10420345-10421307 GCF_000523025.1 Cynoglossus semilaevis | reverse complement strand
AACCTATTCTTATCATAGAAAATGACATTTTAATAGCTGTCCACTGTAGTGACCGTCATGCATGAAAGGGTTAATTTAAAAGATGATTCTTTGTGAACAAGCTGTAGTTTCAGAAAAAGCAGCAAACCCTACAGCAGATATTCTGTATGATCTTTATTTTCTCAACCACAGCTGGATGTAAATGCAACTGAAGGAAGAAAATACAGGATACGGCCAGACTTTCAGGAGGACAAGCTATTCAGACGTTTGACCGATCATAACCACACAGCTGTTCACATCCCTACTGACATTTATGACGGCTGTGAGTACACGAACATGTACACAAACACATACTGTAATTGTGGGTGCAAATAAAAAAAACAAAAAAACAATGTAGACATTTCAATACAACGGAAAATACCTTTCACGTTATAGATGTATTATAGCTTTTGTTAGCCTAAATAGATTCTTCTAGCATAGTCTAGTGTCCTTGGGATAAAGTCAAACACTGACTCATCCAAGTCTAGTGTTCATACATTTTGTAAAGAAATTATTCATAAATTAAAATACCCCTTATGTAAACATCAAAAGCGTAGTTATATTGATCATATAAAATAATAATGATTAAGAAAACATTTTAGACGACAGTGAGCAAGACAGTGTGACAGAGTGTTGGGCCACTAAGCATAGGAGAAGGTCTGGGAATGAGGAGTGAGAGAGAGAGAGAGAAAGAGGGAGCGAGAGAGAGAGGAGGGTGTCTAGTGGGAAAATCTATCATCTAAATTGAGTCCTCTATCCCAGTCCTTCTTCTACACTTAGTGGCCCAACACTCTGTCATGCTGTCTGTCTCTCTGTCCCTTGCTATGTTATTTTACCCGTTTTTATAACAAGAATATAAAATGTGTTCTTAATTATTATTATTTTATATATATATATATATATATATATATATATACATATATATATATATATATATATATATA
>NC_024312.1:10416599-10420331 GCF_000523025.1 Cynoglossus semilaevis | reverse complement strand
TATGGGGGTCTGGAATGAATTATTTGTTTTTTAATTCTTTTTAATGGGGAAAATTATATCCAGATGCGAGTGGATCGAGACGAGTCCTGTTATAGAACGGATTCGATTCGTATCTTGAGGGTCCACTGTACAAGTGACATAAGTTGAGAATTCTGTGTTACATTACAATAAAACATGTATACAAGCCACTAAAGAACACTTAATAAATGACTGACTAAATGAAACTTAAACCAACAGCACTGTATTAAGTCTGAACTACGTTCAGTCACACCATAAAACATTATAAAGCACAACTGGTATAAGGTGCCAAATTCTGAACTGCATAAGAAAGAAAAATCAAACCAAAATCAGGACGGCAAAAATGTTTCTTATAAAGGGAATGTGCTCTCTACCTTTTTTTTCTTCTATAGCAAATGTAAAGAATCATACCAATTGTCAAATTGAGTGTAAATTCTTAAAAGTCTGCAAAGTTTACATGCCTATTACAACTGTCATTTTCATGTGCTATCGCTGTCCATCCAAAGCTCATAGTCTAGGCTACAACAACCAGGAGCTAGTCTACTGTATAATACGTGAATAAGATGACTTCATTAGTGACCAACTGCGATTAAAATCGTGCACTTGTATTATGTCTGACTGTGCTCTGGTATTGCTCTAAAAGGTTAGCTATCAGGAAGGATGCTAAGCTAAACGAAAATGATCAATATCATGAATGCACATTTTGCTTAATGGAGGAAAAAGTAAAAGTAAAGTAAAAATCTGCGAGTGCACGCAACTTTATTATAGATAGATACAGTTCATAGATAGATAGATAGATAGGTAGATAGATACATACATACATACATACATACATACATACATTTAACATACATACATACATATATACATACATACATACATGCATACATACATACACATACATACATACATACATACATACATACATACATACATACATACATACATACATATATACATACATACATACATTTAACATACATTTAACAATACATACATACATACATACATACATACATACATACATACATACATACATACATACATACATACATACATACATACATACATACATACATACATACATACATACATACATACATACATACATACATACATACATACATACATACACAAAGACATATAACCTCTCCAGGGCTAGAGAAGCTGCTACAGCTGCAAGGATTTTATGAACTCGAAGAGGAGCTCTTCATATATCGTTTAACGTGCCTTTCTATCGGGCATCAACCTTTCGTTTACACATTGCATTTATTGCACTGATATTTTGGAATAGTTCAGCTCTACCTTTACATGCCCTGGTGGACTAATAAACTAAGACAGCTATAGCAGCAATATCTTAATACGCACTTTACTGAGAGCCCTAGTCTAGTTTTCAATAAATCCTTGCTATTTTTACTTCTTTTGTCTTGGGCGCTTTCTTGTGTACGAACGGATATTGTACACAGGGGCTATTGTGGGAAACTCACATTTAGCATTTAGCTGATGATTAAAGGCCTGGCCAGTTGTAGCAGGGCTAGGTCCGCCACAATTGGGGCAGTGTGGTCAAAAAGGCGTCAAGTTTCATTATATTCAAACTTTCACTCAATATGTTCGAGGGTGTGCGTGTATGTATATATATAAATATACACACACAACATGAGGCTTGAATCTAACAATGTTATCTAATGGCAGGCAAGAAGCATAGATTTTATACTACTGAAATGACTTTATGGGCTGGATCCAGCTTCCGGGCGTTGACACAAAACATTGCAACAAAACTTTAAATACAATACAGCCTACTCTTCTAATACTTTATTGTGGAATTTTTAATTATCAGGAAAAGGACACGGACAGCAAGTTATATGCATTTTAAATGAATTGGTTTTCTCAATAATATATATATTTGTATCCATATGGATTTTCAGCCACCATCATCTTGAATGAGCTGAACTGGACGGAAGCTCTGGAGGATGTGTTTAGAAAGAACAGAGAAGAAGACCCAACCCTTCTGTGGCAGATTTTTGGTAGTGCAACTGGTCTGGCTCGCTACTACCCAGGTAGAGACCCCAATTTTTTAATCTTTTGTGTAATTTTTGTGCTGAGATAGTGAGAGTTTCTACGGATTTGACGCATGCTCCCTTACATATTTGTGGACACTTTGGTAATTACATCATGGTAATATTTAATGAGTTCTTAAGCAAATGTATAACTTGGACAGATGGGGTCGCGGTGCAGAATGCTAGGTCTGATTTTCTAATTTTCTTTATATGGTTTCTTAGTTTTATAGAGATATCTTGCATTTCCCAGTAGCAGTAACTACAAAATTGGACGCGTATGGAGAAATGTTAAGCACTGAAATGAAAAACTTATTTCAAACTTTTATTTTTAATTGATCGACTGAGATCAGATAACAACGCAAGGCAAGTTTACCCTAACCTTTGACAGGTAAATTGAGTTACTACAGCTACATATTTTAAAAAAGACTTGTTTGAAATAAGATCTTTGTACAGATGAGTGGTAGAAATGCTTTTTTTTTTTTTTTGTCTTTCACAAAAGTCCTGCACTAAATTTTCCTTTTACCCTAATTGAATTCCTAATAAGAATTAATTTTATGTATTAGAATTTGTTTTAATATTTTTATTATTTTATTACATTATTTAGTTGTAAATTGTTCTTGTCAACATAAGTAAATCCAAATGCTATTTAAGTCAGATGACATTCCATAAAAAAAGGTTTCTTTTACATCCAACATTTGGATTTCAAATTTCTTTTTCGCAAAACTTACCCTTTGAACAAGTGGCTCTTCCTGCTAAAGATATATAAATATGATTATGATACCACTGAAGTGATTCTTAATACTGATCCTTAAATCAGGCAGCTTTTTATCTCCATATTATTGTTATAGTCCTTTTTTTTTTTAATCTCACAATTGATTTGTTCCTATAGCTTCACCCTGGATGGATGCACGCAAGACTCCAAGTAAAATAGACCTTTATGATGTCCGCAGGCGGCCATGGTAAGGGCACTGGCCACATACACTTGATAAAATAAAATGTAGGCTAAACTGCGCCTACTTAAAATGTATCACTTTTTATATACTTTCTATTAATGCACAAATATGGGATGACATACGAGCTTACATTTGAAGTAATTCTGTGTAGTACAATATAAGTACCTTTTAGGTCTGTAAATCAAATGTTACTTTTGTGTAATTCCTTATATGAATTTATATATGTATATGTATTCATACATAGTGTATATCTGATATATACTGTATGTGTGTGTGTACCATATTTTCCGGATTATAAGTTACTTTTTCCATCCTTTGGCTGGGTTTGCAACTTATACTCAGGTGCAACTTATATATTAAAATTGCACATGTTTGTTATTTTTACACAGCCACAAGAGGGCACTCTAGCCTTGTGTACCAGTATCTGCTACTCCTGTGAGTTGTACTTTGTTTTTCATCCTTTGGCTGGTGCGACTTATATTCTGGATTGACTTATAGTCCGGTAAATACGGTATATATATTTGATCTGTATACTGTATACTGAATATATATACAAAAAGTCTGAATATATATACAGAAAGTCTGAATATATATACAAAAAGTCTAAATATATGTACAAGAGGTCTGAATATATATATACAGAAAGTATGAATATATATGTATGTATATATATATATATATGTATATATATATATATATATATA
>NC_024312.1:10407126-10415929 GCF_000523025.1 Cynoglossus semilaevis | reverse complement strand
CAGGCAGGATGGAACAGCTGGAGAAAAGCATCAGAAGTGATCTGTGATAGAAGAGTGTCAGCTAAGGTGAAGAGAAAGGTTTACAGGACGGTTGTGAGACCAGCCATGATGTATGGTTTAGAGACACTAGCAGACAGGAAGACAGGAAGCAGAGCTGGAAGTGGCAGAGTTAAAGATGCTAAGATTCTCTTTAGGAGTGACAAGAATGGACAGGATCAGGAATGAGGTCATTAGAGGGACAACACAGACAGGAAGGTCTGAGAAAAAGCTAGAGAAGCCAGATTGAGATGGTTTGGACATGTGCAGAGGAGGGACAGTGGATACATTGGTAGAAGAATGCTAGAGATGGAGCTACCAGGTAGGAGACAAAGAGGAAGGCCAAAGAGGAGATATATGGATGCAGTGAGGGAGGACTTGCAGATAGTTGGAGTCAAGAGTAGAAGATGCAGAGAACAGGGCAATATGGAAAACGTTGATTCACTGTGGCAACCCCTGAAAAAAGGGGCAAAGCTGAAACGAAAAGAAAATATATATGGCATGCCGTTCAGGAAATGAATCCTTGAATATATACAGAAAGTCTGAATATATTCATACAGAAAGTCTGAATATATATAAAATATATAAATAAAATATTGATTTGTTCACAGGTTCCTTGTCGACTTGCGGCAAATGTGTTGTTCTGTACTGGATTGTTCATTCTGTCTTCCACGTTGCGAGTAAAGCGTGGTCCGTAAAAAAAAAAAAAAAAAGGAAGAAGAGAAGCAGCATTATAGCATTATATATACAGTTTGTGTGTATGTATGTGTGTAAAAGTAAAAAAAAAAAAATAATTGCTTGCTCTCTAATGATTGTCGTTGATGTAGGTACATCCAAGGAGCTGCTTCCCCCAAAGATATGCTGATCCTCGTTGATGCGTGAGTCCCTTTATTAATCTTAACTGATCCTTAACGTTTGATTGGTTGCTCTACCACATACAAACATCTGTGTATGTATTAGTTTTGTCTACTGGGCCTACTGTATTACAAGACAAGGAACTTGTTGTGTGTTTCTTGACAGGAGTGGAAGTGTGTCTGGCCTAACTCTTAAACTTATCAGAACCTCTGTCACTGAGATGCTTGACACTTTGTCCGATGATGACTTTGTCAATGTAGTTTACGTGAGTATGAACAAGATCACTCTTTTTCCAGCAATTGTGCTGCTTATGTTAGAGGGTACATGATGCAAAAAAAAAAAAAAGACAAGATTAGAATGCGGCATTTTCCCAACTCGCCTCTCAATTTTGCAGGTACAGGTACTATTAAAGGAAGGGATGCTGTTCCGTGGATAGTGTTTGACCATGTTAATCTGTCCGTTGCTCAGCACAGATGTGCAGTACATTCAGATATTAATGAGCTTAATAAAAATACTAATAATATTAATAATTTACTAATCATTTTTATGACCTAATGTAGTCCTCTTCCAATCTGTATTTAAGCACATATCCCCCTTTGTAATGCTTCTACTTGCTAAATTCATTTTTACACACTTTTATTTACTTTACACAGTGTGTACACAAAGCTTTGTCCTTCACCCTGCGCACCTTTCCAATTTCCAGGCATCAAGGCTTACAGAGAATACTCAGAAAATTAATTTGTAGGACTATGCTGCAGTAATTATAAATATTTGTTTAGTTAAGAGTGATTTTAAATACAAAAAAAAAAAGTTTCAGATTAATTTTAGGACCGGTATTATTTCCTGGGCCTAGAGACCCATTATGATGGACATGTTGGCTCAATTTAAGAGTCATTCCCAAATTTTGGTAGACCATATAGTTGTTAAGACTGGCACATTAGGAGAAGACAAACACTGAGTATAAGTTGCACTGGTCAAAAAAAAAAAAAAAACACATATAAGTTGCGCCGGAGTATGAGTCGCACCAGTGCCCTCTAGTGGCTGTCAGTTTAGAAATTACGGACATTAGAAAAGCTCCATCCAAATGTTTTCACTTCCGATCCGATTGACTTGACAGTCAATCAACATGTAGTTCAGCCGGATATGACTTTTTTTAGTTAGAAAACATTAATAATTGGAGCAGTAATAAAAAAGGGGGCCTCGCCTGTCCTTGTATCGTGTGTCCAGGATGAGCGTGCGTTTCATTGTTTTTATTTTGCTGTCCTTTTTTTTTTTTTTTTAAAGTGACGTCTTTTATCTGACCCCAAAATAAGGGTCTGGGGAGGGGGGCAGTGAGAGAAAATTGATTGGTTTTCTTTTAGGCACTAAGGGGAACTAATTTCAGTAATAAACAAACCATAGGTATCTCACCTACATTTGCTGACTATTATAATGGAACTGTACCTGCATATGGTTTTTCAAGACTTTACTTGATTCTGCTTGCAGTTTAACACCAGGGTGAAGAAAACAGCATGTTTTGATCATCTGGTACAAGCTAATGTGAGGAACAAAAAGGTGCTGAAGGATGCTGTACAGAACATCACGGCTAAAGGAATAACAAACTACACCAAAGGCTTTGAGTTTGCTTTTGAACAACTCTCAATGGTGAGATTTTATACATATTTTAAACTGATGCCTTAGAGGCTCACATCACAATTTATACTTTAGACTTCAGGGGCTAATATCACTACATATACCAAAGGACTTTAGAGGCCTACATCACAACTTATACCAGAGGACTTTAGAGGCCTACATCACAACTTATACCAGAGGACTTTAGAGGCCTACATCACAACTTATACCAGAGGACTTTAGAGGCCTACATCACAACTTATACCAGAGGACTTTAGAGGCCTACATCACAACTTATACCAGAGGACTTTAGAGGCCTACATCACAACTTATACCAGAGGACTTTAGAGGCCTACATCACAACTTATCTACATCACAACTGAGGACTTTAGAGGCCTACATCACAACTTATACCAGAGGACTTAAGAGGCCTACATCACAACATATACCAGAGGATTTTAGAGGCCTACATCACAACTTATACCAGAGGACTTTAGAGGCCTACATCACAACTTATACCAGAGGACTTAAGAGGCCTACATCACAACATATACCAGAGGATTTTAGAGGCCTACATCACAACTTATACCAGAGGACTTTAGAGGCCTACATCGCAACTTATACCAGAGGACTTTAGAGGCCCACATTACTATAGCAGATGAGTTTTAAAGGCCTACATCACAACTTATAGTGTAGTACTCTAGAGGCCTACATTACTTCTTATCCAAGAGGACTTCAGGGGCTTATATCACTACATATACCAGAGGGCTAGTATAGGTGTATTTCACTGCCATCTGCTGGATCGGTCAGTTAATTTGGTAAAATGATACACATAAATGTCAGAAAATTAAAAATGACACTGTTGTGTATTTAACACAGTTATTTAGTCTTACTGTAAAATTCAGACACGCCATTAAATAAAACAATAGGTTTTAAAGTAATGAATGCTGTGCAAGTATTCCTTGACCAGAAAGTCACATTGTAATGTAAGAACATTCTTTCACTGACCGAAAAGTAGGATTGTGTGTAAGTTACATGTGATAATAGATAAAACAACAATCTCTAAATCTTTTATTTCTTTTGTAATTAGATGAATGTTAGTAGAGCCAACTGCAATAAAATAATCATGCTGTTTACTGATGGAGGAGAGGAAAGAGCTCGGGCCATATTGGAGAGATACAATGCGGACAAAAAGGTAATCATTGACCTCAGTTGTTACTTTTCCTTTCTGCCTCCCGTACTTTCCACTACTTTTCCGGTAACTTCTTATTTCTCTGCAGAGCTTGACTCAACTCCACACTGAACCCTCTGCAAGACATTAAACCTGAATTGTTATTTCTCTGCATTCCACCTTAACATAGGTTAACTTAAGCTGCCAATTCATCCTCTTATTGACTTTTAGTGAACGCTCACTAACGATGTTCAACAACACATCGTAAACTACCTGCCTAAAGAATATAATCATGTCAGACACTATCTTAAAATTCCAATTTATTTTTGGAAAACTTTGGAATCAACAGCTATATTTCTAGATAATCCCTACCTCATTTTTTTACCTTGCATTATCTAGACTGTGGTAGTAAACCCTTTTCTCCTGAAGAAAATATGTGCAGTGTCTTCATTTTCTCCATTATAGATCCAGAGATTAAATTTGTTTATACACACTTTAGAATACAGTTTACTAGTAATGTTACGCAATAAATAAACGCAAATGAAAAAACGTTTTGTTTAGATTGCAATACTGTTTAAATGTGTGCTTTAGGTGAGGATCTTCACCTTTTCTGTGGGACAACACAACTATGATAAAGGACCTGTTCAGTGGATGGCCTGCTCCAACAAAGGTATTCAGGTGTTAAAATAAACATCCTTGCCTCCTGGTACTTTTGATATTTTATGATTTGTTAATTTTCTTTTTCCATACTTGTTTTATGTTATGTTATTACAATGATTGCAGATACATACGTATATACCTATGAAATAACCCATCCAATTCATGCTGCTGTAAATCTAACTCCAACTTTAGATTCTGTTCCCTGTTAATCACTGACATTTGTACACTTTCCTTATCCCTTTGATGCATGACCCGTGATATACTGAGTTAAAAAAATGTTACTAAGTGTTTTTATGTCTTTTTAGACATAAAAATAAGAACTGATTTGGTTCTGTTTTTATACACCAAATTTTCTTTTATTCTGCAGTTGCAAAGGCTGACCACTGTATGGCAGTGTTGGGTGATTCTCAGGCATCCACTGTAGAGGCTTATATGCAACACTGCCATCAAAACCTATTCTTATCATAGAAAATGACATTTTAATAGCTGCCCACTGTAGTGACCGTCATGCATGAAAGGGATAAATAACTAACTGTAGATTCTGAAATTATTACAGGTTACTTCTATGAGATCCCGTCCATTGGTGCTATCAGAATAAACACGCAGGTAAGGTTTACACTTTATTTTAGTCACTGTCGGTGTAATTATATAAAGTTATTATTTTTAAGAATTCCTTTTGCATAGAACAAAAAAAAGCTCAACATAGACAAAAGTATAATTCAAACGCTAACAAGCATGCTATAGTTACACCAGTCTCCTGACATTCAGTTAAACACAAAAACAACCCCAGAGTTAACCAACAGAATTATACAATTATTTATGCAGTATTAACACTCGTTTTACTCTTCTAACAACCAAGTTACTATCTGAGAAGGAGTACCAGTCCTTAAGATGTTGCCTGTTTTTTGTTTTGTTTTTTTTTGGTTTTTTTATAAATCCACTGTACTTGTGATATTAATATGAATCCAGTTCAAAAATGGGTGGAAGATGTGTTGTTGAATTAAACCCATTTTCTTTTGTTTTGTGTCTTATCCAGAATATACTGAAAGTAACTGTATTCATTTTTCTCTTTTCAACAGGGTTGACTTTATTATTATATTTTTTTTTCCAGGTGCATTAACCAGTACTGTGAATAAAGTGTTGTTATGTTTTGTTCTGAGAAGTGACCTTAAAGTAAAAACCTAAAACAAAAATTTACTTTTTTTTGGATTTTCGAAGACATTCTATAGTTTACATACAACATCAATTGAACATGGTTTTGATTATTAATTAATTTTGATAGATCGAGATTGAGAAGGAAGACACATCTATTGCTCTAATCCCTGTAGGCAATGGTGGATGTTGGTTCTTCTTCTTCTGGCACTAATGGGTATCTATTTACATCAGGGAAACCGGGCAGAGAGAATCCCGAATAGAGAGAAAAATACTGGTGCCGAACCCTTTTTAAACTTTTGCAGAAGTCACAGGTTGTGATGCAATCTTTTGTAAGCAATTATAAGAACTGTTGTATCAGGCAAGACTGTGAAGTTCATCATCATAAACATCACAAAATAATTTGGATGTATGATTCTTTCAAATGGAATGGATGTTTTAAAAGCAAAAGCTAATTGAGAAAAAGAGAAAAACAGTTCGACGAAATTCTGATCACAACCGATTACACACTAAAATCACAAAATTTGAAGAACTTTTCTTTGTGTACATTGGTCATAATATTTTACTTTTTAGGAATACCTCGATGTCTTGGGGAGACCTATGGTTCTGGCAGACAAGCAGGCCAAACAAGTCCAGTGGACCAATGTGTACCTAGATGCCTTGGTATGACGTGTTTCTGTGTCAACTCCCATATTCTTTCTCTTTCTCTTGCAGTACTTTCTTACCACTGTTTATGTAGAGCTTTTTTTCAAGCATGTATATATGTTTTCTTCTCAACTCCTAACACCAAAGAGGACTGTGGGACAGTTATTCCAAATGATAAAACATCAAGCTGTAAATTATTGAGCACAGCAAATACTGATTGTGGCTGATGGTGTTTTCTCGAAGGGACACTATTAAAACAGCCATGTTCAGTGCTGTACACGAGATTTAAAATATAATTTTCACATTTCCTGACTATAAGTCGCACTTTTTTCATCCTTTAGCCGGGTTTGCAA
This sequence comes from Cynoglossus semilaevis, assembly GCF_000523025.1. NCBI lineage: Eukaryota > Metazoa > Chordata > Actinopteri > Pleuronectiformes > Cynoglossidae > Cynoglossus > Cynoglossus semilaevis. The sequence continues at coordinate 10,409,446 of NC_024312.1, read as the reverse complement.
CTTACGAATACTCAGGTGCGACTTATATATTAAAATATATAATTTCACAAAGAACACTCTAGTCTTGTGTACCAGTATCTGTTACTCCTGTACCACTGAAAGCGTATTCGTACGTTATTTTCACATTGACCGCAGCTAGAGGGCACTCTATCTGACTGGTGTGACCTATACTCTGGAGGGACTTAGAGTCCAAAAAATACGATACTTTTTGCTTTTGTCTTACACAGTACTTCAAATATAGTTTGGCAAATGGCTCATTCCTACAGTCTATGAAGAAAGGCTAACATGTTTATGCTTTTAGATTTTATTAGCTAAACGCAAAACATTATGTTTCTGGTCATTCCTAGGCATGTTCATGTAAGTTGAACTTTTTTTCAACCTAATACAGTACAATCAACCTTAACCATTTGTGGAAACAAATAACTGGATGTGCACATAAAAGAAACATAGTTTTATGAAGGTATCATTTAAATGTATAGTTTCTGTAAATTTTTGTTGAATATTGTATTTGCTTCATTGCCACATGCTAGTTTGTTCCACCTGCAGGAACTGGGTCTGGTCATAACAGGAACACTACCAGTCTTCAACAGAACCAAGACTATAGATGACAGGAATGGCGAGGTGCAGTCCAAAAAAAATGCTTATATTGGCAGTGGAGAAGGCAACCAGAAGTGATCATTTAAAGTTGTTTTTTTTTTTGTTTTGTTTTTTTCAGCATCAAAACCAGCTGATTCTTGGGGTGATGGGAATTGACGTGTCTTTGGGTGATATCAAGAAACTCACACCACGGTTTACAGTAAGTTTGTGGTTACATATAGAGCTAAAACAGAAAGTGCCTTGAGACATGGATTTGAAAGTGTTCTGCATAAATATACAACAAATTATTAAGAGGTTAAACTACTTGCTATCAGGTAAAATGAGAATTTTGTCACTCATAAAATTTAGGATATGCTAACTGCACGTTAGATTTATGCATACATTTCGTTCTCACTTGTCCTCTGAGCCAGCAGCTCGGCCCTTGAATAAACAAGAGAACTGGCTGCGGTTGCCGGTTTAGGATTGCAGGTATCCATAGGATACATTTAGTGATAATGCTTCGTGAAAGGAGCAAAGAAAAAGTAGAGAAAGTAGGACCAGAAGGCTGTTGCCGTGAGCATTGGCACCATCTTAATGTCTCAATAACAAAAAAAGATAAACACAACTGAATAAAGAATAAAGCTATAAATAGGAAAGGCAATTACATTCATCCTTCGCTTTCTCAAAAATGATGGTCTCCGAAATACTGTTGCTGGTCAACTGCTTTTCATCAATCCAAATCAGTAGCAACTTTTCCACTTCTTGTAATGTCTGAGATCTCTGGTTGGTGATCACAGTCACTCCTCTGGCAGCCTCAGCTTCTTTTATTGCTTCTTTGTTCTTAAGGATGGTACAAATCGACAACTTTGCTAAGCCATGCTGTAAAGCCAGATCTAAAACATGAGCACCGTTCTCATGATTTCATAAAATCTTTCTTCACTTCTATTGTTGTTCTCACTACGTTCCTTTCCACCTTGCCCATGGTGATATATAAAATAAAATATATATAATAATAATATTTATAATAATAAATGTGTATATCTCGAGGGCAGAATTACGCCACACACTCACGCTTGCTGCTTGTGTTGTACTGTTGGCTTGTTCGGCAACTGAGTTATGATACAACAACCAGGACAATTTGAAGTTCATAGTTTTGTTCGTCAACCGATTTATTCGACAACTTCCACTGTACTGTCTTCCACTGAGATTCCACTGTACTACTATTCAAATTTTTTCTTGCTAATAATGAAACTACATTGCTTGTCATTACTGTGGTCATTCATTAGAACGTGGTGTCTCGTAGTTTATACTGTATGTTAACACTGTTTTTTGTTTATTTTTTTATAAGATTGGTCCAAATGGTTATTACTTTGCCATTGATCCTAATGGATATGTCCTGCTGCACCCTAACCTTCAACCCAAGGTAAGTACAGTGTATGGCACCATGCATCACTTTGCATATAGTAGTTACACATTTTGAGTGATTATATCAACCTCGGGCCACGCAACACGAGTATACAAATAGTAGTACAGATCGTACATCATATTACTGAGCCTAGCAGATGTTGCAGGCTCTTTTGAAACTTTCTTCATCTGTCTACACAACCTGAATTATCGATGAAAGCTCTTCATCCAGCAAAATATAAACATTCTTGATTCTCAAAAGCTTTAAATTAGAACATAAACTATTTTCTAGGGGAGGTGGGGGGGTCTTCTTTTTTTTCTTTCGGCTTTGTCCCTTTTT
>NC_024312.1:10394307-10405862 GCF_000523025.1 Cynoglossus semilaevis | reverse complement strand
TTTCTACTTTCCCTTTCATTTTCCTCATTCAACAACTCCTCAAAGTATTCCTTCCATCTTCTCAGCACACTTTCCTCACTTGTGATTACGTTCCCCTCTCTGTCCTTAATCAACCTCACCTGCTGCACATCCTTCCTTACCATCTTGTTCTTTTTTCCTGAGGTAGTTTTGGCATAACTTGGACCTATGTTTTGGGTTCATTATCTTGCTGTAGGATGAACCTCTGACCAACTAAGCGCATATCAGAGGGTATCACATGGCACTGCTGAATGCAGTGATAGCCGTTTTGGTTCAGGGTGCTGTTCACTCTGTACAAGTCACCGACCCTGGATCCAGCAAACCAGCCCCAGACCATCACATTTACTCCTCCATGTTTGACAGTTGATGTCACACACTTTGGAACCTTCCTCTCGCATGATGAACCGAAGATTTGAATTTTTGATTCATTAGTCCGTAAGACTTTCTGTATATATATTCAAACTTTCTGTACATATATTTAGACTTCTGTATATATATTTAAACTTTCTGTATCTATATTCAGACTTTCTGTATATATATTCAAGGATTAAGTTCCTGAACGGCATGTCATAATATATATATATATGTATATATACACATAAATATATATACGTACATATGTATATATGCATATATATAATGTAACCTATACAGTGTACATACAAAATTTATGTATACTGTATATGTTACAAAAAGGCCTGATTGTTCTTTAGATAAATGCCAGATAAATAAATCAATATTTTAATTTAAATCATCTAATAAAATATATTGTTTATGAACATTAAAGGGATTCTTGATTTAAGTTTTAAGTTAAGTACACCTTTGTAGAAAGAATCTTACGCTTATCCCAAAAAAGCAGGTTTGCACTTGACCACAACACCCCACCTTGTGATAATGCTTTGAAGAATCCAAGTGGATCAGATTCCACCTTCTGCTGTTTTAAATTGGTGCACTAGATTAAATCTACCATTTTATAGCTGCATAAAACCACTCAAACGTAAGGGTTTTTTAAAGAGCAGACATTAATAGGGTGTACTGTCACTTTGTATCAAAGTTGGTTTATATTCTGAAGTCTGAAGTCACAGATATGCTGACAAAGGCTGAAATTGAATACTTTCCCTTTGTGCCAGAGTTTTTATTAAGCTCATATGTTACAACAATAATTGCCTTTGGTTGGGTGTGATTGAAAAGTACTTTTTTGGTTTGTAATTCACGTCCACTATACTTTATTTTATGTATGTTTTGTAGAGTATATGACTGTTGGCCATATCTTTTCAATGTGGCTGTTAAATGGTGAACTGCATTTTATAATGGTGTATTAAATCAATACAGCTGGCTTGGAAACGGTGATCCGATCTAGTGTGTTGAATAACAAACCCTGTCTCCAGCCCCATCATTGCTCTACAGTCTCTCACGATCCTTTGATATGTCACTTGATTCTTGTGTGCACAGTTGTTTAAAACTAAAATATTATCTACTCAACAGAACCCCAAATTCCAGGAACCTGTTACTTTGGATTTTTTGGATGCTGAGTTGGAAAACGACATAAAAGTTGAGGTATACTACACACACACATGCAGGTTTTTGTGTTTTGTTAGCACTAAGCAACCTTAGTCCCTTAAACATTGCAAATACTGTGGTTTCTCGAGATTCAAGCGCCTCGACATACGGGTATTTCGAGATACGAGCAAGTCTTCGAATTAATTTTTGCTTTGAGATACGAGTAAAAATTTGAGATACGAGCACGCTTACAGACGCCAACGCTAGGTGGCCGAGCACTCGGAGCAGCCCAGCCCGCCTCACTCATTCAGTTCACGTGTTCGACGACTTCTGTAAGCATCGCTTCCGTGATTTTCTCTCTATTTTGTGCATTATTCTTCATAATAGTGATGAATCCTAAGAAAGAGAGTGGTAAGGATGGTAGTGAGTCAATAAATATGAGCAAGGTGCCCACGTGAATGATCGAGCGCACATGTATAATTGCAGTACATCCATGAAATGTACCATCCTTAAGTTAAAAAAAAGTATGTAAGTTAAGGTAATTCTAAGTTTATTTAAATTATGTAGGTATTATGTAAGGTAGGATACAGAATCAAGTGTCTACGTACGGGCCAACTCTCTTCCCTCCCTCCCTTCTCCTCTGCATGTGTGAAGGTACGCTACCGTATCATCTGTCTCGGAGGTAAGAACTCAAAATTTAAACAACCACAATTTTATTTTATATCACAGGAATCCTTATATATATATTAAAACATGTTTTTTTCCATTGTTATTAGCACTAATGAGGCAGTTTTTAGAGGGCGGGAATGAATGATTTTTTTTTTTTTTAATTTCTTATGGGAAAAAATTATACAAGATACGAGCACCGTCCTGGAACGGATTACGCTTGTATCTCGAGGTTCCACTGTATATCCATAAGCCTAATTCTCGTCGTACTTGCAAACTAAATCTTGAACATCCAAATGGTCTCTCTCTCTCTCACTATCTCTCTCTCTCTCTCTCTCTCTCTCTGTCTTTCTCTCTGTGGGGACCTACAGAATGTTAAGGACAGTGTCTAAACAACAAAAATCTGAATCACTATGCCCTCATCACACATGCATAAACACAAGGAAAACACATAAATACATAATTACGTACAAGCATACATACATAAATACATTAGGTATGTATGTTTGTATGAGTGTATGTATGTATGTATGTATGTATTTCTGTATGAGACATACATAAATATAGACATAAATACATACATACATACACACAAATATACATACATACATATATACAACATACATAATTTTATTGAATACAGGTCGTATACTACAGGGTTACTTTTTTGTGCAATGTACATTTGTGTACATTGCACAACGGTCGTGTTGGTACTAGTACTCACTAACTAAGGGTTGGGCAACAACAAGATGTTAAATTTAGCACATTTTATTCAGTATTCCTCACTAACTAAGGGTTGGGCAACAACAAAATTTAGCACATTTTATTCAGTATTCTCTATGTACTATATAAAAGAAATACTCTCAAACTTAATCTCAAATAAGTTATTTTCTTGCCACCTCCAAAGGTGTGTTTGTTTGTTTTTTCATCATCATAATGATTAGTTGCCATACTGTCAATAAGTGTGCATTAAGAGACCACTATTCTCTCTCTCTCCGACAGATTAGGAGAATGATGATAGACGGTGAGATCGGTGAACGCACTATTCATACTCTGGTCAAAGCTCAGGATGAGGTACAAGGAAGGAATTTGGCATTTCCCTTATATTCCCAATACTGTGTTCGAAACCTCAAACATTTGTATACTTATACAGAAGAATGGGCTTTACATCTACATTGTCTGAATAATTAGAATGAATTTATCCTAGACGTAAATGTGACCGTGAAAGATTGTTTCTCTCTGTATGTGGCTCTGAAAAAACTACAGTGACATACAGTACATGGAGGTTCTGAACATCTGTCCTTGTGTGTTTTCCCATTTCTGCAGAGGTACATAGACAGAGGAATACGCACCTACACTTGGGCACCTGTAAATGGAACGGACTACAGGCAAGTAAGACATCTGAGCACATTTACTGTAAAATCATTATTAGGAACTACTGGTGGTGAACCAGCAAGGATGACTGACTCTTGTGTCTAATATTAGATAAGATAAGACTTTATTCACTCAAAAAACTGTCCCGGCATTATGGGTACTGTATTTTCTATAAGTCACTCCGGAGTATAAGTCTCACCAGCCACAAAATGCATAATGAAGAAGAAAAAAAAAAAAACCATATAAGTCGCACCAGAACTAGCAGCTGTCAGTGTGAAAATAACAAACATGTAAAATTATATTTTAAATTATATATTATATATTTTAATAGATAAGTCGCAAACCCAGCCAAAGGATGAAAACACTGTTGAATATGCAGTTATATGTGTTAAAACATATATTACATGATATGTAGAATGTGTCTTAGAGTGATATAGAACATATTTGTTAGAGAGTCAGAGATTTTCTGGACAGACACTTTGGAGGCAGGACACTCAAATGAACATCTAACATTATCAGTTGTGGACCAGCTTGATCGTTTTGGTGGGCCAGATGAGGTCTGTGAGGGCGCTGGTTGATGATCACTGATTATCAGTGTGTTGTAGGATGCGACAGAAAACATAAGATTATGCTCAGGAAAGAAAATAATATGAATGTGTGGAAGTGGAATTGGACTACATAATACAGTTAGGCTTGCTTATAGTGAATGACGTATGTAGTATCAGACATATGCTGAGGAATGAAGTAGTAGTAGTACTGCAAGTTTTTGCAATTAAAAGCCAAAAACAAATATTTTAGATTCAATAAATACCCTGCCTTACAATTGTCAACATTATGCTATGTCTTGTCTAAGCAATAGACTGTGGTTATCTTCCAACAGCCTGGCTCTTGTTCTTCCTAAATACAGCGAATACTTCATTCAAGCCAAATTAGGAGATGACATGAAACAAGATATATGTGAGTATAGCGCTTACTCTTATTACAAATGTTCAAATGTTGCAAAAAAAAAAAAAACAGAGCCAAGCATTCTCCACATTCTGTTTCAGGGCTGTATGCCTCAGGTTCTCTCTGTACTGTATGTTTCAGATCAGTGGACCCCCCCAGTGTGTTCCTTTTGTAGTCTGCCTGTAACCCAGTGGTTCTTTAAATCACCTTTTTATAGCGCTTACTCTTATTACAAATGTTCAAATGTTGCAAATGAAAAAAAAACAGAGCCAAGCATTCTCCACATTCTGTTTCAGGGCTGTATGCCTCAGGTTCTCTCTGTACTGTATGTTTCAGATCAGTGGACCCCCCCAGTGTGTTCCTTTTGTAGTCTGCCTGTAACCCAGTGGTTCTTTAAATCACCTTTTGCTTTCTTTTTTTTTTTTTGGAATTTTCTTCTCTTGTCCTTTTATTCTCGCCTTTGAATGTTATAAGCGCATAAACAAAAAGTGAACAAACTTAACTTTTCATACTTCTTTTTTCATACTCTTCATTATTTCCCTTAAAAACTAGCCTCACCACATTCTTTTTATGTGCTCTGATATCCCTCCCTGTGTTGGAATTTATAGCCTCTACTGGAGTAACCCCCCTCCTTCAATCCCCACCCCTCCTTTTAGCCTTGCAGTGCTCTTACAATTTGTAGTTAGGAGCACAGTTTTGCACTCACACAATTTTCAACATGTTAACTATTTGGCTGATCGTGGATGACATTTGACGTGATGCAACAAAGCATAAACTCCTCATAGCAGCAGTATTCGGAAATATGGGATTCTTGACTGAATGCATCCTTTGCTGTGTTCCTGCAGTATAGCAGCAGATTGTTGAACTCTATCTCTTAGCACACAGATAGCACAGCAAAGAGTTTGTTGGCGAGTTTTTCTTTTGTTTTCTGTACAGTGTAGTGTATCACAAAGGCAGAGGCAGACCATTTGTACCTTGGCTATGGATGTAATGGATAAACTTACCCACGGAAAGAAAAAAAATAGTGAGAACGACAATAGTGAAGTGAAGAAAGGTTATACAAAAGCGGATCAGATCTGGCTTTATGGTATGGCTTAGCAAAGACATCGATTTGTATCATCACTAGCAATAAAAGAAGCTAAGGTTGCCAACTGGACAACACAAAGTGTACACAAAATACTGTCGAAAAAAAAGTTTAAATAACCAATCAGAATGGATTATGCCATTTTACATAGATTCCTGTGGGGAAAATTGTTTCAGCTTTCAAACTTCACGAGCGGCCTTCAGGAAGAAATTAAGTTCTAAAACCGAGGTTCCACTGTAAATATATATATCTATATATATAGATATATATATAAAATGGTCACTATCTCTGTTCATTTCTTCTTTCCCTGCGGTCACAATGGAAAAGGGAAAAGAGGCAAGTATTTCTTTATTTGACCTTATTCTACTTATTAACACATCCGCAACCTCATTTCTGAGTATCTTGTGTGTATTTGTGTTATTGGTTTTGGTCAAGTGTACTTGTGCGTGTCACAGTTGTATCCCCTTCTAAATGACTTAGTAAACAGCGTTTAATTGTCACAGCAGCAACAAGCTTTTATGTTAACCCTTTGATGCATGACCCATAATATACTGAGTTAAAAAATGTTACTAAGTGTTTTTATGTGTTTTTAGACATAAAAATAAGAACTGATTTGGTTCTGTTTTTATACACCAAATTTTCTTTTTGAATGTTAACACAATTATTCTGCAGTTGCAAAGGCTGACCACTGTATGGCAGTGTTGGGTGATTCTGAGGCATCCACTGTAGAGGCTTATATGCAACACTGCCATCAAAACCTATTCTTATCATAGAAAATGACATTTTAATAGCTGTCCACTGTAGTGACCGTCATGCATGAAAGGTTTAAAATATCAGTTACGCATGAATTGAAGTTTACACACGTACTGAATTAAAACAAGGCAATTGTGAACTGAACTGAACTGAACTGAACTGAACTGAAGAAGCCTCTTGGATGAGAGGTGAAACGTCTTCTTTTAGAAAATTCACGTCCAGTTGCCTAACAGGACTTTTCAACCCTAATTCTTATACATATTTTTATAAGTCAAGAATGAAATGTTGAGTATTTTGCTCCTTTTTCAAATGTAGCCATAATAAATTCTCCTGCATTAACAAGACGTAAACATTTTATATCCTGAAAAGCAATGAAAACACTGCAGGTGGATGAGTTCGAAGAACATGGTTACACGTACATCGCACCAAGGTCAGTGGTCATCGTATGTTCAAGAAACTCTCTTGATGACCAAAATGTCAGCACAGTCACTAATTAACTCATTAACGAATCTGTCTTAAGGGAATACTGCAAAAGGATGAAAATGTCTCACAACAACACCGAGTTCCTTCTTGACTTCAACCAGTACATTGAAGGAAAAATTCAGGATGTCTGTGAGTAATGGTCTTTTTTTTTTTTTTTAAACCTAACTTATGTAGTTAATTAGCTTTGAGTTTGGCTTTATCAGAATGACAGTAGAGTTTTATTGTATTATTCATACATTTTATTGAGTTAAAAAAATTTCAAAAACTATGCGGAACCTCGAGATACGAGCGTCCCGACATACAAGTATTTCGAGATACGAGCAAGCCTTTGAGCAAATTTTTGCTTTGAGATACGAGTAAAGATTTGATTTGAGCTTACAGACGCTGACGCTAGGTGGCTGAGCACTTGGAGCAGCCCACACCGCCTCACTTGTTCAGTTTACGTGTTCGTCGACAGTACGCATCTCCCACGTCTTCCGTATCGTGTTGGCATTATTTATGTGATTTTCTCTCTATTTTGTGCATTATTCTTCATAGTGATGAGTCCTGAGAAAGTGAGTGGTAAGGATGGTAGTGAGAAGAAGAAACGCATGGTGACCATGGAAATAAAGCATTAAAATTTTTGATAAATATGAGCATGGTGCCCACTAAAGAAAGAATACAAATCGAAAAAAACAAAGACAATAAAAATAGAAAAGTAAAAAAAAAAAACGTAAGTTATGTAAGTTAAAGTATGGTACAGAATTAGTGTAAGGGAGTTTTTTAGAGGACCGGAACTGATTTTTTTTTCTTTTTTTTATTTCTTATGGGAAAAAAATGATTTGATATACAAGCACCTCGAGTTACGAGCTTGGTGCTGAAATACAGTAGATTATGCTCGTATCTGGTATAGGTATAAAAGAAATGCCTAAAAAAGTAAATCAGTATCATATCTGATCAAAAATCGGACATTGCCTCTTACTAATAACTGGTCTTTCAGAAATTGAGTAACCTGAGCACGGTGACCTCATCTCAATAAGTGAGTTTCCTAGAAGCTAAGTCATGCTCTGCTAAATGATGACTCATATTGTTTGACTGGTCATCAGCTAATGGGTCTGACATCATCTCACACCTACTATGGTTTACCACCATCATTAAAGTAATGGATGAAAGTATCCTTGAAATGTGAAGCCCGAGGTTATGTCATGTACATTTCACAGTACTGTGTTCAGAGCCGATGTACTGTGCATGGACATAATGTTAAGCAACTAAAAGAATAAAGAGATGCTACGTGGTAGCAATGCACAGACTACAAACTATTCACAGAAACTTGAGAGAGAATTGAATGTAAAAGCTCATATAACCCATCAACAAACACAAATAACAAACACTCCAAGGAGCAGATCAACAAACCACACAAAAGACGTGAACACAAAAACTAGCTCCAACCCTCTGTGTGTACAGTACATGTACCTTGAGACAACTAGCATCCTGGTTGCTGGAAGCTTCTGTGCAATCTATCAAGACCCAATCGAGGTTAACGAAATTGGAATCCCCCCAAAAATAAAGATTTTGCTTCACATTTCAAAAGCACTGGGATACATTTGGTTGTATTTCTACTGCAAGGGCTGAAAATGACTCCCATGGCAACAATACTGCTTTCATTGAAGAACTCCCAGTGTGCTTTGTGAGCAGAAAAAGTAGATGGAGTAGTAGAAGAGGTGGGTGAAGCATAGGTCACTCGTGTGCGTGCTGAGGCAAAGGCAAAAAAAAAAAAACAAAAAACAGGCCTCTTAAACAGGTGTGTTACCAGAATTTTCTGTTAGAAATGAAGGTACAGGGAGAAAGAGAAGGCGAGTGTGTATAGTGTAGATTAAAACAACTGAAGTACTGTATTGAAAGATTCTTGCTGTGTGAGGTGTCTTCAGGCAAGGAGTGGAAGCAGCCGGGAGAAGGTCGATTTGTTTTATTGACAAACGTCAAGCAAAACAGGTCCAATAATAAAGCGAAAGAACAACCGGGGAAATATTCAAGGAACATACAACAAAGTTATATAGTACTTTAAAATATTTCTCTTATGTCATCAGTGGCTTACGCCTTTTATACGTATTTTTGGGGAGTGGTTTCGGCTTCCCGGGCAAGGGAAGAGAGAGGCTAGGCCTCTTGTGGCCAATCATATTATTGTTCTTGTTATCATGTGATGCCTGCAGTCGCCACTATGTGGTACTGTTGTTCCATGATTCAGCAGTGTTGGAAGAACCTTTTGTTGCTCAGTGGGGGGGTTATCACAAGGGAAGTGGACCGAGCCATGAAGTCCAGTCAACCACAGGTGGTCATGGAGATAAAAAGGAATGGATGGCTTCAGGGTTCCCTGTGAGAAGGTAGATTGGGAGATCTCCCATTGTTCCCAGGGAGTAGAGGTGTTTTAGGGAGAGGTTGGTGTGAAGAGAATTTGGGGAAATTCTCTTTAAATGTGTGGGGCTATGTGACTGTGTGTGCTCGGGAAAGCATTTTGGTGTCTTAGCAGCTTCCTGCTGCAGACGCAACCAAATGAGAAAACCACTGAAATCTAACAGTATCAACAAGTATATTATTTTCCTTGCTCTCATTATTTAACAGTAGCAAAATGCCTTTTACAAAACACGACAAACTAATAGTTACTTAGGCAGAAACAAAGAGTTTTTTTATTATTATGTTATTGAAATGTAATTGTGTGAAAATATGTCAATTGCATCTCACCTACCAGGTTATATGTCCCTTGTGAGCCGGCTGATCCTTGATGCAATCCTGACAGCTGAACTGGTGAAAGTCTGGAATGAAGAGCCAGTGTAAGTGCCCCAAAACCTTTGTCTCTTCCTGTTTTTTACCGTCTTTTATTCTGTTATCACTTTTACTTTGGGTGAATTGAATCATCATGCAGGAAAGCATCACAGACCATGTGATGGTTCTGTCCAGACCTGTGAAAAAAACCTCTGTTAAATTTGCGAGATTAGACGATTTTAATGGAGTCTGTGCAAGTGGACGTATGTTTCTTGCAAATGTTTCCACCTCTTATCCAAGAGGACAGAACTGAAGAAGCCTCTCGGATGAGAGGTGAAACTTCTTCAAGAAACCTACTCTGTCCAGTTGCCCTTGATGGAACTATTTTTTGGAGCTTTTTTTTCTTCGACAGTCGCGGCTATAAACATAGGGCGCTGCTATTCCAATTATAACAACAATAGCTTCACTCAATTGAGCCAATTAAATCATTTGTCGACCTGCTGTGGCCAGTGCATTAGAGCAGAGCAGAAGAGACAGTGATGACTGAATGGCTTGCTCCAAAAGAAAGTTTATGGGGAAAACCGTTGTTTTAAAAGATGTTTCTCTTTTCTTTAATATTAAAAAAAAGCCTTAAATTTATTTGCATGAGACTGTTTTTTTAAATGATAAAATAGCTATCTGTGAACTTGGGTATAACATTTCTTGCATTTAAAAGTCACAATACCTATGTTGAAACTATAAAATGTTATGATGAAATATGAAGATGTGAACAATGGGGAAAGCTATAGGTGACAATATGGTCTTCGCTTTGGAACTTTTTCTTGGTGGAAATTTTAATAACTGGACCGTAGTCGCTTTTAAATGAATACTCCTGGTGTAGAGGTTATCGCGCCTGCCCTACACATTTACCAATAGAATGTCCTGGGTTCCAGCCCCACGGGAACAGCATACTTATATAAATTATAAACAAATATATCATTTTGGAGCTGCACGACTTTATGTCCCGGCTCATGTAATGAAAGTCCTATTTAGACCCTGAAGAAAAATCAGAGCAGGGTCGATGGTGTCAAGTGTTAATTTATTAATAAAGTTGGTTACTCGTGTGAGCAGCAATTTGGTCCTGTCACAATTGCATTTTGCCAGAAGTTGGACTTCTGTTCTGCTCTGCATTGATAAAGCTCCCCTTGACATGCTTTGAAAACATATTGTTACACAGCTCACTGTTGGGTACATTTGGTACTCCTGCGTATTTGTACTTATCGTGACCTGACCTGAGTGGTCCGACATAAAGAAAGAAAGAAACAACACATTTCCCCCCAGTCTGTTTTGCCCAACCATGCCTTTGTTTTTCAGAAGGAAATAGAAGAACAACATCGGTCTGTCCTTTCAATGTACACCAAATGGTGTATTAGACGTTATAGATGGCAAACATTAAAACATAATCAACTACAGGGAAGTTATTTCCTATGTGAGATTGATTTTGATGTTTCATCTTATTGTTGCCTTTTGTCTATGCAGAGAGGGGATAAGAGCCAGGTTTGTAGCCACGGATGGTGGAATTACGAGACTCTTCCCACAAAGGTACTCTACCTATCGATCTGCTTCTATAGGTGAACTGAGACTTGCATGGCTTAATCTTTGAGACAAGCATATGCATATATACATACAAAAAAATATGCTGTATATATATGTGTGTGTGTGTGTGTCTGTGTGCGTGTCTGCACGTGGCTGAACGGGCTACAGCAAAAGCAAGAGCGAGAATTAAAATAGCGACCTCATTTGCAATGTAATCAGAATCTTTTTTTTTCTTTTTTTTCGCCAGTCTCTTGTTAAACATTTACAGCATTTGACGATATGCCGTCTTTTGTTTCATTCACCCCCCCACCCCCGAGGTGGCATGCCTCCCACTTTGGGAACCTCTGCTTGAGGATATAGTTCAAATCCACAACTGCGCTTTTCTCACTTGGATCCAACTTACTCTGAGTCGGTCATT
>NC_024312.1:10383077-10394267 GCF_000523025.1 Cynoglossus semilaevis | reverse complement strand
CTATAAAGCATTATTTATAGTGGTCATATATAATGTGGAAACTGTGATTTTTTATGTTGTTTCTTTCCTAATAATTGTCTAAATAAATCAAATTATTTGACTATAGCAACTTTGTGTAACTTGGTTCTACCTTATATTTGCAGTGCTGGAGAAGAATGGAACGAGAATCCTGAGACATATGAATCCAGCTTCTACAAGAGGAGCCTGGACAATGAAATGTACATTTTTACTGCTCCTTCTTTCAATTGTGAGTTTTTACAAAGTAATAAATGCATGGTTTTTTTTTTACATTTGCTGGTATGAATTTGTGCAGAAGAGTTTTTTTTTTTTTTTATGGGTTCTGGTACTAAGCCATCCCTGCTTTCTGACTTTGGATGTTATCCCAACCCTACTGGCAGAGATCGCACGCTCAGGCTTCTGATATCACTTCAATCCTTTACTTGATCCCAGTGTGTTTGTAGCTCTCCTCTCCCCCTCCCTCTCCCCTCCCTCTTTGCTTTTCGTGTCACCTATATTTCCTGCTTGTTTCACTGATCCCTATAACACACACCTGTGCAGTTTAATGTCAGTGCAATGTAGCCATGCTTTTAGCTACACTCCACTGGCTTAACTCATGTATGAGCTGCATTGACTGCTCTCTGCTGGCATAGGTGATGGTAACTGGTCCTGTACAATGAATAATGGCTACTATTGTTAACATTTTCTCATCAGCTAACACATAAATAAAGGGGAAAAAAAGAAGGAGTGATACTGCTATCCAACATTTACCCTTGCCTCCTGTGTTTCTTCTCAATTTGCAGCCGAAGACAGAGAGTGCGTTCCCGACATGGGTATTTTAGTTAGCAAAGCAGTGGACATCACGATTGACCAAGTCACAATCAAACCAGCAGGTTGGTGAGACAAAGATGTGTTGATGCTTGACAATGCAACGCAATGTCCATTCATAGAAGTTATTTTTGTTTCTGCTTTGCAGTGGTTGGAGTGAAACTGAATATCTCATTCTGGATGAATTCTTTTATCAACGCTACACTCAAACTCAAAGTACGTGCCGTTCATGAAGAGAATCAGTTTATTGACTATCTTGATTTTTTTTTTCACCTTTATGTTTCACTTCTTATACTCAGTGCAAGGATGAAATCTGTGGCTGTCTTAGAAATGACAAGGTACAAAAAAAAAATCCATCTCCTCCCTATATGTTTTTTTTGTTTGTTTTTTAAACACAGAGGCTATGTTTGCTAAATATTTGTTCAACACTGTCTGTTCGACTATGTAGCACGTGGACTGTGTGATTCTTGATGACGGAGGCTTTCTGCTAATGTCAAATCAAGATGAGTACATCGACCTGGTGAGTCACTTGTTTGTTGGCATTATCGACATTTACCATCCTAAAACTATATAAATTAACTAAAAACTTATAGATAGAGATAGATGAGACTTAATCATCGACTTAATTAATCATTTGGGAGTTTCGTTCGGAAAATCGAGGCTCCGGCAGCAGTACAATCACAATACAAACAAGACTAGCAGCACACCATCAGAGAATAGGGAAAAAACCTGAACAGTGGATACTAGTAGATTAGTGGGTTAGTAGTAGTGGAGTAGTAGTAATAGTAGTAGCAGTAGTAGTGGTAGCTTAATAGATTGTCATTGCACTCTCCATTATTGAATTAAATTATGATAATGGGTACTAAAGTATATCCCACTCTCTCTATAAGGTCACTCTCCATTATTGAATTAAATTATGACAATGGATACTAAAGTATATCCCACTCTCTCTCTAAGGCATGTATATAATAATAATAATAATAATACATATTATTTCATAGGTGCCTTTCTGTATATAGAATAGATATTATTCTTCTGTTTTTTTTTTGTTTTGTTTTTTTTGCATCAATTCATGCAGATAGGTCAGTTCTTTGGAGAGGTTGATCCGGTGCTGATGATCAACCTGGTCAACTCTTCGCTGTTCTCATTTAACAAGACCTATGACTACCAATCTGTCTGCGACCCAGAGAAAGATGGGAAGGCTGCAGCAGGACCTCGCGGTGTCTATGTGGTCAGTCACGTTTATGATATAGTAAAGAAACCCACCTTGTTACCCGGTTACATCGTATATTTTGTTTCAATGCAGTGGTTCTCAATCATTTTTGTCATTGAAATACTATTGAGAATGTATATTTTTATCTGTACAAACCACTGTATGAGTCCCTGCCACCTAGTGACTGGAGGCTTTGTATACCTTTACATTTGGTGTTATTTTTTTTTAGAATGAAATAACTGAATTTATTTATATTTTTTTCTCTCTCCAGCCTTCCATTTCAGACATGCTTAGTATTGGCTGGTGGGCCTCTACTGCAGCCTGGTGAGTTACCAGTTTCTATTGTGGTGTATTTGTGTGCCTTAGAGTCCTTGATGGGTGTGCGATCTCTAACAGAAAAGTCTAACAGGGATGCATTTGCAACCAAGATTGCAGACGCACTGAAGAGGCAATGCAGTGTGAAAGTAAGACTTCGGTCTTACTATACGGAGTTTACAGTGTTCTCACTGTGTTCTGGGGTTTTTTCTGGGTTCCTTGTTTTACTTCCACAGATCTAAAACTTGCTCATTAGGAGATTAGGTCTATTTAACACTTAGTTTACTATTGGTACAGTATAAATGTGCAACCCTGCTAAGGAATAAGTGTTAGATAATGGGGGAAAAAAACGGATTCATCCCTAAGACAAAACTTCAAGAAACAAGCTGGAAAATGTAGTTTATGCCGTTCAATGCAGTGAGGAGTTCACGGACCTGTACTTTTGGGGAGACCAAAACACAGGCCCAACACAGGAGGGCCAACTCCTCAGGACAGGACTCAGCTGTTCACATACACACTCCTTTAAGGACAACAATGTGCACATTAACAGAGGAGGTGGACTCAGACACAACCTCATCACCCACATACAAAGCACTTTTAGGAATAATACCCAAAAGATTCACCTCAGTTTCACATAACAAAGAAGCCTCTTGGATGAGAGGTGAAAGATCTCCTTTTAGAAAGTTCATGTCCAGTTGCCAAACAACTAACCCTTTCAACCTTGACCATGACCTGGATGACTGAGAATCTTCATAGACATGTATAGACTTGCAAAAAAGCACACATTTATTTCACTGTATGATATGATCAAACATGATCATGGAAGGTTCAAGTCCACTAGCCTTTTTTTTTAACAATAGTATTTCCTCCTCACAGTAGTAGTTTAAATATATATATATATATATATATAATTTTTTTTTAAACATTGAATCTGTTTTTGTCTCTGTAAAACGCAGGCTTTTAGGTTCACATTATTTGCTTTATATCTCTGTGTATGACCAGCTGCATCTTAGCATCATGAACTGACTGAGGCTGGTGATGTCATTGTCTTGGGGCATATCCATCAAAGTATGTGTCAGTGCTTGTGTGCAGTGTCCGGTTACTGAATGTAAAGAGGCTTTGAAAGAACCTTTTGACTCATATATGACTCAGCTGGGATAATGTTTTTCATTTTCTGTACCTAGGACAATACTGCGGCAGGTTTTCTATTGTTTGATTTTTCCCAACCTTCTAAAAACAGGTAAGCAACAAAAGGTGACAGTCTAAAGTGTGAAGATTTGCCATACTCTTGATGCAAGCAGTGGAAATAACTGTGCAGAGACCAGACTAATCTCTGTTTAAAAATCAATTGTTTTCAGCTGAGTCAGCAGATGACGAAATTGCAGATGCCATGTTTAAGGAAAGCTGTATCACAGAGCAGACTCAGTACTTCTTTGACAATGATGAAAGATCCTACTCTGGAGTTTTGGACTGTGGAAATTGTTCCAGGTTAGTTTCACCCTATACACAAACACGTACACACACACATAACACAATATATATATATATGTGTGTGTTTGTGTATGTAGTACTTGCTCCTACTTCAGTTGACATGCCCACCCTTTAGATCTTCCTCTTGGACATTCTTCTGCTTATTATCTGTAGGAATAGCCTGATCTCAGGCAGCTGCTTTCTAATCCTTTTTAAACAGGCACAATAGCCTGATCTCAGGCAGCTGCTTTCTACTGTAATCCTTTTTAAACAGGCACAGATTACCTTCACAGTTCTCCTGTGGTATCAATTTGGTGTCAAGTTTGCATTTGTGTTGTAGTTTAATAACTACAGACACAGAAACAGAAATGATTGCAAACACCTGGTGTGTATTCTGT
The DNA here is from genome assembly GCF_000523025.1 of Cynoglossus semilaevis. Lineage (NCBI taxonomy): Eukaryota > Metazoa > Chordata > Actinopteri > Pleuronectiformes > Cynoglossidae > Cynoglossus > Cynoglossus semilaevis. The sequence goes on along the minus strand of NC_024312.1, from coordinate 10,390,046 downwards.
ATGTCTCTGCAATATTCCATGGGGAACATATTTAATGGAAGCCTAAAGTAATAGCACACGTTACAACAAAAATGTATGTTCTCACTGTGTTCTGGGGTTTTTCTGGGTTCCTTGTTTTACTTCCACAGATCTAAAACTTGCTCATTAGGAGATTAGGTCTATTTAACACTTAGTTTACTATTGGTACAGTATAAATGTGCAACCCTGCTAAGGAATAAGTGTTAGATAATGGAAAAAAAACGGATTCATCCCTAAGACAAGACTCCAAGAAACAAGCTGGAAAATATGGTTTATGCCGTTCAATGCAGTGAGGAGTTCACGAACCTGTACTTTGGGGGAGACCAAACAACCGCTACACAGGCGCATGGCCCAACACAGGAGGGCCAACTCCTCAGGACAGGACTCAGCTGTTCAATACACACTCCTTTAAGGACAAAAATGTGCACATTTTGGCCAGGGAAGACAGATAGTTTGAGAGAGGGGTAAAAGAAGCCATTTTTTGTCAACCTGGGAAAACCATCACTCAACAGAGGAGGTGGACTCAGACACAACCTCATTACCCACATACAAAGCACTTTTAGGAATAATACCCAAAAGATTCACCTCAGTTTCACATAACAAAGAAGCCTCTTGGATGAGAGGTGAAAGATCTTCTTTTAGAAAGTTCATGTCCAGTTGCCTAACAACTAACCCTAACAAAAATGTATGTACTGAATGTACAACAAGTTTGTGTAGCTTTTCATTTGCTCTTGTCAAGTTCTAACCCAATCCATCCCTCTTACAATTGAACTACTACTGTATTCTTGTTAGTAATGTCTATGTACTGTTGAAGTAATTTAAATGCTGGTGCACTCCCATGTGTATGTGTCAGTACTAGGGGTGCGCTGGTACCTTAGCTTGTATAGATATTAAGGATGGCTTCATCCGATACTCTGGAATGGTCTGATGTTGGTCAAAACTTCACAAAAAAATTGTAGCCCTTTCAATCTGCTACACTATCAATTTTTTTTCATCCTCAGGCTGGGTTTGCGACTTATACTCAGGTGCGACTCATATATTAAACATATAATTTCTATATAATATATCTATCTTTCTCTATAATATATCCCATCCATCCATCCATACATTTTCATCCGCTTATCCGTTACCGGGTTGCGGGCGCAGCAGTCTCCGCCCAAATCACATTGCACCATACCTAAACCTTCCTGCAGGTGGTGAGCCCACTGGAAAGTACCAACCACCCTAACCGGGATTCGAACTTGCCCAGGAGGTGAACCCTGGGGTTTCACCCCAATGACAGAGACATTGCCTCTGGGCCAAAGCGCCACTCTATAATATATAATAATATATAATTTCGCATAAGTTCCTTATTTTCACACTGACAGCCGCTAAAGGGCACTGGTGCGACTTATACTCCGGAGCAACTTATAGTCCGGAAAATACAGTACTCATACAGTACTCATACTGTACTCATTTTATATTACTGCAAATGGTATTAGGACAACCCTAAATTGTTTTTGTTACTAACTTTTAATTTTCTAGTATTGGTGCATGTTTCTGTAAATGATGTGTATGACTCCTTAGGATGTATCGTGCAGAGAAGCTGCCAAGCACAAATCTGGTGTTCCTGATCACTGATGCCAAAGCAACATGTTTGTCATGTGACCCCAGACCCCTGAGACAAGCAGAGCAACCTTGTATCCTTTTCACTCAACTTCCTCTCTTCTTTGTCTTCATTCTTGTTCCCGTGGCTGCTTGTCAAAAAATATGTTAATCTATCATAAGAGCACACACGTGGATTTTTCAGTAGATTTGTTCCTAAATGTCAAACGGTGAACAGTACAGCAGATGAACACCATATGACTGCGTCTCCAGTTACTAACAGCTTCAATTTCTTCAATTGCGTTTATTTGGCCAGTGTGCTGCCATCAACTTGAATTAGGGTTGAGGGCAGGGATGTGTGTGTGTGAGGACAATAGGCGTGTGTTTATGCGTGTTCGGAATCACTTTTACAGATGTTCTTCAAGTGTCACTTCCTGACTTTGTAACTTTGAAGGTGTTACCATCAGAGGTCACCATGCAGCCACAGCAGTGTCCTTCAGTGGTGACGGTCGGGGACACTAATGCACTTGAAACTTTTGACAAAAATCTAAAAAAATACATACTGAATGCCTTTGATGATCAAAGGCATTCAGTATGTATTTTTTTAGATTGTACAGTATAAGAGTGCCTCCCTTTAGAGATTTCTTTTAAACTTTAATCAGAACAACAAAGATCAGGAAATGCATTAGTCTGTAATCATTGGCTGCATGTACGTAAATCTGTGAGTCTAATCAAATGGTTATGGTGAAAAGTTTGCAGCATGGTTTTCATGAAAACATTTCTTAAGAGCAATTCTGCAGCTGAAGGTCCAGATCCTTGTGAGCTGGCTCGGAACCCTAGATACCGCAAAGGGCCGGATGTGTGTTTTGACAACAATGAAGACGTAAGTAACATCCACACATGTGGCTTTTTTCTAACAGGAAATGATGGAGGTCGGCTTTTACTAATTTCTGCCTGGTTTTACTCAGTGCTAGGCTTTCGAGCTAGAAAGATAAAAAGCTTGGCATGCTTGTTTGTCTGCCACTCTTCTTATCAATAATTCATTTTAGTGTCCTTGACCTTTCAACATATTTGTTGTCTCTTTGAATGTTGGTTTAATTATTTTAATCTATTTTTTAATCTGCCACCCAAAGAACTACAATCAGTCTCTTTAGTGACTCTTACAAACTTCAGTTTTTCATTATTGGTCAATTATTTTGTTAATGTTTTCATGAAATCCGTATGTTTCCATTTACAAAGTAAAACTATGCCTCATAAAGTAGTTCTTGTTTAAAGTGACCTAATAAACAAAGGAACATGGAGAAATGCTCTAAGTCATTTTGTATAATGAATTTCTACTTGTTTGAAAAGGACTGCCTTTTATTGTGCTGTCATCTCATATATCACAAATACATGATAGGACCAAAGTCTCTTCTCTTACATGTTTACATTATGTGGAGAAGAGCAAGCAGAAAGGCCAGGAAGTATTGAGGAAGTAGGTGGACAGATGAAAGTAGGGCTGCTTCCTGCAGTTTTGTTTGGCAGATGTTCCTTGCATGTATGATATAAAACAAATGTAACTCCAATGGTACTTGGAAAATAATCCTATACTAGATTATCTTCCTGTGTAGATGTTAACATCCGTTCGGTTCACAAAGTGCATCCTTTCAAACTAAACAACAAGTAAAAACCCTTAAATGTTTATTCCATTTAACAGTTAAAAATTCTTTCAACACAAATACCAGTTGTATTTACTTAGCCCAGTCGTGGGCAAACTTTTTGACTCAGCTTTCAACACAAATACCAGTTGTATTTATTTAGCCCAGTCGTGGGCATACTTTTTGACTCACGTAAATTGAACAGGGGGGCCGGGTCAGGAGCAGATAGATGGAGCATCCGTGTGAACTAAAATAAATGACATGTAAAAGTCATGCATAAAGGCTAAAATGCTTTTATCATTTTCTACACCATCTATTGGGGAAATGTGGGTATTGCAGGGAAAAGGCAGAAGTATAATGATAATAAAATTAGATATATAATTTGGAAAAGTTTGGTCGGCCAGATTAAAAAGGTGAATGGGCCACATCTGGCCCCCGGACCTTAGTTTGCCCATGCCTGACTTAGACAGTGGTTTCCAAACTTCCTCTGCTGGGCCCCCCTTTGGTTCATAAGAAGATTTTTGCATCCCCTACCAAAAAAAAAGCAAGTAAGCTGTAACTTATTTTCACTTCAAACTAGAGCTGGGTGAATAATCCAAAATTTGAGTTATATTACGATGGCTTCCCTCGACCTTGAAAACAAGACCATCAAAATAAAACAATTATTGTGCCAATTGTGTGATTGCAATGCAACAGTACACACTACAGCTGTGCGCTGCATATTTATATATATTTTTTTCAGTTTATCTTAGTTTATTTTCTTTGTCACACGTTCAATACAGTGTAAAGTTTGATCAAATCAAATTTTCAGATCAATGGTAATGATAATCGTTTTGATGAATAGCCATGATTTCAATAAGAATCTTGGCAGCTGGTAACTTGGCAGCTGATGGACTTGAACCTGATGCTTTCCTGACCCAAGTCCGCTTCCTTAACCACTAAGCCACTACTGCCCCTTTATTTTTTTATTTTTTTTTTTGGAAAGGCCATAATCAAGCAGCCCTACTTCACTCACAGTAACAATACTAGCCCGACATTTCTGATTTTAAATACAGCAGGGGTCACCCACTGGGGCTGGACACCAATGTTCCCTCTAATCTTTCATGTTTTGGGGCATATAGGCCATAATCAAGCAGCCCTACTTCACACACAGTAACAATACTAGCCCAACATTTCTGATTTTAAATACGAACAGCAGGGGTCACCCACTGGGGCTGGACACCAATGTTCCCTCTAATTTTTCATGTTTTGGGGCATAGACACAAGTGGCCACACACCAGTATCACACTTTTCGTTCAAAACCTGGATCTTATCAAGTTACATGGATTATTAAAAGAATTAAATTAAGGCAGCACTTTCCATTAAAATGAACAAGACAAAAATCTTGTTGTTCATCAGGTGTGTAGTATGTTATATGTGAGCGTCCTGTATTTGGCCTAGGTGAAGTCCAGTTGTGGTCTGGCTGAGGGGTCTTGCTCTAGAGGAAGTGAGACATATGTACCTGACATAACACTCACTTGTACACATTAGAACCCATTCACATTTTGCACAACGACGTGTGCTGTAGCTTGTGATACAGTGTAGATTCCTGTAAAACTTTGTATGCAAAAATATAAACTTAAATGTTACCTTATTTTTCACATCTGTTGATGACAAACTACTTTTTCAAAGCCGACTTCTTACTCAAAAAAAAAAATCTCACCCAGTTTTACTACTTGTTCTTCTGTTTGCACATACTCCGATAGCCATACCATCTCAAAAGAACCGCAATTCTTTTTTTACTTTGACTTGGTGAGTGGACGTGTCGCTGCCCGTTCGTTAGCATTTACGTCATTTACGCAGGGCACATATGCAAGCACTGTCAATTGGCTGCGTAGCGTAAGTGAACCATCTTGTATCATTGGCTGGACACCTGTCACTCAGTGAGATGCATCATTATGTTATTTTTTCAGATCAATACTTAATAGAGATAATACTTACAACACAATTTATGTTGAATTTAGATTTTATGCACTGCACAGATTTTTTTGTGTGCTGAGAATGTTCGAGCAGTGCGCACTATATAATAAATATAACATAATAAATTGCTCGTTTGGGTTTTTTTTTTGTTTTTTTTGTTATTGGAATCCAGACACAGGCTGGACTGGATGGATAGGAATGCTGGATTTGGCCAGTTGATGATCACTGATGTACTGTATGTCAAATGTTACAATATAATGTATTAACAATTTCATTGTTCAACAGGAGGATGATTCTGATTGTGGAGGAGGAGACGGCTTAAGGCCATATATTTGGACAATGTTTGGGATTCAAATGCTGCTTCTTTGGCCTATCATAACTTTACAACAATTATGACCTCAAACACACACACACACACTTACACACACAAACAAGTCAAGATCTCCTTCCTTAACTGGAAAGATAACCTTGATCATGTCATCCAGGATATATGCAGTTTTTTTTAACAGGACTTTTTTTTTTTTTCTAAATTTTTTTCCTCATCTATATTTTTACACCTACAGACAAAGTGACTTTACTCAGCTGCACATATTTTTTAACATATAGAGACATACTGTATGTATTCCTCAATACTCTCTTATGGTGCAAGAGTTAAGAGCTAATCAAACCCTTTAATTCTGCCACATTTTGTTTTCTGATTTAAAAAGTGGAGATTAAGGCGATGCCCCACTATGCCAACTGAATTCAAAGACTGTATGCTCACTGACAGCATTGATATGTGTAGTTGTAAGTATTGTTGATTGCTTCTTATATATATGTTTTTTTTTTTTTTTAATGTCCTGTACTTAACTACCGTGTATGGTTTTAAGTGGTAAATCAGCAAGTATTTCGTTACCAGTTGTCATAGCGGCATGTGCGCAGCACAAAGCTAAAGAAACCAACCAATGTTTTGACACCAAAGCTCTGTGTTCACCACCATGAACTGTACCACAGTTGACCTTCATTTTGATTCGTTCCCAGTGTGTCGTTGATGTGATTACATTTGTTTTTAGCTAGAATTCTTAATGCTTCACCTTATTAGTGGCTTTCAGGAAACCCACTATCTATTTGAATCCTATGTGAAATTTGTCACAGTATAAAAATTTGGTTGTCTTGAATTTCAACCAGGGATGTCCGATATTAACTTTTTGCCAACATACGATATGCCGATATTGTCCAAACACTTAATTTCCAATTCTGATATCAATCGATACCGATATAGGCCTGGTAGTATTTATTTATTTATCTGTACAAACCACCACAAGGCCAACCGGTAGTCGTCCTCCATGGCCTCCCCAAACTTTCCCAGACCCGAGTTTTTGCTTCCGTGACTACCCGAGCCGCCGTCCGCTTGGCCTGTCTGTACCCGTCGGCTGCCTCAGGAGTCCCACAGACCAACCAGGCTCGGTAGGACTCCTTCTTGCTTGCTTGACGACTTCCCTTACCTCCAATGTCCACCACCGGGTTCGGGGATTGTCGCCATGACAGGGACCGGAGACCTTAAGGCCACAGCTTTGGACAGCTGCGCCAACAATGGAAGTGGAGAACATAGTCCACTCAGACTCGATGTCTCCAGCCTCCCTCGGGACCTGTTCAAAGCTCTCCCGGAGGTGGGAGTTGAAGGCCCCCCTCACAGGGGATTCCGCCAGACGTTCCCAACAGACCCTCACGTTTGGGTCTGCCAGGTCTCTCCAGCTTTGCCCCCCTAAGCGGAGCCAACCCCAAACCCGAC
>NC_024312.1:10374792-10382258 GCF_000523025.1 Cynoglossus semilaevis | reverse complement strand
GCGGAGCCCGGGCGGCCCCGGGGAGCAGGGACCTGGCCACCGGGCGGTCGCCTGCGAGCCCCAACCCCGGGCCTGCCTCCAGGGTGGGGCCCCGGTGACGTCAATCCGGGCGACGTGAACCTCTTTGATTTTATTATTTTCTTCATCAAGGGGGGGTTTGAACCGCTATTTGTCTGATCCGTCGCCTAGGACCTGTTTGCCTTGGGAGACCCTACCAGGGGCATTAAGCCCCCGACAACATAGCTCCTAGGTTCATTCGGATACTCAAACCCCTCCAGCACGTTAAGGTTGCGGTTCAAGGAAGGGAAATAAAAATAATAATAATAATAATATGATAATATTATTAATATTATTATCTGACATACTTAATTTCAACACAGTAATCTCCCAGTGCCTGCAGCATAACCCTAACAGTGTGGTATATAAATAAAGCACAGAAGGCATCATGTCTACTTTTATGTAACTTCTATATAACTTATAAGAACAAACAATGAGAGAGAAAAAAATCTTAGCCTACTTTTTAAAATGGGCTAAATGTGCTGCATTTATTACAATATGATATGTGTAAAACAAAAACAAATTTATTTTGACCTGGTCAGATTTATTTCTTTTTATTTTTTGAAATGGTCGAAACAGATGGATCAGCCAGACCTGAGCTTGCATTTCCAAACTTCTCTTTCTCAGCTCTGTTTCTGTTCCCTTTGTTACGCCAAGATGACTTGTGAATGAGATCAGCATTTAAAAATAACTTTCTTTTGGTCTTTCTGCCATCACTCTTCTATATGGACGAAGTGATATCAAGCACAGTTGAAGGCTCAGTGTTGAAACACAGAGTTCTGGGATGAGTTTGTTCTGTGTTTAAACAGTCTTTGAGCAAAGTTAGCAACAACTGTGCTAACTGGCAGTAGTGCTGGGCATATATTGCATTATTTAGAAAATATTGTTTAACTGCAACACACACCACACACCTCTCAACTGTCTTGTACAATCTATTATCATATTATAAATGTGATTTTATTAACTGTCAAGTAGAGAACCCTTTTTTTCACCTTTCCAAAAAATGTTTGGGGGGGCATCCAACAATTGCCATGTCACTTTTACAGTTCACAGGCAGTTCAAACTAAAAAAAACAAACAGAATGGGATTTAAAAGGAAATCTGGGTCCTCAGCACCATTTGAACACTCGAAAATAAATCTGAAGTGAGATTTAGAGTAACAGTATAAACGTGAGCGTGACTGTCCGTTGTCAGTCATTGTCACTCAAGCAATTGTATACATGACACTCACTGCAGCAGCTAGGCCACCGTTCACTCCATGTATCGCAATGTACAAGTTAATCATTAATGTGATAGTTTGGGCAGTTGAATGGATCAGACGGGTCCAAACCATGTTCCCCCTTGAGCTATGATAACAATTTAGTTTCGCAAAAAAACATACCACTAAAGCAAAATTTGCCATATAAGGGAGTGGATAAACTGCTTGTAATGAAAGAGAATTTGCCCATTTTTACTAATATATATATTAGAACTCAATTACAAGTCAAAAAGATGAACAGTATTTCTCCCTTTTCAGCATTTACATGGTACTTTTAAAATCTAGTGGTCTGGTTATGCTCTTTCTGTTCAATTTGTGTCTGGTTATATGTTTGACCTGGGGGATCCAGTGTCTATCTGTAGGCATGTGTATCACCGAATTCTGATTGTGCTTCAACATTGCACAACGTTACTTTTTTTGGAACTTAAGTGGCCTGAAGAATTTTTGTATACATTTGTACACTTATACTCTTTACTGTATAAAAGACCAACAGAAAAGGAAGACAAAAAAAAAAATAAGAACTTGTTCGTTATTGTGGTATAGTAATATATTCATAATAAAAGTGTCGTATTGTTATGACCTGAGGTGTGTCTTCATGTGCTATTTATGACTACTGACAGAGTTTATTATTAATGTTGTTGTTATGTTCTCCCAGAAAGAGCTATTAATGTTTTCTCGAAGAAATGGCAATTTGCACCTGATAATTACCCGCAAAACAACCCGATACCCCAATATCCAGGTACCGTTATATTCGGACTATTGAGCACACTTGAATATAAACCACACACACTAAATAAAAAGACAAAATACTCCATATATAGGCCACACTAGTTTAGGAGCCGCAGTTGCCCTCGTTGTAACATGAGATATTGACACGGAACGATGTTTTTGTGAAGTCAAACTGGAGATTTTACTAAGATGATAAAAAGATCACCTGAATTTAAATACAAATACAGGCAGGAAAAAATATGTATAAATATGGATGAGCTAAGCCAGGCATGGGCAAACTAAGCCCGGGGCCAGATGCAGCCTTTTTAAACCAGGACACCAAACTTTAAATATTATATTATATTTACTTATATATCTTACTTTACTTACATCTCTAATTTAGATATAAATACTTCTCCCTTTTCCCTGCAATACCCACGTTTCCCCAATAGTTGGTGTAGAAAATAATAAACGCATTTTAGCCTTTACACATGACTTTTACATGTCATTTATCTCAATTCACACAAATGCTCCATCTATCTGCTCCTGACCTGACCCCCTGTCCTGTTCAATTTATCTCCATCTATCTGCTCCTGACCTGACCCTGTCCTGGTCAATTTATGGACAATTGTGGCCCGCAAGTCAAAACATTTGCCCACACCTGAGCTAAGCTAAGAACACCCAGACCTGGAGCCTTAAATGCAACGCACCCAAACCACAGGGGGAAACAAGCTGGATGTAAACAATGCCACAAAAAAAAGACTACAGACGGGTCAAAAGCATCCATTCCAAATCTGAAGAGGGAGCGGATGATGCTAAAAGATAAGATATTGGCTGTTTACCTGCCGTGGTTTGTTGCTTTTGCTGGTTGTTGGCGTTGGCGTCCATCCCGGTGTTCAAGTAACCTATAGAAAAGTAAAGTAGGTAGAATTATTTTTCATGTAGATATGACAAGCTGTCTACATGTATGCTTCTTTGCGTGTGTTCAGTATAGTATCCATAAAGGGTATGTAACTTCATACCCTTGTGAAATGGAAACGGTTCATAATCCTTAACATGATGGGTTTAATAAGTTACAGAGAGAAAGAAAGCAAAACAACTGCAACAGCTGTCTTCAATTTACCTTTCCATGAATGAACATGAATGATGGGGTTTACATCTTACAACTACGCTTGACAAATAAACACTCTGTGGCTATGCTTATCACAACTTCAATGCATTCAATATCTGGCTTGCAGTTCTGAACAATTTTCTATCTCAACATTCCACTCAATAATTTCTTTTCTCTGAGCTTTTTATTTATTTAAGATATTGTGCTAGTACCCTGACTTGCAAAAAATTCACTTTCAACTACTGTTAAAAGACAGGTGTTTCTTCTCAGTTTCTCTACACCTACCCCTGGCCTGATGCGATCTGTGAGCCAAAAACTGTTGTTTACATTACAGTACCATTACAGCAGAGTAATGTTTGTATGTACGTATCTGTGATACACCTGCGGAGAAGCCTTCCCCAATTTCGTTATGTTTTAACCGAACATAATGACAATAAAGACTATTATTCTATTCTTCTTCTTCTTCTATTCATTTGCTACACGTTTACTACTCATCTCAGATCTGTTTTACAGTCTACACAGTCTAGTCTTTTTTTTTTTACTTTTAATAAAATAAATGCTTTTTTCTGAACAGTGCATTTAACACGGCTGTTTACACGTTAGCTCTTTCCTGCTTCGGCGTCCCGACCGTACTTCGAATACACAGAGGAGAAGCTAACATTAGGTCTGGGGCTAACTCCCTTCCCTTTGTGCTTATCTGCAGCAGACGTAAACAGAAACAGGGAAGTTTGGGTCTTTATTATCAGCCACAGAGGTGTGGACTCGAGTCGCATGACTTGGACTCGAGTCAGACTCGAGTCATCAATTTGATGACTTTAGACTCGACTTGACAAAATGTAAAGAGACTTGCAACTCGACTTGGACTTTAACATCAATGACTCGTGACTTCACTTGGACTCGAGCCCTTTGACTCGACAAGACTTGATAATTTCTCCAAAACCCAAAGTGATCTGTGTAAATATATTATTATTTTATTTAAAAGGATTCGAAAGGACTCGAAACAGAAATGGCAGGACTTGGGACTTGACTTGACGCTTTTCAGTTCTGACTTGGACTTGACTCGGACTTTGCCTGTCTTGACTTGAGACTTGACTCGGACTTGAGTGCAAAGACTTGAGACTTACTTGTGACTTGCAAAGCAATGACTTGGTCCCACCTTTGATCAGCCACACCGAGCACAACAGTACGTAAACAGTGTTTTAACAGCTCCTTTATAACCAACTCGCTTCAACATTACAGGGCTCAAATTGCTCTCAACTTTTGCTACCGTTCTCTCTCTAGCGTGGTTTGAACTTTGTTAGTCCGTAAAAATCCTTAAATTAGCTGCATCATTGTTTAAGCCGGAGGGTTCAAAGCGTGTGAAAAAAGTAGCGGCTTATAGACCGAAAATTATGGTGCCTGCACTGCATTATCCTTCTCAGGGTAATACTGGGCCAGGGAAGTTCACATTACTGTGAACTTCCCTGAAGTACAAGTTGCAAAAGCCAAAAGAAGGCATAATGAAGAAGAAAAGGCATAATTTGTCTGAATGCTGTATCAGCTTAGTATCTATGTTCTAAAAGTAGATCCCCAAACCTACGCAGCAATCCCTGGGCAATGACACCCAGAACAATCATCCCAAGTCTAAATAAACCTTTCTGAAATCGGCCAGATAGAAGTTGCACGCATGAACTGTCAGTGGCCGCTGCATGAGGCACGGGTGTGCTGTATCTTGGACTCAATAAAAAGCCCTTTTCATATAAGCTGGATGAAATGGTATTAATCTTTATGGGTTTTCACCAATCATAATTCAAGGTCAGTGATAACTCTGAAGTAGAATTAAATCACAAATGTGTAATGTTTAATTATCTATCATCAAATTTGTTTCCGTTCATGTCAACGTTTTTTGGCATTCGTTTCTACAAAAAAAGAAGGCGGTTTTAAATAAACTGAGGTTTGGAAGGAAGGAGTTATCAGGAAAGGCCACAGGCTTTTCCAAACCTCAAAACATGACCACACTCCCCCGCCCCCTTCTAATCCCCTTTTGCCCTCTGTCTTTCTATGGGTTAATGTCAGTGTGTGTTCATGGAAACTGTGAAGCTTCAACCCTGCAAAACCATGTTCAGTTGCTCTGCTGATATCAAATGGGGACACATTACCATATTTTATCACAAATCACATCTTTTCACGATATTGCATTGCCTTCCATTTGTCCTCATAGTTTATTCAAACTATGTATCCTACTCCAATGATAACCAGTCACTGTTTAACCCTAACCCAAATGCACTTTACATATTTACCCTAACTCTGGCCTGAGACTAAACGGTAAGGATTAGGACTACAGGTCTTAGAAAGACAAATACAGGATTTATTCGGACTATAAGTCACTCCAAAGGATAAGAGGCACCAAGCAAAAGGTGAAAAAAGTGAGACACACACACACACACGCGCCCAGACATAGACACAAATATATATATATATATATATATATATATAGAGAGAGAGAGAGAGAGAGAGAGAGAGATAGAGCGTTTTTATGAACCTTGGAGAAAACATCCTCATACCGACGCTACAAACCGATAACAACAGAGATGGTGCTACCAGGCTCTAAAGCAGAAATGTTTTCACGCCCCCTTACCCCTCCTCCGACCTGCACCCTTGCGAATTAAAATATTGTTGATAACCTGATAATATGCATATTCTTATCTGTACAAATCACAGTGTGAGTTGCTGCCACCTAGTGACTGGAAGCTTGTTATCATTCAAGCATTACAGCAGCAGTGGTCCACATATGTCCAATGTGCCATATTCCATTGGAAGCACCTCAATGCCTCCTCCCTCCCCCCCGGGGGGGCCCTGCCCCACTATTTGAGAAGTACTGCTCTAATGCAAGAGCTCTGGGTCTGTGGCTCCAGTACATAAAAAATCCTGTTTTACTCTGATGCTATAAACTTGCGTCAGTCCCAATTAGAAACATAACACAAGTTGCAGTGACTCCCGAGACTTGGGTATCTTCATGTGGTTGTTATTTTTAAAAAAATCTTTTCAAATTCTTTTTATTTCAAAGTTTGTAATGTTGGATAAATAAGAAAGCAGGTGAGGAAAGGGTTGCTACCCAAGCACTAAGGTTTGTTCAATGGCTCGGGTGCATCTTTCAACTCAAGCTCATTCCTCACTGAGCTTTCCTGTAAGAAAGTGTGTCTATTTTCTTTGTCTTCCCAAGATCTGTAATTCTGGCTTGGCTCTCTTGCTCCCTCTCTTTCACTATCAATGTTTACTGATGCCATCCATCAGTGACAGAAAGAAATCTCCAGCAAGATCCACACTCAGTGTTGCCGTCTGCCTCGGCAAAGAGAGAAAAGGAAAAGGTTGTGGAGACAGCATGGGGGGAAGGAAGGGGAGGAGGAAGAAAGAGATATCAGGAGTACACATACAACACTATAATGTGCAAGTCAACGAAAAGGGAAAATTATGAGTAGATCAGATAGTTATTGAGCATTTTTTCACTTATATGAACTCTGTGTGTACAATTATTGCTCTTTTTGTTTGGTGTTTAAAGTTGGAAAAAAGAAGTCCCTTATTTGTCCCACAATAGGTGATTCACATTTAAGTCTTTGCAACCCACACAGGAGGCACCATTAGTATGTGACCCAGGGCCGGTTGCATGTAAGTCAGATGTGTAAGGCAGGCATATTAATCACTACACTACGGAACCACACAACTGCTACACCCTATTCAAGCATCATCTCTAAATTACCAATGGAATGAGCTGCTTTAACCCTCCTGGCCGCGGGTTTGCATTTTGTCCCAGAATCATTTTTCATTTTGGGTCACCTACACCCAAAAGGACAACACAAGGGTTAGGATCAAACTCAGACCTTTTCCACCCATCACGTGTTGGAAGTACCAGAAGTAGATTAACGTTAACAGGATTGACGTTAACAGGTTCTCATATTCATGTTCAACAGAAGAAAACAAAAGAGGGAAAAGGAATTTACTACCCAACAAATATGTCACATTTTCAAGATAGTTTGGAAACAAACTGTGATGTTTAAGCTCAAATCGGGCCGCACGTTTCTCCCAGGATGTCAGGAGTGGCGTTGTCCTCCTGTTCTCAAAAAGCAGCCATTTTCTTTAAAGGGATAATCAGAGATTTGTATTTCCTACCTTTCTTAAGTTCCTAAGCTGTGCGTGGAGTTGTGCTGCATTTACATCCTATCCCCGTGCTTCCATGAAAGGAAGCGAGAATAAATAGTCAATCGGTTACAATGAATCATAGGTTGTGCTGTATGTAAACATAATCTATTTGTGTGTCCCTTACAGAATGTGCCTATATTTTGCACTTTTGAGTCAC
>NC_024312.1:10366476-10374769 GCF_000523025.1 Cynoglossus semilaevis | reverse complement strand
GAGTATTCAGATGTTATTGTATGAAATGCTTTATTTGTATTCATGCCAACGTATGTGTTTAAACAGTTACACTTTGTGTTGTCTGTGAATTGTTCCAAGATGTCAACATTCCCATCACCGACTATAAACGCAGAAAAAAAAGTGTTCGATCAAATGTGCTTCTGCATTCTGTATAGCCATAACCTGTTGTTTTAGTTTTTTAAATGTATTTTGTATAACAATAATTTTCATCTTTTTCAAATTATATGTTGACTATGTGTGAGTTGCCCAATTTCAGTTTCTATTTGTGTTAATGTCAATGTTTATTCACAAAATTATGGATTTCATGTCCTAATGTTAATTTTAGCATTTTTAATATTAGTACTAATTTTCAAGTATTTGCTCGATAGCCACTCATTTGGAAAACATGTTTGGCCTTTTTTTTTAATCAAGGGAGCTATATTTACAGTGCCAGATTGTGTGTACTATGCACTTTGTAACTGATACTAAATCCCATTTACAGGCAATGACGATGATCCCATGTACTAATAACAGGAAGTGTGTATTTATTTATAGAGGGGATTTTTGATAGAGTATCTGTGTTTACAGATACATTTTCCATCATCAGTGTCATTTCAAATTCCAACATCTTACATTCTTACTTTAGCAAAGGATGATTTCCTAATTAGTGAAAAGCTGTTGATTATTTTAATTGGGTTGTTAACACCAAAATCTTTTCTTTAGACGATAAGATCAACATACCTTTGTATACCCCTGAACACGTCCTAAATCTAAATCCTTCTCCAGTATACTTATCTCTTTCCATGTTACCTAATTGTGTGCTATTTTGGCCATTCACTTTAAAAAAAAAACATTCATTTTTTCCATTTCACTTAACCTCTTATATGTGATTGTGTGTCAGTGACCTGTGGAAAAGAAGCTGTGGGGAACTGTCACATTGAGGTATTTACAATTGAATGATCAGATGTGACTGAATCTTAAGATATTTAATACGTGTACTTGATGACTTACTAAGATCTGCTCTCGACATAGTAAAGACTACTCAGAATTACTATTTTAATCTACGGAACTATTGCATGTGAAATTGACTCTGTGTTAAGTCCATATAACACTTAGTTGGACTCACTTAGAATTGCCATAGAAGTTACATATATATATCATATTTTCTGGACAATAAGTCGCAGTTTTTTCAATTTTTTGGCTGGGTTTGCGATTTATACTCAAGTGCGACTTACTGTATGTATTAAAATATATAATTTCACGTGTTCGTTATTTTCACACTGACGACCCCTGGAGGACACTCTAGGCTTGTGTGTCAGCATCTGCTACTCCTGTCAATTTTGAACATACACACTTGCCCACCGCCCCTTGCAGAGTGACCGTAGGTTTGCTGGAAAAGTTGCTGTTTGTATAATTAACCCTTTCATGCATGACGGTCACTACAGTGGACAGCTATGAATATGTCATTTTCTATGATAAGAATAGGTTTTGATGGCATATAAGCCTCTACAGTGGATGCCAGAGAATCACCCAACACTGCCATACAGTGGTCAGCCTTTGCAACTGCAGAATAATTGTGTCAACATTCAAAAAGAAAATTTAGTGTATAAAAACAGAACCAAATCAGTTCTTATTTTTATGTCTAAAAACACTTAGTAACATTTTTTTTAACTCAGTATATCATGGGTCATGCATCAAAGGGTTAAAAAAAGATTAACAAAATAAATGTCCAATAAATGTGTGTTGCCCTGCACATTTTTTTTTTGTTTTATTGTGTGTTGATATAAGTTGACGGAAGAATTAAATGGAAAGTTGGGAAAATGCTGTTATTGCTCTGCCCTAAAGAAAGTATCTGACTCATTGTGAATGATTCTCTTTTTTTTTTTTCAGACAGCTGCAGTAAAATTACTCACTGAAGGGGGAAGGTGGAGTATCGCTCCTCCTACTTACAGTATTTATTTGGCTCCCTGCTTTGGTTTGTTTTATACATATTACACAAATACATATACATTTAGGAAACTATGCCCATGCACCTACTGGCTTGTGAATTTACAGTGCACACTACGAATAAGCTTGATAAGAAAATACACCCCAAATCCACACTAATAAGAATACACATAATATAACTATAATTGTATTTACAGTGAATCAATTCATTATTGTTTGAGTGCCCTGTCAAACGGTTTGGAAAAAATGCTGGGCCAGTTAGTTTCCTATTTCATGCTGTCATCATTGGAAATAAAGATGATGACACGGGTTAGATGCTTGAACTGATGTCAGCGAATCTTTATTTTTTGTAAATGTCAGTGTCAGTGAATCTTTACCCTGACCCAAGGGGGAAGAAAAGCATAAACAAACCCACCGGATTAACCAACTACCTATTTGTCTTTACCATATTTGCGTGGTCGGTCCAGCTAATTAACTTGGCACACTGTGATGTGTGGTGGCAAGAAATTAAAGTACATGTTCATGGATATTTATGGCTAACTAGTCAGGCAGCATCAGTTATTTGTGTCAGGTTGAGGTAGAGGTTACTCTTTACAGACTGTACTCCTGCAACATTATGCAAATTACAATGTTTATATTTTGGACACTTTTGGTCAAATGAGAAAAAAAAAACAACCTCTTTTGTATGGAGTGCAACTGCATGGGAGTAAAACAGATAAAACACAGGATGATTGGGTCTGGATTTGCTTTAAATGTCACAAATTGTTGTCTTTGTCACATGACCAACCCTTTGCACATTTCTCTCTGTAAAGTGCTTATCTCAGCTTAAACTGCCTTGTATGGTGTTTATATAGAAGACTATGAGTAAAGAGTCCGAGAACAATTGCCGGTCTTTAGTGTTTAGAGTGCTACTTTTTCTTTTTGTCTTTAAGCAGTATGTAAAAGCAAGACGAACAGAAGCCTTCATATGCTTTGTTCCAATAAACACGTAAAAAATAACTCGTCATTCCCAAATGGCGTGTTCCTATATACCTTCGTAAATTTGAACATAAACTAAACCGATAGCCTTTGTTACGTTTGTGATTATTTTTTAAGAGAATGGATAGCAGCAGAAGAGAATCCTATGAAAGAAGGGAGGGGGAGCGAGAGAGAGAGAGAGGGAGAGAGAGAGAGTGAGAGAGAGTCAGTGTGAGACTCAAATAGGGAACAGAGGGCGGGAGGGAGAGAGTAAGTAGTTTGAGAGATGCGTTGCAGCGGCGGAATGTCTTCTGTTTGCTGTCTGTAATCGCGGATATCGTTTCTTCCACTTTCACTGACTCTACGTTGTACGGGTGTTGCATTTTGTTGAAGTGTTGGATTCACTACAACTACTACGATGTGGATTTACAAGGTCATATTCGGACTCTTAGTCATTTCTTGTGCTGGTAAGTTTCCTTAAAACTAACACGAGTGCTTCAAGTGCTACCTGTTCGACCAGGAGCTGATACTTACAGTCAAACGCGGTAACCGTGATGACCGTGTCTTTACTTATGTAACAGTTAACCCTGCGCTATGGCAACTACTATGCAGTGTTCAGTATTTCGTGAGAAATGCGCAATTGAATTATTCATATGTAATTATTATATAATTGGTTGTTATATTACCAGTTGTGATATATGTTTATGCGACTTAGGATGTTTTTGAATCTACCTTACTCATTCAGAATCACTGTAGTGATTAAACAATGGATAATTACTATACCTTTGCTTTGCCCCGTTTGATCGTTTTCATCATTCTATACCTTTGCTTTGCCCCGTTTGATCGGGAATTGCCACTTGTTTTCATCATTTCAAACGCATACAGGCAATGAGAAGAAACTAGCTCACTGTGGTATAATAAAAAAGTAAAGTAAATTGCCCGTTGAAATCCCAAATTAAAATTAATTGCTCCGTAAAATTAATTGCAACGTCCGCGTTGTACTGTACAGGTCATCAAAACGATCTCACCCATGCTTGTTCATTCATAAATAGTAACAATGTGTCTACACGCTTGCTATTTACCTCAGCCTGTGCATGTTTGAGTCGCTAAAACAACAGAACGACAATACGAAGTTGAAAATCACTTTAAAAGGTGGGCTGTTCTCTACCCACGGCGAAAAAAGGATGTCACAGGAAGAGTATCCAGTGTGGACAACAAGGTGCCTAGTCACTACTGCGCTGTATACAGAGGAGCACTGTTGAGACCCAAGACAAAGAAAAAGGCAAAAATTAGTTAATTTTAAGGTGATATACAAAGCAATAATGCTAATATTTTAGAATATCCCATGCCAAGAGAAACCCAGCAGCTTACAGAATAAGTAGGCACGTCAGTAGGAAAAAAAAACATCATCATATAAACAACATATAAAATAAGACATTGGGATTAAAGAAAAAATATTGAAAGATAGGTCAGTGGTTTGAGAGGTTCCGTTTGTTTTGTGATGACATGAATATGGTGTTATTGTTAATAGTAGTAACTGTGACACATTGATGTATTTGTATTTGATATATATTAGTAATGCACCAAAATTAACCCTTTGATGCATGACCGATGATATAGTGAGTTAAAAAATGTTACTAAGTGTTTTTATGTGTTTTTAGAGATAAAAATAAGAACAGAACCAAATCAGGGTTCTGTTTTTATACACCAAATTTTCTTTTTGAATGTTGACACAATTATTCTGCAGTTGCAAAGGCTGACCACTGTATGGCAGTGTTGGGTGATTCTCAGGTGTCAACTGTGGAGGCTTATATGCAACACTGCCATCAAAACCTATTCTTATCATAGAAAATGACATTTTAATAGCTGTCCACTGTAGTGACCATCATGCATGAAAGGGTTAAAATCCTTGGCCAAAACCTCTGACTCCCAACATGCGCAGAGAAGAGTGACTTGAATGTATCAACTAACTACTAACTAATAAATACTGTTTCTCTAATTGTATGTCAGAGGGCAAACGTAATGCACTCCAGGATTATCAGAAAAGGGATGGACTCAGATTGATGATTGTGTCCCCTGATCCTTCCCTCGTGACCAAAAGCAGGAAGCTGAGTTTGGCCAAATGTGCTAAATCCTGCAGTCGCAACAAGAGGCTTCCCTTCACCTGCAGGTTTGTCTGCTAAAATGTCTGTAGCCTTTCGTCTGCATAAAATGAGGTCAGGTGGTAAGTCTTCAAGTCCCTGCCAAATTTTTGTTATTTTTTGGTCAGACCAAAAGTGCTTATACCCAAACTATGATTGTCCTACATTGCATTATTTTTTGCTCTAAGAAGATGAAAAGGAAAAAAAAACAACCTAAAAACTATTTCTTTCTTTGTCTTTCAGAGCTTTCCTCTATGATCTTAAAAACAAGAGATGTCAGTGGCTGTCATTTGATGTAAACTCACCAGGAGCTCTTAGTCAACCAGACTTTAACTACCACCTCTACCAAAAGACAGGTGCATACCAATTTCTACCTGTACAAGTGAAACTGTTTTTATACATGAAGTAAAATATGCCTTTAATTTGGATGGGGGATTACAGTGGTGAAATCCTTTGTTTAAGTAAAGACATATATATATAGAATATATAGTTAAATAAAAATGAACAATTGTACTTAAATTAACTTTTTAGAACATCATCAATTATCTTATTTAAGCATGAAAAGACCATATGTAGTACAAAATATAAAGTACATAGTAAGGTATATGTTTTGCTATATACTCATGTCAAGTCTAATTAAATTGTTTAGAACCAAATTCACAAAATACATTTTTACGCTATTTGTACTACAGTTTTTACATTAAATTAGATATTTAATATGACTTTTCTTAATATACATTTTGGCAGGGAAAAAAAATGGAAGAATGTATATATACTATATTTTCATTTGAAGTGGAGCAGACTACCTTATATAAATACTATTAAAAATTAAATTAGAGCAACGATTTGGACAAAGACTCTTTTGAGTACTGTAAGACATCTCTAACAGATGTCACTATATATCCAATAATTTACCATCCATAAACATATCACCTCCCTGACACACAGTCAGTGCACATTTAGCTGTTTGATCCGGCGCTTTAAATACAAATTCATCGCTAAGCATGTGTTGAGGCTTGAACCTTTAGGTCAGACAGTCAACTTACGTCAAACTGAGTACTGTGGAGTAAGTAAATCTGTGGCTGACAAGCTGACAGGGAAACAATTTTTTTTTAATGACTGTAGACAGATTAATATTGTAAAAAATGTAAAATTCTCCTACTCTATAGAGCAAAACTTCAAATTTTACCTTTGTGTATTTTTCTTGGCATTATTTCTTATTAATAAGTTCATCGTTTGTCTTTCAGTTGTAGCAATTTCGGGAACAAAAGGTTTTTGTCATATTTATGATGGTTGATTATCTCGATACCTCATGATTAATTCACCTATCACGTTTTTAATCACATGAAATACTTTGTGTTTGGGATTATTAAAATATATATATATATATATATATATATATATATATACTTAAGCTTACTTAAGCTTACTTAAGCAAGCTTAACCAAAAGCTAAACTTTAAAAGTAATTGTAATTTCAATGAAACACATATGCCAAACATAGTAGAGACAAAGCAGGAAATTGTGTGTGACTGGCTTCCTTCAGTCTATAAAGCCTTCAGAATATAATGAATTCCTACACATAAACAGTAATTCTGGTCCCCAGCATCTGACCTTCTACGGAAGATGCTGCAAGAGGAACATTTCTCCCTCGTCACTATTCATCCTGGCTTTTCTATATACAGCAGTACTTAAGGCACTTATGACACTGGCATGTCCTCACCAGTTTGCTGTTTCTTTTACAGATTATGTCAAAGAGTGTGTTGTTGGTATAGGTCAGAGCTACAGAGGTCGAAGGTCAGTGACTGTTTCTGGGATCCTGTGTCAGCCCTGGGCATCTCCTATTCCTCATGAACACAAGTAAGCCATTTTTTTTTTTACTTTTCTTCAAACACACCCATGTTTATCCACTTCTCAAAGATGCTGTTTGCTTACTAGAATTGTAGGAGGTCATGCTGGGGACTAGAATTACTGTTTACTGTATGTGTAGGGATTCATTATATTCTAAAGGCTTTGTGGACTAAAAAAAAAGCCATATCTGTCTTCAGAACTGTCCTCATTGCATCATTTTGAAGAGTCACACTCAATTTCCTGCTTTGCCTCTACTATGTTAAAAGACATTTGTGTGTTTATATGTGTCATTGGAATAACAATTAGTTTAGCTTTTGGTTAAGCTTAAGTAATTATGTAGTTTATAGGATTTTCCCAAAGAATCTGCCACTGTTCAAGGCAAATCACTCTACCTTTGTGGTACTTATAATTAGGGATGCACCAAAATGGTGTATTGTTGCCCAACACCGAAACGAACCCGAAAAAATGATTATGTCAATTATTAGTACCATTGCACCATTGTTTCAAAGAATAAAACAATTACAAAGTTATGAAAATATTTATTTAGCACATTCCAACAATGCACAATATAAAATAGAATTCAAAATAAAATGATAAACTTAAACACCTGTTTACATTAAATGATAATGTACAGGCCTGCTGGATTGCTTTTATGTGAAAGACCAACACAAAGTGGCATACAATTGTGGAGTAGAAAAACAAATTATACATGATTTTAATATTTTTTTACAAACTGAAAAGTGCGGTATGAAAAAGTATTCAGCCCCCCTAAGTCAATACTTTGTGGAACCACCTTTTGCTGCATTTGCAGCTGCAAGTCTTTTGGGGTATGTCTCTACCAGCTTTGCACATCTAGAGACTGAAATGTTTGCCCATTCTTCTTTGCAAAACAGCCCAAGCTCAGTCAGATTAGATGGAGAGCGTTTGTGAACGGCAGTTTTCAGATCTTGCCACAGATTCTCAATTGGATTTAGATCTGGACTTTGACTGGGCCACTCTAACACATGAATATGTTTCATTTTAAACCATTCCATTTTAGCCCTGGCTTTATGTTGAGAGTCGTTGTCCTGCTGGAAAGGGAATCTCCAGTCTCCAGTCTTTTGCAGACCCAACAGGTTTTCTTCCAAGATTGCCCTGTATTTGGCTCCATCCATCTTCCCATCAACTCTGACCATCTTCCCTGTCTCTGCTCAAGAGAAGCATCCCCAGAGCATGATGCTGCCACCATCATCTCTGATCAGTACTGAAAGTGTTTTTTCTTCATACTGCACATGGAGTAATAGTGTTAGCTCTAGAGCAGGGGTGTCAAACTCATTTTCACCGGGGGCCACATTAGCAATACAGTTCCATTTGAAGGACCGGTTGTAAATGGAAGACTGTATAGATTAGGGGTCCCCA
>NC_024312.1:10340763-10366122 GCF_000523025.1 Cynoglossus semilaevis | reverse complement strand
GTTTTATTTTGAAAATTCAATGATCCTTCAATGCTTAGCACCTTGGTACAGGTCTGTACTAATGGGTGGTACTGGCTGACCAATCCTTGGAACAAAAAAGGTTAGGGATCGTTGGTATAGATGTAACTACTCCATAACAGACTAATACACATTTCTGCAATTGATTATTATTATTATTATTTGATTGATTAAAAAATTTCTTAGGTTAAGAAACTCTGCTGCATGGACTTTACTAAATGCTTTTTAAGCTCCCGCGGGCCACACGAAATGGCTTGGCGGGCCGCATTTGGACCCCGGGCCTTGAGTTTGATTATTACTTTTAAGGATTTGTCCTTCCACAGGTCCAACAATGATCAAACATGGAGTTGCATCTCACGTTCTCAGTCCTGACTCCATTTGCTGCTTTGTCATAGAATGACCATGGCTTAATTTTCCTCCATTTAAACTAGTAAAGTAAAACCTGACACAGGGTAACTGTCTTACTTTAAGAGTTGCTTGAGAATGTCAACTCCTCAACTCCCTCAGTTTAGTTGACTGCATAATGTAGCTTGACAACATTTTCTGGTGCTGTAAATGGACATTGTCACTCACCTTGACATGTGTAATGCCTAACAAAGACGTGTATGTGTTACTGTATGAACGATGATGGATTTTCTACCCCTCAAGCGTTTTTAGGGTCAGTAAGCAGTTATGAGTTACCAATAAATAGTCCTAATTGGTTGATGTCACTACATTAACTAATACAGCACTGACACGCACCTGTGCTGGCGACTTCGAGGAGATGGTGCTTGGTACTCATGCCAACCGTAGTAAGATCTTGATAAGTGAAGTCCTCACTATCATCCTCCCTGTCTCTATCACTGGCCTATACTTGAGTCTTCTGCTTGGAAGATGATGAAGATGCTGCGAATGCACAACTCTGTCCCTGACTCCATACACAGCTCAACTGCAGACTTTGGGTCCAATGTCACTGGGGCAATCATGTGACAGACGAGAGATCTTCTGTGTTTTTTATCATGTTCCTCTGCTCAGAGACAGTAATTGACAGTTTATCCAGTTTGATGATGTTGTTGTAAGTGATGGGATAGCTTGTATTTATTATTTTGACTTTGACATTGGATGCCAAGTGATACACTAAAGAGGCTGCTAAGTGTTTCCTGCTCAATTTAATCCTTTCTTTCAGAGTGGCTTCTTCTTTTAAGGTGCCTCATATTTTTTGAGAATATAATATATATAGGGAGAATAGTGTTTTGTTGCAAAATAGTGAAGCTCATGTGTTTCATGAAACTAAAACTTTCCTCTCTTCAGTTAAACTCCAGAGTAAGATCACCTTGCCCTGGTTAGCATAGACATTAGAAACGGTGCTAGTCATCATCAAAACTGTGCACTGTGTGTAAAACTGTGCAGTTGATGCCACAATTTTATCTTTATGTTCTCTATTAGCCAACTCCCTCCTAAGTGCTCAAGATGTTGTCTTCAGATGATGCCATGGTCAAGCCTGTTGGCAAGATGGTTGAACTAGCTGCATAGTTTTAGCTGTTTTAGCTTTTTGGACATCATAGGGATTCTCAGTATACTACATATAGAATCACAAAACTTAGATCTGAGATGCTCTCTCTCTCTCTCTCTCAAGCCTCAAATAGCCTCAAAATGGTAACTAAGTAAGAACATGATTTTCCTTCTTCATCACAATCATAGTTTTTTGGACAAAAATGTGTCCCAAACATTTTGAGACTCATATGTGCACACACGCTTACTTAATGAATCATGCACTCTCTCACACGTACACACACTGCAAAAGCCTTTTTTGTTTTTGTTAGCATTATTACCCATTCCACTGAAGCGTACCTTATCTTTCTATTGTCATGTGGGGAAACACAGTCTGTTTAACAACATGAACAAAAAATCATCAGTTATAATGACCTCAGTCATGTACCCACTAAGTTTAGAAGAAATGAGTCATTTGCAGATTTATTTACACACATCTAGACTGCGTCACATGGAAAATGGAAATTCCTGCACCTTGTAATCTCTTTTCCAGTCAACATCGTGTCATCAGTTATTTGATATTTACTATACTCCTGTAGGGAACATTGCCTTAGGGGTGTTTTAAGCTTAAAGCCTTAACAGCATATCCTGCATTTCAATGTAGCTCCTTCAACAGTAAAAATGTTACTTATTGAGAGGTTTTTTTGGGGTTGAATAATTCAGATTTATCAAATTATGTGTTACTATTACAAACTAATGCTGTCTATTTATTTATATATTTCACCAGAGCTCTGAATATAGAAACATGTAGAAGAATGCAAACAGGCAAATGTTTCTTTGACTCCTGACATCAATGAGACATTTATATGAATGAATAACAAGTGTAAATCATGTTACATGCCCCCTAATTATATGAATGAATAACAAGTGTAAATCACGTGACATGTCCCTTAACGGCACAGTGTGACCATAACTCCGGTTCCTTAACCTACAGTACACATACGTAGGGTGAGGTAAAGCACTTAAACTGTGTGCATTAGTTACCTCAGTAACAGCTCTATTATATATTGAAATTAGTGACCAAGAAAAACTTCTGAAGACTTATAATTTTCAGTATCACAAAGTTGACTCACCAGTTAAAGTGTTAGTTAAGTCTTTCATTGACATGTATGCATCTAGCAGGCACTTTTATCCTAAGTGACTTACAAGAGGAGGATTAACAAGCTATATAGGATAAGGAAAATATATCACAGGGAATGTGCTAGGACAGGACCTACTCTCTGAAGAGCTGGGTCTTCAGGCACTTCCTAATGATAGGCAGAAAAGCCTTTACACCAGCGTAGTATATAACCCATGAGAAGTGCCTGGATTGTATTGTGCATAGCATTGGTGGTCAGTTTGAAGCTCAAGCTCCAGAGATTGTGCCAGACAATGCTTCAGAAGCACTGTGTCAAGGGTTCATTCGTTTGAATTTAGTTGGATTTACTTCAACAACTATGGAAGTATGAGACGGTTTTGGTCCATAATGGACAGCCATTTTCTGGGCCCTTCCAGTCGTTTGAATTTAGTTGGATTTACTTCACTGGACAGCCATTTTCTGGGCCCTTCCACTTCAAAGTCCTAGGCAAAGACAATTGGCTAGGCCTGGCCTGTTGCAACACCACCTACAGTATTTATTTTTACTTTTATGATTTACTTATATTATCATTGCAGAACAACAACACAGAGGGTCTTACTTTGAGAAAAAGAACATTTAAGATCACGATTTTGAAGAAAAGATCATCAACCAGGCAGAAACGGATAACCAAAGGACTCAACTCTTTGGTGACTCCTACCTACATATTTTGTGGACCTCCTCACAGCACTAGAAACCAAACATCAAGTCTATATACCTATGAGACACTCCAAAGGAATCCCTGTGGTGAAAGGAGTGTGCCTCACTCAGACTTATAATAAGTAGCATTCACTCCCTTAGTTACATTGTCAACTATCTGTCTGAGATTCTAGCACCACATGTTGGAGACTTCCACAGAGTTTTCTAGGACTTCGTCAAAAATGCCAAGGGAGATAATGCTGTACCCAGATGAGACAATACTGTGTTATAACATTGCATCCCTTTTCAAAAAGCTATCTTCAAAAGCTATAGACATTACCTGAAAACAAGACCTAGAGGACACTATTAAAAAACAACAACAATTACCTCAGCCTAGCTACCACATACTTTTCAGTACAATAAAAGATTCTCCAGCCAGAAACAATGGTGTGCAATGGGAACACCTGTATCTTCTATCAAAACAATGTCATGGTTTTTGGTAGTGTGACTCTGTGATGTTGAGTAGCCCATGTAAGATAACCATAGCCACATGAGTATTTGTTTAAAGGAACATTACAATCTATCATGGATACTTTTTGTGCATGCCATTCGTACAAGTAAGTAGTTGGACATCTTCTTTTCAGTTCACCACTTGTTTTGTCCACCACCATTTAGATTACGAGAACTGTTGAATAGCAGTGCTACATAGGGGTTTTCAGGGTTGCCTGATATGTTTGTTCAGAGAGATAATGAAAGGGTTTGAGTTGTTGTCACATCAGTCTTGGTGATTTTTGCTTTTATATAGCCTATTGTTTGGGCTGTGTGGCGCTTTGGCCCAGAGGCAATGTCTCTGTCATTGGTGTTGAACCCCAGGGTGCACCTCCTGGGCAAGTTCGAATCCCGGTGAGGGAGGTTGGTTCTTTCCAGTGGACTCACCACCTGCAGGAAGGTTTGGGGGGGTTGGTACGGTGCAATGTGATTTGGGTGCTGACTGCTGCCCCTGCGACCCGGTAACGGATAAGCGGCTGAAAATGGATGGATGGATGGATGTTTGGGCTGTTGCTTCGTGATGAGCTCAATAGATGGAAGTCCACTGCCGCTTTTTTGACATACTTACCTTTCAAGTCGAAGGGAAGGACCACATGATGGAAGAAAGGAATGCAGAAAAGAAGTGGAGTCGGAAAAGTAGAAGTATTAGATGATACGTAGCAAAGAAAGGAAGGATGGATTAAAGAAATTATGGTAGGTACAGTAGGAAAGAGGAAATGCAGTAGAAAACAAATTTCAACAAATCTGAAAGAAGAAAAAAGAGAAAGAAAGAGAAAGGAATGATTGAGAAGAAATGATTGCTTTGTTATTAATCGACACAGTTTGTGTAATGGGAGCTGATTCTGTGTTTCTGACAGATTCATGTCCAAGAAGTACAGAAAGAAGGACCTCAGAGAAAACTACTGCCGAAACCCAGACAACTCCACTGGTGGCCCATGGTGTTTTACCACTGACCCTCGACCTCATCTTAGACACCAGGAGTGTGGCATACCACAGTGCTCACAAGGTAGGTCATACACACTTTTGTTAGGGCCACCATAATATTCCTGTTCTGTTTAACTTGCATGCATCTGAATTTGGCTTAACGTAGCTGTAATATTGACAAGTTAAAATTAATGCTTTAAATATATTTTACAGTTTTTTTTTTGTTTTACAAACAGCTGTATTCCATTCAGCAGAGACCAGATATATGGAATTGGTTTGTCTTTTTATGTATGTATATATATATATATATACGCATACGTATATATATATATGTATCAGTGGAACCTCGGTTTTCGAAAACATAATTAGTTCCTGAAGGCTGTTTGTGCACTAAAACGTTTGAAAACTGAAACAATTTTCCCCATAGGAATCAATGTAACATGAATTAATCTGTTCCTCGACCCCGGATGACTGATTATTCAAATTTTTTCAACAGTATTTTTTGTACAAGTTCATACACAAAATGTTAAAAAAAATGATAAGAATAAAAATATTAACTTCCAAGAGTAGTACTAGATGAATATGATAATTGTCATGTTGATTTATCTTCATTTAAATGCCTTAAAAGGTCTTTGTTTGCCAAAATCATCCACTTTGGAAAGTGCCTCACCAACTGCAGTTTGAGTCAGATATTAGTTGCAAGTTAAGGAGTTACACACACAACCTTGGAATAAGCTCCATTGGCTTAAATATTGCTCTCTACAGCTGTGTGGGTGCCTGTTTTTATTTATTTTCCTTAGCCAGCTGCAGCCATTACTGTCTGACTGTCTGTCTGTCTGTCTGTCTATCTGTCTGTCTATCTATCTATCTATCTATCTATCTATCTATCTATCTATCTATCTATCTATCTATCTATCTATCTATCTATCTATCTATCTGTCTGTCTGTCTGTCTGTCTGTCTGTCTGTCTGTCTGTCTGTCTGTCTGTCTGTCTGTCTATCTATCTATCTATCTATCTATCTATCTATCTACCTATCTATCTATCTATCTATCTATCTATCTATCAATCTATCTATCTACTATTTGGAATCATACTCTCCGCATCATAAATTATGCACCACTGGGTTTCCATAAATCGTATAACACAAAATCCTTTATTCGAATTTGAAAATTGGTTTCGTCTGGAAGAAAAGGGTTGAAGGGTTTTGTTCCCTAAATCAGCTGGTCCTAGTTTAAAACACACACTGACATGAGAAAAAGAACAAACACGAGGCACTCATTTGCACACTTACATGCTCACAGTTGTACTTGCTCTGTCTTGACAGCGATGGACTCAAAAACATCTGTTTCTCATTTTGATGAACTCTGTTGTTTACATTAGACACTTTTTATTGCTCACCATGCAACTAATCATGCCTTTTCTAACTTAGTGAAAACCTTTATTGACATGGCCATTTATATTCAGTTCTATAAATCAGGCCTTTGTAAAAATGCCTAGACCTCACAGGGTCTATCCATAATTTATGAAGGTTTTATTGCAAAGTTTTGTGACCAAAGAAAGTTTTATCATTTGTTGTCCAAAAGTATAGTTTTGCCATGACTATTTTACTTAACTTGTTATGATTATAAAAGGTAAAAAGTAAACGCCCTAAAAGTGAATTGATTGTTTCAAAACTGCTTGTGTGTGTGTGTCGGTCTTAGTGGAGTGTGTAAACTGTAATGGAGAAGATTACAGAGGGCCCATGGACCACACAGAGACTGGAAAAGAATGCCAGCGCTGGGACCTGGATGAACCACATGTACACCCGTACCACCCTAAAAGGTAACACTCTGATGACTGAGACATTATATTCAGAAGGGTTACATCCTGATTTTATTAATGCAGTAAGAAAATGGTAATTTACTTTACAGACTACCACTAAAGTTGTTTTTTTTTTCTTTTTGGAGTTACTGTTGTGCTTTTATTAGAAATCCTTTTGTAAGTTAATGATTATGTTAATTTATTATTGAAAACTGTTGCTTAAAGGGCTTCAGGTTCGAGTCCACCAGCTGCCAAATTATCACTGAGGTCTGAGCATGGCACCGTCCCTCAAAGCTGCCCACTGTTCACTTTGGTGATGGGTTAA
This sequence comes from Cynoglossus semilaevis, assembly GCF_000523025.1. Classification (NCBI taxonomy): domain Eukaryota; kingdom Metazoa; phylum Chordata; class Actinopteri; order Pleuronectiformes; family Cynoglossidae; genus Cynoglossus; species Cynoglossus semilaevis. Next base: position 10,359,222 of record NC_024312.1, on the reverse strand, counting down.
AAGCAGAGGTCACATTTCATTGTGTGCAGTGGTGTGCTATGTCACAATGACATGTAGTTAACTTTCCTTTCCTTTCTTCTTAAATGGACAGACATAAAGTGCCTTTTTGATCCTGTAATTGTTAGTCAGGTGGCAGTTATTTTTGACAAGATGGCAGATATAGAAATAGAAGATAGAAGTTGGTGCTACAACGTGCAAATAAATGTTTTCCTAATCCAATACTAAAGTAAAGATTTTAACAGGAGAAGAAAAATGGAAGAAATGGAAATGCACTTTTAGACACTCTCCTCACACAGTAAGATCATGCTACATTTGCTACACCAGACTTAAACATTTCCTGGCATCCTACTTATTTTGTGGACATCACTGAGGTGTGGTGTACACAGAAACAAATGGCTGCAGTCCTTATCTACTCTCTACTCTCTTGATGTGTGCATATTTCATCACATCTTTGTGTATATAATCCACGTCGTGTCATTCTCACATGCCATTTCTTCCTGTACACCAGTAATTCCCCTAGTGTGTATTTAGTGCGTTTTTTTCCCCTAATTAACTCAACTTGTAGTCAAAGTGATGGTGTGCAAACTGAGCAATGTCAGGAACCTATATAGCAAATTTAAAAAAAAATCCTCTAATAAATGGATTTCTCTTGCAAACTTCAAAGCAAAGTGAAGGTTTTCACTGTTGTACTTTTATCTCTTCAACATACTCAACACTTTATAAAGATACCCGGACAAGGGCCTGGATGATAACTACTGTAGAAATCCAGATGGACGCCAAAAACCCTGGTGTTTCACCACAGACCCAAACACATCCTGGGAGTACTGCAACATCAAACTGTGCGGTGAGCTTATTTGTTTGTGTGTATTATATTGTCTGTGTGCAGTGGGCGACGATGTGTATGTGAAGTTATTCCATGTACAAGTTTGCAATAGGTCATTTCTGTACAACCTGTACAGAAAGGCAAAGTTGATTGCACCAGAAGTAACAGCTTCCTGCTGCTCTCAGGGAGACATGCACACAAAGACAAGCATGCACAAACACAAACACCCAAGCACTTTTTTACACAAATATTGGGGCCACTTTACATAGACATAATGCATTCCCTTCCCCCTTAATTTTTGCCTTTGCATTTTTGTTATGCCTTATAAAAATTGTATTTTTCAGAAAATGTCAGAACAAGTATAGTTACACAATGAAGACACAAACACACACACACACAAACCTCCCCTCTTATGTTGTTATGGTTTCTTTAATTGCCAGAGTGTTTATTTTTCCCTCAAACCACTAAGTTGTTGTTTATTGTTCTTTGCCGACTCTTATGTGGGGGTCAAAACCGGGCACTGAAATGGCTCTGTTGTCTGTGACAGAAGCCTTAAAAGAAGCCAGAGCGGCTATCAAGTCCTCTTCACTCATTTTGCTCAACTTCATCAGCAGCATTTGACACAGTTTTTTACCTTGTCCCATTGTCCATACTCTCAGACACGGGTATTCTGGCAGTGCACACTCCTGGTTTAAATCTTACCTCACTGGTCGGTCGCAAGGCTCAGTGCGTGAATGTGTATCACTTTGATGGGCTAAATCATCTGATCACATGGCTTCTCTAATCACTGCTATTTGTCAGCTCACCAACCAGTTCCCTTGCGAATTTTTAACATTTTACATCAGATTATTGGAACATATCTGTCTTACAAACTTTATGGGACATGGTGATGTACCACACTGTAGGTCAAGGATGTTGTAAACCGAGGACCCCTTGTACAAGAATGGTAAGACAATACAAGATATGCATACATATATTACAGATTTTACAGACAGAACGGTGATGACAATCCAAAGCTTAACCCCCACAAGGGAAACTGACCAGATGTCCCCCTCTTATCCCAACAGATAGATAGAGTTAACCCTGAAAATCAATTAGTAGGTAATGTGAAAATAGGTTGACAATGTGACCATGAGGCAATGCCAGTGAAAACTGTTAACTGACTAACAAAAAAAAAACATCAATTAGTGGTAGATATAGTATTTTTTTATTATTTTTTTATTTATAACTTAAAATAAATTAAAAGGTAGACATTGAGGAACTTTGTCACTTACGTCTGGCTGTTGCCCCCTGTCATACCATTTAATATTGTTCACCAAATGTTTTTTTTTTCCTTCTAGATGTTTCAAAAGTATTACAAAATATTTGTCCCATTTGGTGCCTCTGATAAATGTTGGTGTGTTCATGACATAAGGCTAAATGTTATTCATTTAGCTTGCCAAAAATCTTATGGTCTGTTAGACACCTGAATGAATTTGTTGAAATAGTGATCCACGGGCATACAAAAATGCAGTGAGTTGGCCAAAATTATTATTATCTCTCTTTCTTTCTCTCTCTCTCTCTCTCTCTTTCTCTCTATCTATCTCTCACTGTATCTTTTACAAATTAGGATCTAAAGAATTGAAAAGAAATTAAAAGCACTTGAAAATGAAAAAACTTGAAATAAGCCAAAGCTAGCTACCTTCTCTTTGTTCAGATTCAGGGAGAAAGCAATGCAAGCATAATTGTTCGGAAGGACGTTAAGTTTAACAGGGCAGTGTCGTTGGTGCTAGCCTCTACACTTGAACAGTCTGTTTGCCTGCTAAAATCATCAACGGTCCTGGCTGTGTTCTTACTTGATGGCACTCCTCCATGTGGACCCAATGATTTACTCACCCACCTCCCCCTGCATTTTTCCTTTCTAAACTCCATCCCCTATCCGCTGCACTCTCTATTTCCATCTCTCACACATGAGAGTGTTGGGAATGGCCCATGTTTATAAGTCAATTATGCTATATCAAAACAAAGCATAGAAAATAGTTGTAGTGTTAGTCTACGCGCTAATGTTTTGTTCAGTGTGTCACAACTGTGCATATTTATTTTTAAATAAACAGCACGTGAAGTTTGGGAAATTTCTAATGTTGTTTTTGTAACACAAATATAACAGTGTTTCTGTAACGAACAGTGAAGCAAATAAAATAACTTCCTCTTGTTTTTCACAATAGCCTCATCATCCTTAAGGTCTGAGTACATAATTTTAGGAGTCACTGAGGAAAACAGGTGGGAAAGACATTGAGGCTGATTAGCCAGTTAACACATTACATGCCATGTCACACTCAGCCCTATTTTCCCTATGGCGTATTTTATTTAAGGATGACAGCAGACTTATTATAAACACATAGAGTAGTTGGAACTGTCATGTTAACACTATGAGGTGATGCATGATGCTTGTTTATTGTCTTTTCCAGTTTGTTTAAGTTCGAACCTTAGAAACAACTTGCTGGTAACATTTTTCAGAGAGAAATCATTCAGTTAGAGGCCAAATGGGAACGTTTAAAAAACAATGTAGAAACTACACCCCAATAGAAAACTGTGTTGCATGCCATACATGTTTTTTTAGCATCTAAAATATAGCTTTATATCATTAGTTTGAGAAATTACTCTCTCTCTTTTTTTACTCTAGATAAATTTACTTAAAGAAAACAGCAATAAATAGATATACCAGGGTCCTTCCTGACATGTTAAAAAAGGTTACTAGATGAGGTGTAAAGAACTACGTACAGTATGTGTCTTCAGGACTATGGCCCATCTCCATGTGTTTTATTAAATGTCTTGTATCTTAACAGATAAAGTCACACAGTAAGCCTTGCTCCAGTCTTTGTCCGTGATGTGAAAATAGTTCCAAACTACTGGCATTGTTGATCTACTTCAGTAAACTACCCATGAAAGCAGTTAGACATTGAACTCCATTCGGAAAACAAAACACTGACTGACCGGTGCACAGCTGGTTTTGATCTGAAGAGAGTCTTGGTTTTCTGGCAGCAGGCTGTTCTGAGATCCTGTGTTTTTGCCTATCCCTTGAAAGATTTCAATAAAAAAAAAGCATTGCAGTAATTACATTTTTTTAATTATATTTTTCAAATTAATCGTTGTATGTGTATAATATAATATAACATAAACATAAAATAGTCTTCCCACACATCCTACCTGGAAAACCTGGAAAATGATTTTCCAGTCATGTAAAACATGGATGTTATCATGGTTGTAATCCTGGAAAAAAAATTTTCCTTCCCTCTGCCTTGTGAGTGAATGTAAACAGTTACCTTATCTTCTAGGCAACATTAACCCTTTCATGCATGACGGTCACTACAGTGGACAGCTATTAAAATGTCATTTTCTATGATAAGAATAGATTTTGATGGCAGTGTTGCATATAAGCCTCTACAGTGGATTCTCAGGCGTCCACTGTAGAGGCTTATATGCAACACTGCCATCAAAACCTATTCTGTGACCGTCATGCATGAAAGGGTTATGGTCCAGCGCTTCTCTGCTTCTAGCCAGCGCAGCGCCCCATGTGCTGCTACCAGCCAAATTTTCATTTCCACAAAGAAAAGTTCTTCCAAACCAGTTGCTAGATTTATCCATTAAGGATTTAGGGCCTCAAAGGCAAAGCTAGCAACTGTGAGTTGGAAAGTGTCGCTAGTAATTATCCACGAGTTAAGTTGGTCCACAAGTAACTTTCTTTGTCGTGCTAATGAAGTGCTACACTTTTATCTGTGGCTGTGTTTTCATTAATATATGATATATTTCATATATAAATTATAGCCTCGGACTGCACATCAAATGTGTTACAGCTACTGTACAGACAAAAACACCTGCAAAGACTCATAGGGGACAAGGGAACAAATTAAAGTAGGACGTGATAGCTTGTCTCTGTAGTGGCTGGAAATTTTATAATTTTGAGGGGAAGAGTGGGAAGCCTGATATAATGAGATTTTTTGTGTATGCATTTAAAAACTTTGGTTTTATTCGAATTGAGAAATATGAGAAGCACTATAGTCATATAAGTGATATTTTTGGATACTTCTCGATTTGTAAAATGACCAGAAACAAGATCAGGTAACAGACTTGGTCTTGACTCAAGTCTAGGCTTGTTACATCCTGCTTAGCATCCTGCTAAATGTACAATTAAATGATTAAAATAAATACAGTTTTACTTCAACCTCAACTTTTAAACACTCTTGTGCAGATTTTGTATAATTTTGTATAATTTATGATTAACCAGTATAACTGTGTTGTTTAGCAGAAGTACCTGTAACTCTAATGTGATTAAAAAAAGCATGCAACAGTTAATAATATATTTTAAAATGTAAAAGTTAGAATTTGTACCTATGTTTTCGAAAGGCTTCTTTCAACACACTTCAGAAGAGATCAGCGGCACTCACTGGTGTGTTCAACCCAGGTTATGTATCAGCTTGGCTCCATACTTGTGTAAAGTTTCTTATCTGCTTCTCCTCCCCTTTATCCCCTCCAAACACCACAGGTGCACGCTGAATCTGGTTCTGCTGGAAATTTCTCTCAGTTGGATTTTTTTTTCTCCCCACCACACCAAAGTGCTTGCATAGTATGATTCGGGCAGGGGTGATTTAATGGTTAAGGAAGCAGACTTGGCTTTCAGGTTTAAGTCCACCAGCTGCCAAGTTACCAGTGAGGTGCTCTGAGCATATTACTGTCCCCACACATTGCTCCCCGGGCGCTTAATGCTGCCTACTGTTAATTTTGGTGATGGGTTAAAAGCAGAGGTAACATTTTGTTGTGTGCAGTGATGTGCTGTTTACTTTCCTTTTCCTTTGTGACTTTTCTATAATAATTGTAATAATTTTCCTTCACTTTCTCTTGCTGATATGATATAATATAATATTGACTCTGTATACATCCCTCCATAATCTCCCTTACAAGGTTTGTTGGGGGAAGATCATTTTAATCTGAATGTTAAAAGTGTAAAGTCCAGGAAACAAGTGAATTTATGCTATAAAATGAAAATTGAATCAACTCTAGTCCAGATACAACTGATAAGTGATGGAGCCTTACTACATCCTCTAAATACTCATCCAATCGGTGCAGGTCATAGGTGACCATATTAACCTAACTTGCCTGTACCTATGAAGGCAGGTTAGAGATCGCAATGGACAAATATGTTCTTTTTTGGCATGCTTTGTCTTCTTTTTCAATAACCCAAAGGAAACATATGAGGTTTGCAGCTTTTGCATTAGTAGTGAGATTTTTTTAAATATTTTACTAATGTACAGTTTTGTGTCTTTTTTATCTCCAGAAACACCTTCTAAAAGCATTATTCCTGAAACTACTTCATGTTTTGAGGGCAAAGGGCAAGGTTATAGGGGGACAATGGACATGACGCCCACTGGCCTCACCTGCCAACGCTGGGACACTCAGTATCCTCATAACCACACATTCATTCCTGAAGCGTACCCCTGCAAGTAAGACACTTACTGTGTATCTATGAGACTGCTGTACATGCTGTCTCTTATCTGCATTCATGTTCATCTTCATATAATCAAATGACTTTTTTTGCGTTTTCCAGGGACCTGAAGGAAAACTACTGTCGAAATCCTGATGGCCAGGATTCCCCTTGGTGCTTTACCATGGACCCAAGAGTCCGCATTATGTTCTGTACAAACATTCCACAATGTAGTTCTCAAATCAAAAATGCCAATGGTAAGAAACATTATCTTTTACCCAAAAAAAGCACAATGAATTTTCTCTGTCACAAAACAGAAATATTGGGAATTTATAAACTAAGTTTGAGTCCCCTGTAACTGTAGTGGCTGGTTACCACAACAGCCTGATAAAAAAACAAAAAAAAACCTAGCCCTCTTGGACGTGGGAAAGACTCACCCCAGTCCCATTGGGCAGAGAACTACTCACTTGAGCCAAAGATCTGACCGTGGCTAAGTTGACACGGTCAGTTTTGTTGGATAATAAACCCTCCAATGGATTGTTTTAATATACACTCTTGGGATCTCCACAATAATTTAATAAATATATAATATCGGATCATTAATAGGTAGTGGTAAAAACTCTGTTTTACCAAATTGTACACTAAAGTTCAATCTAATTTAATATCTAGTCTAATAGTCTATAATCTATTGGACTTCTAACATAATTTATTATAACTACTGTTGAACAAAGTTGATGGAGACCAGACGTTTGGAGTGCAATTAGAACTGCTTTACAAAATACAGTGTTGACATAGTTTTGCTACATTCTGCAAAACCCTAATGACATAGTAGAATAATTACTGACTTGAGGTTCTGTTAAATTCAGTTCCTAAATGTAATCATACAAAGCGGTTTATGCTATTAAATTGGACTAAAACAATTTTTCAGTAGAGTTACAGGTTAAAAAAAAAAACTCCACAGACTTATTTCAGTTACATTTTTTGCTCTAATCCAGACTGTTATGAAGGCTTTGGGGAAAGTTACCAAGGACAGCAGTCAAAAACAAGGTCAAACCTCCAGTGTGCTCTTTGGACACATCACAGCAACAGGTTGGTCCCCTGAATCTATACATTGTAATAATGCCTCAAATTCTTTTAAAAAGAAATCACAGAACCCACAGTATATAGTAGTTTTTGTTTTTTTAGGTGACATCATTTTTATAAATTGGGCTTCTGTTTATGAGAAGAAAATAAAACTGACTGCAATCATTTTCCTGCTTTGTGTTCAGCTACTACATAACTCTGCTTTCAAGTTCATTTTATTTAAAAAAAAAAAAAAAAGAAGAATTATTGGCACAAATACTAAATTGAATCAACAACCCTAGTCTACATGATGATGCACTTAAGGAGGAATATGAAGATTTTGACCCAACATTTATAAATAGTAAATAATCAGAGATAAATAAAAGGGTTTTTATAGTTTTTGTATTTATAACATGTCAGTTTAATATTCTTGGATGTTTGACCAGAGGTGAGACAGGCATGGAGGAAAACTACTGTAGAAATCCTGACAGTGACAAACATGGCCCTTGGTGTTATACCAACAACTCAGCCATATCCTGGGACTACTGCTCTGTAAAGCCATGTAAGTGTGTACATATGTGTGTGTGAGTATCAGCTCAATGCGTTACATAAATGCACCCATGTTTGTCTCCTCAGGTGATCCATCACAGCATATATTTCCACCTGGTGAGTGTCTTTTTCTGTCTGTTGTGCTGTCTTCAAATCTGATGTGAAGTGTTCATTCATCAGGCAATTAAAACACATGAAATCATGACACGTGATGTATCGATAACGCATGTTATGTTTTTTATTTGTAGTTTTATGGTCTTTAAATAGCCTGCTTGGGGGACATCCTTATGCTAACACACAACACATAGATAGATAGATAGATAGGTAGATAGATAGATAGATTAGATCGATAGATAGATTAGATAGATAGATTAGATCGATAGATAGATAGATAGATAGGTATGGATAGATAGATAGATAGGTAGATAGATAGATAGATTGATAGATAGATAGATAGGTAGATAGATAGATAGATGATAGATGGGGTTAGATAGATGGATAGATAGATTAGATTAGATTAGATAGATAGATTAGATTAGATTAGATAGATCGATCGATAGATAAGAATAGATAGATAGATAGATGGTTGATAGGTATGGTTAGATAGATAGATAGATTGATAGATAGATAGATAGGTATGGATAGATAGATAGATAGGTAGATAGATTAGATTAGATAGATAGATCGATAGATAGATAGATAGGTAGATAGATTAGATTAGATAGATCGATCGATCGATCGATCTATCTAATCTAATCTAATCTATCTACCTATCTATCTATCTATCGATCTATCGATCTATCTATCTAGCTATCTGTCTATCTATCTATCTATCGATCTATCGATCGATCGATCGATCTATCTAATCTAATCTATCGATCTATCTATCTAGCTATCTGTCTATCTATCTATCTATTTAATCTAATCTATCTATCCATCTATCTAACCCCATCTATCATCTATCTATCTATCTATTCTTATCTATCGATCGATCTATCTATCTAATCTAATCTATCTATCTAATCTATCTATCGATCTATCGATCTATCGATCTATCTATCTAATCTATCTATCTAATCTAATCTATCTATCTAATCTATCTATCTAATCTATCTATCGATCTATCGATCTATCGATCGATCGATCGATCTATCTATCTAATCTATCTATCGATCTAATCTATCTATCTAATCTATCTATCGATCTATCGATCGATCGATCGATAGATCGATAGATCGATAGATCGATAGATAGATAGATAGGTATGGATAGATAGATAGATAGGTATGGATAGATAGATAGATAGGTAGATAGATAGATAGATGGTTGATAGGTATGGTTAGATAGATAGATAGATTGATAGATAGATAGATAGGTAGATAGATAGATAGATTAGATCGATAGATAGATTAGATAGATAGATCGATAGATTAGATTAGATAGATCGATCGATCGATCGATCTATCTATCTATCTATCGATCTATCGATCTATCGATCGATCGATCGATAGATCGATAGATAGATAGATAGGTAGATAGATAGATAGATTAGATAGATAGATTAGATAGATAGATAGACAGATAGCTAGATAGATAGATCGATAGATAGATAGATAGGTATGGATAGATAGATAGATAGGTAGATAGATTAGATTAGATTAGATAGATCGATCGATAGATAAGAATAGATAGATAGATAGATGATAGATGGGGTTAGATAGATGGATAGATAGATTAGATTAGATAGATAGATTAGATCGATAGATAGATTAGATAGATAGATAGATAGACATAATTTATTCTTGATAATAAAATACATTATAAAATAGATAGATAACCATTTTAGAAAAACAGCAGACATTAGAAAATGACTATATAAAGCTTTATTAACTGTAGATATGTGTAGCTCCCATTGACAGTATGGATAAATAGCATAAAATGTATGAGTAATCAGGATAATAAATATATACATTTGTACTATATTGATCCCATATTTGGGAAATTGTTGTGTTAGCAGCAGATTAACAGGCTGCCCCTAGCGAGCACCAATTATGTGGTTCCTCTGGGAATCGAACCCAGGACCCTCTGCTCTTTGCTTCCAAGGGAGGCATGCTAACCGCTAAAAATATGAAGGACGTGCAGTATAAGACACAGGGTACTCATCATGTGAATGAGAGTTCGTTACAAACGTGTGTGTGATAAGAGAGAGAAAGAGAGTGTGTGAATAGAAAAATAAAAGTCAGACAAATATAGATAGATGCGATTGTTTCTGCTTTCAGGTGAACTGTCTTCTGTGGGTTGTTTTGTCCATAAAAGTACCAGAATTGTGGGAGGAAGTCCAGTGAGCATATCAGAAGGCAGCTGGATGGTCAGCATACAAAAGGGGTACAGTGCAGTACATTGACATCACTGCAAATCTGATTAATTTAGGTTACCTTGGTCACACAGGCTTTTGTCCTTTGGTATTTTGTCCTTTTCCCAGGTCAGTACACTGGTGTGGTGGTTCACTTATACGAGAGGAATGGGTGCTAACCGACAGTCAGTGCTTCTCCTCATGGTAATTTGTCGTCAGTTTTATCATTTGTAAGCTACTAGTTTATTAACAAAAGGGTAGTGAAACGATCCTAGGCAAAAAGTGCAATGAATGAACAGAAAAATGAACAAGAAATCAGTATTTGGGCTGACCTTCATTTGCCTTCATTGCCTTCTGAATCATGGCAGTCATTCAGCAAGGGTTGGGCAGCACCTGGAGGGTTATATTTATATTAATGGTCAATATAGTGTCAAACAACTCAATCTCCAATTTTCATGTCAGCTGAAAAAAAAGAAAATGTAACCCATCAACTCATTCCTGGTAAGCTTGGTAATTTAGACTCAAACCTATGATCCTCTAAACACTGCCTCAAAATTCACTTAATGACTGGGTTGGAATATATATCCGTAATTGATGATCATTAACATTTTCTTGGTACAATTGGTTGGTTGGTCACCTGACCAAAACCCCTGATTAACTAATAGAAATAAACTATTTTGGAAGAATTTCAACTTTATACATTTTTTTCCACACCTGCCTGAAACCTTTGCAGCAATAAATGTTATAAAATGCAGTGTTTTATATGACACCCCACTAGTGTTCCAGACCTCAGCGACTACCGGGTGTGGCTGGGAGTCTCTAATATAAGAGAGGGAGGTTCTGAGTGGTCCAACAGACAAGAAGTCAGCATTGCTCATGTTATTTGTGGCCCGGATGGCTCAAGTTTAGCCCTAATAAGACTTTCAAAGTAAGTGTCTGCACAACAAATTTGAAAGAAAAATATACATAAAAGTTCATTTGTGTGAAAAAAAAAAAAATACATAAAAGTTCATTTGTGTTTATGTGATATGTTGATGATTCAGTCCATGTGCTCTGTTTAATAAATATTTTTAGGCCTGCACTTCCTTTAGACAATGTCCGTACGATACAGCTACCTGTGGCTGGCTGCTCCATACCAGAAGGAACAACATGTAACATGTATGGATGGGGTGAAACCAAAGGTACTGAAGCTCATCATATATTAATTCACTTCAAGAGATTTCTCCGGGGACCTAATTTTAAATAGACACATTCAATTCTGACTTGTTTTTCAGGTACTGGATATGATGGCATCCTTAAGACAGTTAACCTACCAATTGTTAATAATGACAGGTGCAGAGAGATGCACAGAGGGTCTTTCCACATTACCAACAACAAGATATGTGCAGGGGGGAGAAGGAATGAGGGAGTGTGTGAAGTAAGTGTTATTTGGAAATTATATTTATATATATACTTTTTAAAAATGCAGTATTTTTACATTTAAAGAAAAGCACATTCTATCTGTGGAGTTCTATCGATTGTAGTCATAAAGTGTTTGTAAACAATAGGAGGTCTTGAGACATAAAGAAAATGCAAAAAGCCTTGGCAAATGTCTGGACTTTTCATGGCTGTTTCCTAAAAAAAAAGAAATTAAAAAAATAATAAAAAATAATAAGAACAAATAAAATGTTTTTAATTTTTTATTTTATTGTTTTGTTTTGTTTGTTTGTTTCAGAGGGATTATGGTGGTCCTCTCGTATGTCAAGATGGAGAGATCAAGGTCATAGTTGGAGTGAGCATCCATGGCCGAGGTTGTGCACGGGCAAACCAGCCGGCCATCTTTATAAACATCCCTTTCTACACACAGTGGATACATAAAGTTTTCAAACACTATCCCAGCCCTGAAGGTGTTTAGCCAGGGTAAAATAATCATGTTTGTTTAAATCCTACAGTAAAAAAAAAAAAAGATATACCTGTTTTCCAAAGTTGTTATAGTTATGAAAGTGAATTGGTATCATCAACATAGAGAGGAACAATTTACAGCAGTGCCCACAATGATCCTGTAAATAGTCAGTGCCCATTATGGAAGAGTTAGCGAGATTATGGAACATTTTACAGAAGAATGGATGAACTAATGACGCCTCCATTAGTAAGACCTGAACATAGACATAAAGAAACACAGCAATTGTATTTATGTATTATCATTTTTTTCTTTGTTCCTTCAGTCCTGGGAATGATATGTATGCATGTGAATATTGTCAATTCCTGACATTACTTGAATGTTGTAAATTACTGCAAAAGTGCAGTGTTTCAGCAGCTTTACCTGTAGAATTGACCACTGGGTCGTTGAGAAAACAACCCAGTGGCAGGACAACATAATATGCAAGCTAGGGAAAATGCGTACGTGAGGTAACGTTGCTGTCACTGTACATAGTGTTTCTGAGTGTATCTGTGACACTCATAAGGTGATCTGGGTCTTATAGATCCATTACATGAGAAAATTAATTTTATTGTAGGAACAGTTTTATCACATGTCGCATTATCCTAACAATATTGCAACACCAAAGTAAACTAAATCTCCAGTATTGTAATATTAAGGGTTCGGTATTCACCAAATACATATACTTTATAGAGAAAGAATGTAGTTTTGTTCAGTTATTTTTGCTACATTTTAGAAGCTTTACTTCCTAGAATACCCTTCACTGAATAACCCATTGAATCAGATCTGCTGGTAAGATCCAAGAAGAAGCCAAACCTGCTGTTGACAGGGTTAGCTTAACATAGCTTTTGGAAAGACTGGCTCTCTAAATAAAAAAAATCCAGGAAGAAGTATCTGGTAGCACCTAGCTTTCATGCCATTAAATGCTACAGTGTGCACAATGCTCATACGCCACTAATCAGTGGTATACTTTGCATTTCTGACTTAGGCCTTTGAACAAATCAACATCCTATAAGTTTCATTATATCTAGTCGAAAAGCATCAATACAAATTTTAAAATCTATCCACCTTTCTTTTCTTTAGATTAGATCAGTTCAATTATTCGGTTGTACAGATTATCCGTGAGTTGCATTTCTAACAAGTGCTTTGTATATCTCCACCCATGCTAATAATAACAACAGTTCAGTCTTTCCTGTTTTCCTGTATTTATGGTCATATATTTTAGTTCACTTAATGACAATGTCCACCAGACAGAAGCAGTTTGCTAGATTCAAGACGGTGTGATCTTTGACTATCCAATCAAATCAACAAAAATCACAAATGCCTGCTAGAAACAAACTCCTTGCCATACATTTTATGCTCCACATAAAAGCGCCACACTACTGATCCTGAAGGCCTTACAGCAGATTTCTTTCACCCTGACAGGCTGGAGGCTGAAATATGATTGAATGAAAAAAAAAAAAAAATACAGCATTCACAACTGGAAGTGGCGCAACCAAGAAAAGCTGAGAATGAGAATAAATGATGAGAACAGACTAGTCTGTATTATTTTATAAATATTCCTGATAAATATATTTTAAAAAAATAAATCACTGATTCTGATATTGGTGAAGTCAGCAGAGTGCGTTGTTGGCCTGAACAGTACACCACTGCCACTAACACTTTGTGCTAGTGTGTTGCTAGAACACCACTAATGCAATAGTGTGCCAATAATGGTCAATACAAGTCAAGTCTTTGTAATATTCCGTTGACATTCAGTAGTTTCACTTAATATGTAACCTATTTTTTTTTTGGACATGACTTGACGGAGTTAGTTACCTAACACAATGCAACCAGCATTTGTAAATAATGGAACTGGACTTTCGAATGGGTACTTAGCACCACCTATTGGCCAGTTTAGGAAACCCACAATTTTAAATGAACAAAACTACAAACTCCCTTTTTAGGAATATTTACTGATGTATTTTATTAAGTAAAGTGTATTTTTAGACTTTAAACTAAAACTCTTTTAGTTAAAAAAAGGGGGGGGGGCAAAATGTGCTGTTCTTAAGAACAAAGAAGAACAGCATCCTCTCTTGTGGGAAAAGATGTGTAGTTAGGGGGTCAGGCTTGGGAAGTGTTAAGAAGGAGGAAATTCCCTCTGTAGAAAGTTACCTCAAGCAAACTTGTCGGTTATGGACTTTGTGTCCCAGAGTGCACACTTCCACCCCACGTAGATGAAGGAATGCAAGACTCGTCAGCCGGTATAGGATTTTAAAACCAATTAAAAAATGTCCATCTGAATGCACAGGTTCTCTTTTCACCACTTTGTATTTGACTTTTTAATCACAGTGCTGCATTTGTCACATCTTGCAATGTCGCTGAACAATTGCATGTTAATGCCTGCTGTGTAGTCGAAGCTGTTCACCAAAAGATGGCACCAAAATAGCACACCCATCTCCTGAAATCGACATCCTCTCTGTATACACTTACACACTTAGAGTAAAAAATTGGAAGAAGGCACTCAGACTAAAACTCTAAATCTATTGAGTTATATATATATATATAAATATAACAGGGCAAGCAAAAAAAAAAAAAGAAGCAGTATATTTTTTTTGCTGATCAGCACATGCACAATGTCTGCTGACACAACACACACACACACAACTATATATTTCAGGAGCACTGTTAAGGTTCTGAAGCAGCTTTAGACTCCCGGCTATGAGGCATACCTTTGGGACACAATGTCAGGAAGGACAATGAAGTAAATATGATGGTAAACACTGCTGACTGCTGCTGTGAATAAAACTAAAGCTAATTATGTTTATGTCACCAAAATAATATTGGAATATCTAGCAAACTCAATTTTATGAAAGACTTTGAAAACATTTGGGTCTAAAAGGTGAAAATTGTACAAGTATACATTAGAGTTTTTTTCCTACTGCAGTATGGTTACTTGATTGTTTGTTCAGATACTGCCATTTGAATCTTCCAATGCTCCTCTGGGATCAAACCTCAGACCCCCATACATTATGCTTATGGGTAAATAGGATATTGGGATTTTGGAAAAATGCAAAAAAAAGCGATATTGCAATAAAAGTTATAGAAACACCTTACAGGTTAAATGAAAGAAGTGAAGTTATAGTTGAGGTTGGGAAATGTGAGTGTTGACTTTTTATCTGACGAGTCTTGTGGAAGACAGGTCACTTCGAACTTAAATACCGTATTTTCCAGACTATAAAAATATATAATGAAGAAGAATAACATACATATATAAGTTGATCCGGCGTATATGTCGCAAAGTAGGGTAACTGTTTTCGTTCTATGAATACGTACCCGAAGGCTGATAGGTTAAAATGTTTATTCAAGACTAAAAGTAAGGGTAATTTGACCTCTTAATCAAAAACATCCCACAATGTCTTTAAATCTGAGTATATTTGCAGTTGGTATAAATTTAATTGTTAAACAGTGACATTGTGTTATTTTGCAGGGTTACAAGCAGTTTGGTAGTGATGAAGAATATCAACAGCAGAACTTGTTTTTGGTCATGCTGTTTGGATAGATTCAGACTATGTGGGTGCAAACGATAAATGTTTCCCTTGTTCATTTCATAACTTAATTTCATAACCTCATCACAGTTCTTACACAATACTAGGGCATTATAATAATAATAATAATAATATTATTATAATATAATAATAGTCAGTTCCATAGTGTAGTGGTTAGCACACCTGCCTTGGAACCAGATAGCAGAGAGTCCTGGGTTTGAGGAGGAACCACATGCTAGGCGTAGCCTGTTAACAGAATATCTGTCGCTAACACAATCATTTCCCAAAAATGGGATCAATATAGTTCTTTTTTATATATATATATAATTGAAACTAAGACCAAACCCACATGTACTATAGTACTTCTGTAGTACTAGAATTCATAGTTGGATCGAAAAGTCTGGTTGTACTTTTTTTTTTAATTCTCTTTTGATTTAGAAAAGCACATTTCAATCACATACATCCAGGTCCAGGTCTTAAGAAATAACATAAATCTCATACCCAATTTCAATCCACTCATCGATGGTGGGAGGTTCCACTTTTAACCATTACCTCATAATAGATTTCTTACAAGCTGCTAACAGTATAGCAAGTAGTTTGGTGTCTTTTATGTTTCAAACAATATATTGCCCAGAAACAAAGTTTCACATTTTAATGGAATGTTCACGTTAAATACATTTTAAGTATGTTTCATGCATCTTCTTCCCAGTAAAACCTAATTGTTTGGCAGTTCCAAAATATAAAGTGGTTGGTTCCATTAGATCCACAGAGCCTTCAACAAGCACAATTCCAGCAGAATTCCCGCCATATATTTGACCTAGTTGAGAACCATTGCACTTGACATATTGAAAATATGTGTAACACTAAAGAGGGCTACACAGCGTACCACAGTTTGAGAACCACTGATCTATCTCATTCTTAGAACCTCTCGGTTGGTTTTTCAACTGGCAGACATTGGAAAAGATACAACATCCGGGGGAAGAATATTCATCTTGATTGAAACTCACAGAAAACAGAATAACAATCCATCTTCCTTTGTCAATTTTTATCTTTGAATTTAACGGGTCGTAGTTGATGTTATATAACCTTGTGAAGTGCCTATGTAATGAGACACTCAAATATTTAATGGACTCAGTATACCAATTCCTGTTGTACATGGTCTTAATTGAAGCCAGAGGGTCATAATTAAATGTCAATAGTTGAGTTTTCCATCCATCCATCCATCCATTTTCATCCGCTTATCCATTATTGGGTCGCGGGGGCAGCAGTCTCCATGACCGCCACCCAAATCACACTGCGCCGTACCAACCCCCCTGAACCTTCCTGTGGGTGGTGAGTCCACTGGAAGATACCAACTGCCCTAACCGGGATTTGGCCTTGCCCAGGAGGTGAACCCTGGGACACACCAATGACAGAGACATTGCCTCAGGGCCTCTCTTTCTATCAATTACCATTGTCTAATTTTTTGACTCATGTGTTGTACAAACAAGGCGAAGAGGAGCGGTGACGCGCAACACTCATGTGTTGTTCCTCCTTCCAGAATGAACGAAAGACTACCCTGAGGAGCGGTGACGCGCAACACTCATGTCTTGTTCCTCCTTCCAGAATGAACGAATTGAATAAATGTTCAAATTCAAATTCCAGCAGTTGGTCAAACATGTCAATTATTGTTGTGAGGAAGCCAAATTTTGAAAGTACTTTGTATAAAAATTACCATCTCACTGAGTCAAATGCTCATACTAACTCAATAGCAATGTCTGCTTCCAAACTTAATATCAATGTCTCCATGGGGGTCACGGTTTGGTACATTTTCGGTACGGGTTCAGTTTAATGAAAAAAAAGCAACAAAAACACGTACATAAGACTACCCTTTTTCATTTATTTTGTATAGACATTAATGGAAAAAATAGAATAAAACATTAAATAAAACGCATTACGATGCATACCAGTCATTCATTTTGTTCATACATAGGAAAAGAAAAAAACATAATTTCTTGTAAGGATAAACTGAGGTAGTCAGGTAGCAACTGGCAACATTACGAGAGTAATGAGAGACCTGCAAGCGCCCCTCCTTTTCTGTTGACACTCATTAGCAACCAAGCTACTAATCAACCCGGTCACGTTAATTCCACACCCCTACTACAATGGCCAAATGGATGATGCAAAACAGGAGCTTTCAAGACAGGTGGAGGTGCAGATTTTTCTGTTCACAAATGTTAAGAGCCTGTTTGTCTTGTGTATGGAGCCAACATGGCTGTAACAAAAGAAGATAATATACTGTAAGAAGACACTACAAAATGAAATACTATGAGAAGTACGAGGACCTGGACGTAAAGCAAAAGCCAGGAATATTAGATGTGGTTTCAAACTGTTGTATTATGTGGATAGCAAGGGTGAATGGAGTAGGGATACATTTGAGAGAAGCTTGTAAAGAGTGATGTGGATAGAGTTTCAGTAAGATTCATTAGCACCACAAGTTGGATGTTAGAAGTGAAACGGGATGTTTGGAGCAAAGTCAAAGTCATGTGGCAGAAGAGAGTAGTGGTTGTAGTGGACTTAAATGGACATACTGGTGAAGGGAACAGAGGTGGTCTTAGATATAGTGTCCAAAGACAGGAATACAGAAGGACAACTGATTGTAGACTTTGCAAAGAAAATAAAAATGGCTGTTGCCCTCTCCACCCTTAAATCGCCTACTGGATAAAGTATATGTATACGATTGTTAACTTTTAGGACCTGTATATACTGAGTGTATTAAGTGAATTATTC
>NC_024312.1:10330374-10340600 GCF_000523025.1 Cynoglossus semilaevis | reverse complement strand
TTTCAAGGCACATACAGAGCTGTTTTGCAGACTTCCCAGTGAGACAGTTGAAGTAAGCATCCAAATAATGTATTGGACACAAGACACAAACCCAGCTTCATCCTATCGTGTTCCACTTTTAGGAGTACAAAATACTATTTAAAGGGTGGCCTGTAAAAGTCACAAATTCCCACTGCTGATTACCTGCAGTTTTTACAGTGAAAGGATAAACTGTGTTTTTATGCATTTAATATCTGTTTTCCTGTCAGGAAAACATTCTGGATTTTTATTCAACCTGAACCTCCCAACCTTGAATTCTGCAAAAGTGTTCTGTAAAACTGACTCGTGTACTACTGATGTATTGCCTCCTAATTAAGATAAATGCTAAAGAAATGTGTTTTTTTTTCTCTTTCCTTGTTTTTACCATTGTGTCGGCTCACGGCTCCGAGACGGTCTCCCATAGTTTTTGCTTTATCTATTTCCCTCGATTTGGTTGATCTCATGGGGATGCAGCTGTGCTTTCTCACCCAGTTTAGGATTCTGCAGATATTGCCTTACGGTGTTCTCTTTTTAGGATGAAACCAGAAAAGCCGCCCTTTGTGCGAGCTGCTACTTTGAGGTACACACGTATTGTACTAACACGGCTATCACTGCATCTGATGCATTTGTTTGCCAGAGGTCCTGTAGAGTATGTGTGTCTATTGCGTCACTCTGCCTTCTCTGGCTCATTCCCCAGTCCAGTACAGCATATGGTAGCCATGGGAAATAGGCTATAGTTAAGGTCATACTTTTCTCTCTGTTCTATTGCATTTAAACATTCAGAACACTCTACCTTAATTCAAAATTAATATATATATTAAAAAGAAACATAAAACTGCCAAATAAGGACTTAAAGGGGAAAGTTATTAAAACTATGACCAATATGTATTGACTATGTATCAAAGTGTTGGGTGACCAAACATTCAGAACACTCTACCTTAATTCAAAATTAATATATATATTAAAAAGAAACATAAAACTGCCAAATAAGGACTTAAAGGGGAAAGTTATTAAAACTATGACCAATATGTATTGACTATGTATCAAAGTGTTGGGTGACCTTTTCCAAAACGTTTTGCAGATTGACTGTATAACTACTATACCACCAAGAGATTTTATCTTTCATCTTGAGGGAAACCTTGTGGAGCAGCTGGGTGTTAACACATTTGGAAATTATGGCTACAGCAAGGCTACGAAAGAAAACAACATACTGTATTAATATATAATGAAAGTATATACAGGAGGTCCTTTAGTTTATGATGACCTTGAATTAGGACATTTTGTGGTTACGTCCCCATCTTCCATAAATATACTAGGAAAGTATGTTCTGATCGTTACAACGTATAGTGTTAAAAAAAATATGCACGAAAACTAGTTGGTGAGTTGAGTGGACGAATATGTCATCATGAGGTGCCATACAGTTAAGATGGCTTTGTTTACATTCACTGGTTGTACACCGTAGATTAGTTTGTGTAGTTCTTTTGGGAACTTCTCGCCCTTCATTATGGCTCCCAGACATAAGTCAGACTCTGATGTTTTTATGTCCTAGATTATGATGTTACCACTATCTGAATGGTGGCGCTTTGGCCCAGAGGCAATGTCTCTGTCATTGGTGTGGAACCCCAGGGTTCACCTCCTGGGCAAGTTTGAATCCCGGTTAGGGCAGTTGGTACCTTCCAGTGGACTCATCACCCGCAGGAAGGTTTAGGGAGGTTGGTACGGTGCAATGTGATTTGGGTGGCGACTGCTGCCCCCGCGACCCGGTAACGGATAAGCGGATGAAAATGGATGGATGGATGGATGACACTATCTGAATGTAGGTGAGTGACATAGCTACTTATGTACTGTGCGTGAGTTCTATCTCACGTTAGTGGAGGACCCCTGTGATTGACTTCAACACTGGTTTTTAAGATCATTTCTGTTTTCTCTCCTTCAAGAGGCACGGTGTGCATAATATCATGTCATCAAAGGATTATTAGAATCAGATTTTTACAGATACTTTGTGTGTACTGTAACAATTTGATTTGTTTTTGTTCATTGAGTACTTTATTTAAAACAACCATCCATCCCTCACCCATGCTTCCAGAATTTGTTAAATAACTGCTGTATAAAAAAAATAAATGACAAAACAATTATAAATATTTCTGCAAGTAAATGAAGCCCTTGCTTGCCCTGCCTTGTTGTTCTGTTCTCACAGTGTGTGACAAGGGAGGAAATAAATGTGTTTAGAGACATGGTGGCTGAAAAACTAATTGCCCACTGTCAGCTGCCCAAAAGGCTTGCTGCTAGTTACTCCTCTCTAAAAGCACATCGTTTTATGTTGAGAATGCTATGAGCTTGAATGCTTTCTTTGTCTTTTTATATTGTACTGCCCTCGCATTGCATGTACTTTTAGTCAACAAACAGCTAGAAGGGTAGCTCTATCTATCTATCTATCTATCTATCTATCTATCTATCTATCTATCTATCTATCTATCTATCTATCTGTCTGTCTGTCTGTCTGTCTGTCTGTCTATATCTAAAATACAATACATTTCAATTATTTGTAGAATCCATATTTCAACATACTCTCAAGAAAACATTTAATGTTTTCTTAGGCAAAACGTGTTTAAACAATTTCCACAGTGCGAGTCAGTCACCTCTGTGTGCTCAACAATACAAAGGTGATTATATAGTGTAAGTATATGTAATTTTACAAATTAATAAATTTAATGTAATTAAATAAATAATAATAAGTATTATAATTATATATTTATATATGTATGTTACATACAAACATATATGTGTTTTTATATATATATAAGATATATATTAAAGAGTATATATATATTATATATATAATATATTATTATATAATATTATAAATATAATAATAATAATAATAATAAATAATATTTTTTTATAAATTAAAAAATATGTAAGTATATGTAATGTAAGTATATGTAAGTACTCACTCCTATACATTTTCCTAAGTAGATAAACATGACATCTTAACTTAATATTTTAAACTGTGAACTATCAAGTCAGCACATATACTGTATGTGATGGCTTTTGTGGAGAAAACAAACACAGCTCACATCTTTAACTTCTAGCTAAAACACCATCTGAAGGTCAAACAGCTGCAAAACATTATAGTCAGTTTATGGCTGGTTATGATTCCAAGAAGCTATACAGGCTAAGCCATGCGTGGGTAAACTAAGGCTCGGGTCCGGAAGCAGCCCATTCAGCATTTTAATCCGGCCTGTCAAAACAAGTATGTGTGTGATTCTCTCTGTAACAGAAAGTAAGAGAGAGTGGACTATTGTAGAGATAACCATCCAACACACCACGGTGCAAGGATTTTTCCACAAAATAAACATGTATAATATTTTTAGAATTTGTTGCTGCATTGTTTAGAACAATCCTGATTACATTGATTTATGGGCGGCCCTGACTTAATTATACAACGTCCTCCTGGCTAGACAGAAAGATGTTTTTTTTTTAAGGTCAGCCAAGGTCGCTAAAGCCTGTAATTGTAGGAATGAAAAGAAAAAGAGAATAAGACAGCAAATGTTTCATAACAAATGTTATTTGCTACTGAGTCTGAAGTCAGTTGGGCCATATATCAAAATAAAAGAATTTAACAGATTAGAGAGACCTAGCAATTTTAGAACTCTGTGCCTCTTAGGTGGATGTAAAACTGGAGTAGCATAGGGGTCAGTCCACTTTTTCTGTATTTTTTGACCTTAATGATGATAATATTGTTAGAATATATATTTTATCTCATTATATACCTGTAACAGTTGAACATGTTCTAAGCACAAAACAGTACTGAAATTTTGGGATATGGCAATTCAACTGAACAGATGAAAATCTTCTGCAATGTTAAAAATATAAAATGTAAAGAACAAAAATAAAGTGGGACCAATAACGATGCCTTTACTGATCGCATTCATTTCATTATCTCTGGAGCACAAAGCAATTTTAGTAGAGACATTTGTTTTTTTCCTGTCCTTTTAATCAAAGGTCCAATATGTTGGGTTTTCTTTTTTGTTTATCTATTTTTATGAAGATCGTTCATGTCTTTTGTTATATATTCTTTTACGAATCGTTGTTGATCTTTCTATGTGTATTTTGCATGTTCTCCCAGTGTATGCATGCTTTCTCTGCAGGTACTGTGGTTTCATGGGATTACTGTATTTTCTGGAAGTCCCCCATTTCTTCATCCTTCATCCTTTGCCTGGGTTTGCAACTTATACCGAGGTGTAACTTATATATTTAAATATATATTTTCACACTGACAGCCGGTAGAGGGCACTCTAGCTGTCTGGTGCGACTTATATTCCGGAGCGACTTATAGACCGAAAATATGATTGGTTGATCAGACCATATATATAAACATATATTGGAGTGTAACGGTATATGTATTCATCCTGCGGTGTTATGGTACAAGCATCACAGTTCGGTGCACGCAGTCACACGGCGAATACGTCTGAGTGAGCAACCTACTAACAAAAATGCTGCCAGCAACCGTCATTAGCCTACAGAAGAAGAAGAAGAAACGTGATGGAGTGTGTGGGTTTGATTGTGGAGCATGATGTGGAGTTGAAAGAGCCACCAGCCCCATTTAAATAACTTGGTGGGAACATTTCGGTTTCCCGGTGCAACATAACGATGATGACACGTGAGTGGACTGGACAAAGACTGTTTGCCAGCGATGTTTTGCGGAGGTGCGGTACGTCACTGGGAACACGACAAATATGCTAACGCACATAAGATGGCATCACCCCGATATGTCTGTCACTGGTCCAAAGAAAAATTGAATGTACAGCAACTTACTCCCACTGTTTTTAATCAGCCTCTTGGTGTTAGCACAGACAGGGCCAAAAAAAATAATGGAAGCAATTGACATATACATATTTATATCTATATGCGCCCATATGCCGTAGTAGAGGAGCCCGGCTTCAAGAATTTATTGAAAGTGCTTGAGCTACGCTACAGTGTCCCATCACGTACGCACATCAGCTCATCATTTTTGAAAAAATGAAAATGACACCTTCCCAGGAGGTGCATACAGACTCTACATACCTTACAGACTCAGTTAATCACACATGTGATGCATTGCTCTAAAAGACAGATTTTATTTTTCTTATATGTTATAATGTATTTATTTTGTATTTTCATACCAGAATATTTAATTCTGCACTCAGTTCTGCTGTTTACATTGAACTTGGTAATATTGGGTGTAATACTGGGTGTTAACATGTAACTAACAAGTTACAAATGTTAGTTTCTTATAATGAAGTTACCAAAGATGCCAGTTGGTAACTTGTAACTAACAAGTTACTTGTAACTAACAAGTTACAAGTTACCAACTTGTAACTTGTTAGTTACAAGTTACAAGTTGTAACTATATATATATATATATATATATATACATATATATATAAAACTGTATAATGTCCTGGGTGTCCAATGAGGCTGCAGTGAATGAATGAATTGTGTCCTACACTTTGTGGTACGCAAGGGTAAAAAGGAATACAGAAATTATTTTAGATGACGCCACCTTGTATGTAAGACGTGTAATATAATACAAATATACTTCATTGCTAAATGACCTTATAGAGGGGGATATTAACTTTTGTTACCGTGGAAATTCTGCATACTGTATTTTCCACACTATACGTTGCTCCTGAGTATAAGTCGCAGATAGGAGTAGCAGATACTGGTACACAAGCCTAGAGTGCCCTCTACCCGATGTCAGTGTGAAAATAACAAACATGTAAATTATATATTATAAGTCACACCTGAGTATTGAATTGGAATCGGAAACCCAGCCAAAGAATGAAAAAAAGTGTGACTTATAGTCACACGGTAATCACCGTGAAATTGCACTACCTGCAGAGAATGCACACATACACAGGGAGAACATGTAAGCTCCACACAGAAAGGTAATACTGTGTTTTGTAAAATGGTGTCACTGTCTAGTGGGCCAATCTAAGAAATACAGTTGGATACATGCTTTTAGGTAAAAATAGCAATTGACAAACGAGCAAGTAATGCATAAGTGGTAGGTCTCTCTCTCTCTCTCTCCCCCTCTCTTTCTTTCTTACTCTCTCCTTTTCTCTCTCTCTCTCTTTCTCTCTTACTCTCTCCTTCCCTTTCTTCCTCTTTCACAATCTCCTCCCAACTAATCACAACTACACTGACAAAAACACTCACCTCAGAAAGTTAGTTGCCCTCCATATACAGACACCATGGTTGCCAGGGAAACCAATTTGAAGTTGTGAACAAGAGGCGATGCGGGCCTCTGCAGTGCAGCAGAAAAACACCAGCGCAAGCCTTTACTTGCTGTGACGACACACACAGCCACAGCAGAAGCAACAGCACTCATCAGGATTTACACAACTACAGAGGTACAGGTCTTAAAACTCTGCGTCGGCCTTCACTTGCAATAAATACGTTATTAAGCTCTGAATGAATAAGTCAGTGAGAGTCCTGTTTAGTTCAGTGTTTAGCTTAAAAGGAAAAGGGTTTTCTTACACAAAGTACAATAGAAGGAAAACTCTAGAAACATTTATAATTACAACCTCTAACTTACATTACATTAGTTAAGATAAGCTAAACTGTTTTATATGACATATTATAATATGCAGACACTGTTTATAGAATAATGCAGAGGTTCCCAAAGTAGGGGATGTGCCCCCCTAGGGGAATGAATGACTGAAATGTAACGAGTGCCCAGTGCTGTAAATGTTTATCAAGAGACTGGCAGAAAACAAAATTTGATTATGTGTCCTGTTTTGTTTTGCTTTTTTTATATATATATAGTTTACTTTTTTGCAGGGAGGCAAGGAAAAAACTTAATGATACCTAATACCTGCCATTGTAATTTTTTTTATTTTTTTATCTTATCAAGCTAGCGTTACTGGGGCAACAGTAGCCTGTTTACAGTAGGTCACTCAAAGTTAAGTGGATCATTTAGTACTTAGGTTTCAGACTGGAAAAGCTAGAGTTGTTTTCTTTTCGATGTCCAGTCCTGAAATTTTGGATGACTTTGGACCGATACCAATCCTGAGTATCGATCGAGCCATCCCTACGTAAAACACAGTCATTTACAGTTAATAAACCACATCATCCAACACAAATTGTTAAACTTGAGATTTCACGTCTTTTAAGACTTTAAGACTTCATAATCAAACCAAGGAGAACAACACAAAACAAGTGAGCCCTGTGTGATGTCTTTTTCAAAGGCCTTTCTTAAAGTATCCCTTGAAAATACCGGACTATTGAGTGCACCTTAATATAAGCTGCACCCACAAATTTAAAAAGAAAAAAATAATTGTACATATATAGGCCACACATTTCTATAAGACGCAGGTGTCCACATTGTAACATGCGCCCCAACCACAGTTGGAATGCACAGGGGAGACTTAGTGATCTGTTCCGGGGCCGAAGCTAACATTAGCTGTGGGGCTAACCCTGTTCACTTTGTGCTTGCAGCAAAGGTAAACAGAAACAAGGAAGTTGGGGTCTTTATTATCAGCCGCACCAAGCACAACAGTACAGCTCCCGTTTAGCCAACTCATGCTTCAACATGACAGGCCTCAAACTGCTCTCAACTTTCACTAACGCTCTCTCCCTCGTGCACTCCACGCACATATACACTATATTACCAAAAGTATTCGCTCACCTGCCTTGACTCATACTTTGAACTGAAGTGCCATCCCATTCCTAACCCAGAGCTCAATATGATGTCGGTCCACCTTTTGCAGCTATTACAGCTTCAACTCTTCTGGGAAGACTGTCCACAAGGTTGAGGAGAGTGTTTATAGGAATTTTTGACCATTCTTCCAAAAGCGCATTGGTGAGGTCACACACTGATGTTGGTCGAGAAGGCCTGGCTCTCAGTCTCCGCTCTAATTCATCCCAAAGGTGTTCTATCGGGTTCAGGTCAGGACTCTGTGCAGGCCAGTCAAGTTCATCCACACCAGACTCTGTCATCCATGTCTCTTTCCCTATCATTACACCAGAGAAGTGTTTGTTTAATGCCTCTTCTGTTTAGGTCTTTGCTGTCTCCTCTAGTTTCAGATCTGTTTCCATAGATTTCTGGGCTCCACCAACTTTCACTGTCATGATAGGTATAGTAAAATGGGGTTCTTCCCAAATTCCAAGCGCCCATCTAGAATTCTGGTTCCACTGTGTGCAGAGAGTCCTCTTGGTTCCGAAAGTCCGCTTCGGGAGGAAAAGTCTCTGACTGTCGATGTGCCGGTTCACACGATTACTGTTAGAAGGAATCCTGTCGCTTCTAAACTTTTCAATAACTGCTTTGGTCGCAGCGCTACGTTACTTGTGTAACTTAATTACCAGTTAACTCAGTTAAGAAAAAGACCCTACTAGATCATTTATCACTGTGGGCAACGGTGTCTACAAAAAAACATGTTGGTTAACAAAAAAAAAAACGTGTGATCTCACCTCTGAATGGAAAGCTGAAAGTGAGAATCTAAACAAGGGCTCAGAGCGTCCTACCTGGTAAACCGCCTGCTCACACTGCTTGTCCTTCTGAGCCTTCTTCTCCAGCTCCTCGCGCTGTTTTATGTCGTAGATGAGCGTGAACAGGTCGCGAAGGTCGATGATGAGCGGCTCGGCCTGGAAGGAGGAGGAGGAGGAGCAGATAGATGGAGTGTTCGTGTGGACTAAGATAAATGACATGTAAAAGTCATGCTCAAAGGCTAAAATGTTGAAATGTCTTTATCATTTTTGACGCCATCTATTGGGGAAACGTGAGTATTGCAGGGGAAAAAAAAGCAGAAGTATAATGATAATATAAATAAATTATAAAATTCAGGCAAGTTTGGCGGGCCAAACTACCAAGCTGAACAGGCCGCATCCGGCCCCCGGGCCTTAGTTTGCTCATGCCTGCCCTAGATTGTGAGTCAGACTGGTGGGTTTTACCGTATTACTTTAAACGAATAAGTCGTCATGTGACGCTAAACGTGTAGGACATCTTTGTTTACAGTCGCCATACAACTGATCGTGCTACATTCGCTTTCTTTCGTTCGTGTTATTTAGGGAACTTTTTGCCTTTCATTACGGCTACCAGGCGTAAGTCAAACTCTTCTGACGTTTTAATGTCCTAGCTTATGTGTTAGCGTAAGTGAGTGACATAGATACTTATGTAAAGCGTGCGATTTCCGACTTATGTCGAAATTTGCCGCACTGTAGGAACGGAGCTCTGACTCTGTATGTCGACGACCCTGTGACTTTAATTATTATTATTATTATTATTATTATTATTATTACAGTTAAATGAGCCTTTGCTCAATCTGGTCCTAAAAATCTGGTTACAAAGCTAGTACATCAGACACATAATTCCCCTACCATCGGATTCACTAATTGACAGCAGGAAGGGACTAGCATGGTGGCTAATGGCAGAAAGCTCATGAGATAATAATCGCTGAAGCTGACTGCGTGGTCCGTGCCCATGTGGTTAGCGGGGTTACTAGGTGACAAATACTTCGGCTTGGCCATGACAGCTTAACTAGAGCAGCAGATGTCATCTTTTAGCACTGGATGGAGTATTGCGAGTACTGAGCCTCGCAGTACTCTACTGTAATATGCAGCACTAAAAGAAACTTGTATCTCAAAGTACAGCGTATCTCGAAAGCATTTTCCACGTTAAAAATATCTAAAAAAAAAATCTTCGAAACTCGTATTTAGCTAGTATCCCGAAACCCAACTGTACTGTTCTCTTTTCATCAGGGGTCCCACAGAATGAAAGTCCTGAACAGAGAGAGTGAAATTGGGGCTGACTCCCCAATTTAAAGGTTGCGGAGGTTACTGATCGTGACGTATGTGGATTTACTGGAAACAGTGGAATTATGGGAGTTAGAGTTAGAGGCAAATTTGACATAATTTCTAACCATTTTATGAATCTTGTGTCACCCACAAGGTATGTGTTACTTTTGAATGGAAATTACTTGACATGGTCTATGGATGTACTTTTGCACTAACACATATATTGGATGTGGGATTCTCAGGCATCCACTGTAGAGGCTTATATGCAACACTGCCATCAAAACCTATTCTTATCATAGAAAATGACATTTTAATAGCTGTCCACTGTAGTGACCGTCATGCATGAAAGGGTTATAATTCTATATAACTCATATACATATAAATAAGAGCGGACAGGTCTGTAAAATTTTTGCACGGCCATTTCCAAACAA
>NC_024312.1:10320968-10327118 GCF_000523025.1 Cynoglossus semilaevis | reverse complement strand
GGAAACAGTGGAATTATGGGAGTTAGAGTTAGAGGCAAATTTGACATAATTTCTAACCATTTTATGAATCTTGTGTCACCCACAAGGTATGTGTTACTTTTGAATGGAAATTACTTGACATGGTCTATGGATGTACTTTTGCACTAACACATATATTGGATGTGGGATTCTCAGGCATCCACTGTAGAGGCTTATATGCAACACTGCCATCAAAACCTATTCTTATCATAGAAAATGACATTTTAATAGCTGTCCACTGTAGTGACCGTCATGCATGAAAGGGTTATAATTCTATATAACTCATATACATATTTCATATTTCTATATTATCTGTTACAGATTAAGTTCCCGGCAGAGAATGCTGTGTCCTGTGAATGTTACTGCACATTGGATTCTTGTGGTCTGTTTCCAAAATATTTGTTTTCTGATGACTCAGTACTTTGACAGAGTTTCTATTTTGTTATGTGGACAGATATAAAAATGAAGTCTCGGCTTGAACAAATTAAGCAGGCTGTTCAAGACATTGTAGAGTAACCAATGAGCATAGTAAAAGAAGTCCTTATACAGCCTGTTTTTTTATATGAAATGTGAAATTACTTTACTTAAGGTTATGAACATGGCATGGTTCCTCACTGTAATTGACACAATGGGAAATGATGATTCATGATGAATCATCAGCGTGATTATTTTTTCTTACAGTATGTGCTGCACTGGGTAACATGTTTTACATTCCCTCTGGTTTCAGATGTAAATGCAAAGAACATAAATAAAGGTTACCCTAGACCTTGAGAGAACAGATATATTAATAGAGATTTTCTGTGTAGCCCCAAATAATGTGCTACCACTCTGAATACAGTGAGAAGCATGTATTTATAGCGATTTCATGTCTATAGTAATGTGCTACCACTCTGAATACAGTGAGAAGCATGTATTTATAGCGATTCCATGTCTATAGTAATGTGCTACCACTCTGAACACAAATGTCAGATATGGCTATAAATCTCCACTACGGGTAGGTAGAAACTTCAGGTAGGAAAAACTTCAGACTACGCTATAAATTTCCGCTATGGGCCGATGTTCGCATGCGCAGTTACCTCGGGTAAGAAAAAACTATAGGTAGAAAAAAACGTAAGAACACCGATGAATTACAGTGACTCCGTGGCGACTCCTCCGGCATCGCTGCTTCTGCAGCAGACTCGCTACTAAACTCCTTTATTCCCGACACAACTGCTACCTCCTTCAACCCTTCTATTACTGGGCTGCTGGATTGCTGGCTGGTGGGAATCTATTTTGTCATTATCCACTCCTTGGGAAATCACCATTTAAAGGGGCAACCCTTCCCTCCTTATTTCCCAGCTTATTCGAAATAAAATCTTGCAACTCTTCGCCTCAGACTGATTGTGTTGCAACTGCTACCATGGCAGTTTTGTAATGTAATAAAAACCCTATTGCTAATGCTACAAAGAGAACAACAAACTTATTGACAACGCAACGCTTCAAGTTTGGCCTTATATCCCACATTTATGTAAGCTTAGACTACAGAAGTGACTCTGTGAGTACTCTGCTTTGTGAGTAAGTGTGTGCGTGTGCCTGTGTCTGTGTGTGTTCTGTGTGTAGGAGATGTAGGTAATCAAGCATCATTGATATTCCATGTTCATGCTCGCTACATTCAGGAAGTACGGATCAGCCCATTAAAGACAGCCTACCCTTTGTACCCTCCCATCTGTCTTTTAGGGAGCAACACACACAAATTGTCACATTTGAGAACATGACATGAATTTGCAGGCATTTCGACTAAAGTTAACAAACCTACCGATTATCTTTTTTTTTCCCTTTTCAGATGCATGGATTTTACGTGCGTTTTTTTGATTTGAAGACTAAAAAAGATGCATCTTATATAGTACCTGTTTTGCAGGCTAGAGTTTGCTTATGTGTAAATTAACCAATGCAGGAAAGTTAAATAATTTAAATTAATTTTTATGTAAGAACAAATGCAGATGCAAAAAGGTATACGAGTGTAAAAAAGAGAAAATAAAATCTTGAAACTGAGAGCACAAATAAGTACCGAGTGCAGAAACAAATAAGAGCAGAGGTCGGTAGTAACGAATTACACTTACGTCGTTACATTTACTTGAGTAGGTTTTTCAAAATAAAATAGTTGTATGAGTAATTTTAAATCACTATACTTTTACTGGAGCAGATTTATGAAGAAAAAACAGTACTCTTACTCCGCTACATTAGGCTATACTGAGCTTGTTACTCGTTACAGAGATACTGGATAAAGCTTTAGCTATATTCTCTATAGATCCATGATCCAGTATTTCTACTGCTATTTTGTCAGAGAGCGCGACTGTGACCAATGAAATGTAGCCCTTACTGCGCAGTCTCGTCACGTGACCATACTCGATCTCGGCGGCGGGACGGATTAGTTTAGCGGTCAATATCCACCACAGCAAAACCTGGCAGAATCAACGGTCAGCAATGCTGACAAAGACAAGGAGGTACACCCCTAGCCTCATATTGAAAGTATATTTACGTTACAAACAGTGTGAAACAGCAGTTTCATCATGCGGCGTCTTCTGTGTCGGCCCAAACAGACGGATATTTCAGCTTTCAAAAGCTCATCGTCCAACCTGTGGAAACATGTTGCGGTAAGTTTGACCTACAAATCTTTTTTTTTTTTTTTTTTTGCTGTGGATAGCTGAATGTTTGTCCTGTTAGTTTTTTCCCTGTTACATAGAGTACTCTGTGCTGAGCTCGATCTGCTTGTAGCCTTAAAGATGTGTTTTTATCCACAGGTCCAGAGGGTTGGAAGTTTTTGTTACTTGTGTTGTAATTTAAGTTATTTCGTAAAATATTTAATTCTTTATGTACTCTTTTTATTTCGTTGATTTATATTTTTTATTGAAGTACTTTAACTTACCTAAAGATTATTTTATTTTAAGGTATTTAATTAATTTGTTTTGTTTTATTATTTTGTTGACGGGATAAACTCTCCTCTGTAATTTTGTTCATCTGATTGAATGCACGTTAAAAATAAATCCAAAAAAATAAATGTTACTCAACAGTTACTCAGTACTTGAGTAGTTTTACTCAAGCTTACTCAAGTAATTATTTGGATGACTACTTTTTATTTCCACTTGAGTACAATTATTCTGAAGTAACAGTACTTTTACATAAGTACAATTTTTGGCTACTCTAGCCACCTCTGAATGAAAGTGAAGTATATGTCATTATTACACAGCACACCCCTGCACACACAATGCAATGTGACCTCTGCAGGGGAGCAGTGTCTATGGCAGTGCCATGCTCAGAGCACAATTCAATTGTAACTTCACAGCTGCTGACTGAAACACACATCATTGTGCACTTTCTTTAAGGGTTAATATTTGCTATGCACTGTCAGGTTAAACACCTCATTGAAATACCATCTGGATTAGCCACTGCATCTCAGGCCCTCCATTTTGTGTCCCC
Organism: Cynoglossus semilaevis; assembly: GCF_000523025.1. Lineage (NCBI taxonomy): Eukaryota > Metazoa > Chordata > Actinopteri > Pleuronectiformes > Cynoglossidae > Cynoglossus > Cynoglossus semilaevis. The sequence continues at coordinate 10,323,644 of NC_024312.1, read as the reverse complement.
ATAAAGTGGCAGGGTTGTGGAGGTAGAAATTTTATATCACAGGAATCCTTATATACTATATTTTGTTATGTGTATGTATGTTTCCATAGCAATACAAACATGTTATTTCCATTGTTATTAGCACTAATAAGGTCGTTTTTTAAAGGCCCGGAACGGATCAATTTTTTTTCTGTTATGTCTTATATGAGCACCTCGAGTTACAAACTCGGTCCTGGAACGGATTATCCTTGTATCTCGAGGTTCCACTGCACAGTTTTACAGTCTCAACAAGTACAATTATTTTGAATATTATAATATATATATAATTATATAATATATAATGTTGTGTCCCTTGAAAGAGAAGTAATGGAGTTTTGAAAGTGTTTAGTCATGTTGCATCCTGGAAGAGTTTACAGAAGGCGCGTAGAGGGAATATTTTACAGTGTACAGCAGCGCTCATTAGCTGAATATAGTATAGAATAGTATAGTATAGATTCTTTACACACACCCCGCCTAAATTTCTATCTCCAAAGCCCCCCTCACTCTCATCCCTCCCCCTATTTTTCAACAAAAGAAGGACGGAATGTGAATGCGCATTTAAAGGTCAAGGGCAGCCACTAATGGTCTAATTAGGTCACAAAGTACCATTTGTAACATGTAACAATAGTTTCAAATAGAAACTAATTTTGTAGAAATTCTGTACTGGCATGAAAAGAAAGCCAGGCAGGCAGACATTGAGGAGTTTGTACATAAACAGATACTTGCTTTGTATTAAAGGAGCTCTAAGTCTTTGGTTCAAAAGAAATGTAACAAATGTTAGGTAAGAATGTTTAGTAAATAGTAAGGATGTCGGCCCACCTATATTAGCAGGTGAATATTATCACAATTTAGCCAGATGATGGCTTATTTGGAAGTGAAAATGAATTAGGCCACACTTAACTTCCTTAACCACCAGGCCACGACTGCCCCGCTATATCAGTATCAGTTGATATCGAAATCGGAAATTAAGAGTTCAGATCAGATATTGGCAAAAGGTTTGTTTGTATCTTGTAAAAACAATTTTTACAAATAAACCATTTAACGCTTTCAAAATTAAATGAAATGTGACAAAAAAGAATATGAATTTAATTCAAAACATTACTTTGTAATTTCCCAGCCTGGGATCAATAAAGTTCACCTATCTGTCTACCTGGTCTGATCCATCATTGCAATATTAACAGGAAGATTGTTAAAAACACAATGGAGAACTATAATAGACTATAAAGTTCAACTTATACTCCGGAGTGACTTATGGTCAGGTATATACTGGTCATGGTTAGGGGCAGCTAAATCTGATAGTCAGGATCAGTATCAGTCTAGTATTGGTCAAAATTTTGAACTTTGACAAATACCCATATCGGACATGGGAAATTTGTATCTAGTCACCCCTTGTCATAACACATACGTTTTAGTGTTGGCTTGTGTTTCAACAAAAGTAGACAATGATTTTGTTTTGTTTTGACTCTGAGGTTTCCGTGCCCAGACAGATACACTCAGATACAAATACACAAAATTTACTTTTCCCTACTCCATATGTTATTGTCTTATTTTAACGACAGCGATTTTGCTCTGATTGACTGCATCCACTGTCACCCATCTCTGACCTCTTTTTTATTTATATTTTTGTTCTTTCCTGGGCTACTATTATGTGTCCTCAGCATTTCTAAATCTTCACACTAGCCTCAGACACACAGGCACATATGCAAAGGTTACAGAGGGTATGCTGGTACATTATTTTGTTTCAGCCTGCAGTTTCTGCTTAGCTGGAGCCATTGGCCAAACACAAGTTACAGTTTATCCCACATTCACACAGCAATGGTGATCCTTCACAGTGTCTATAAAACACTATCTAGCCAAATCCATCCACCCCAATGTCTAGTTCCACAACACACATACACCTCAGAATTCACAAAAAAGGGTGTCATGTTATGCTTTTCCTTTCTTGCCGTGTTTCCCCCTCATCTTTAGTTTCATTGCGCACATCTGCCCCGAGTGTTTTCCCCCTTCAACATTTCTAGCAATCAGCCTAATTACTCACACGTTCCCTTGCGAATTCTATATATATAAATTTATATGTCCATCCCTCTTTTTTCCTCACTTGCCCTGTTTTATGTGTCCTGATTTACTTGCTTTGAATCCCAATGTTGTCGGCTTTGGTTTAGTTGCATGTATTATGCTTTGCCTGCTTAGCATTATGTCTTACAGCTTATGCTTAGTTTATATTGTTCTTTGCACTTTCATTAATGCACTCTGGGATTCTCTATTAAAAATAGTCTCAGTTTTATATGGCTTTGGGGTCCTGGGATTCCATGTGATGAACTGACTTATTCCCAGTCCTTCTAGATAAGCTCTGGACAGGAGGTGCTGCCTAAATAGCTGGGTCTTCAAGAGCTATTTGAAAATATGTAGGGAGTCTGTTCTGGTGGTGCTCCGTAGCTTGTTCCTCCAGTATGGAATGATCTATGAGAAGACTCTGGATTGTCTTGTACAAAGTGTTGGGACTGGCAGACAATATTCCGCAGACAAGCAAGAGTTGTCGTGGGTGAAAGATTCTTGCTGTGCGAGGTGTCTTCAGGCAAGGAGTGGAAGCAGCCGGTAGATGGTCGATTTGTTTTAATAACAAACGTCAAACAAAACAGGTCCAACAATAAAGCAAAA
>NC_024312.1:10302037-10320650 GCF_000523025.1 Cynoglossus semilaevis | reverse complement strand
AGATCAAAAGGAATGGATGGCTTCGGGGTTCCCTGTGAGAAGGTAGATTGGGAGATCTCCCATTGTTCCCAGGGAGTAGAGGTGTTTTAGAAAGTTGGTGTGAAGAGAATTTGGGGAAATTCTCTTTGAATGTGTGGGGCTATGTGACTGTGTGTGCTCGGGAAAGCCATTTATCATCTTCCTGCTGCAGACCCAACCAAATGTGAAAACCACTGAAATCTAACATGGGGTAACATAAGCCTTTATCGGAGCCGATCTCTGCAATCTTGTACCTTGTAGGCTAGCATAAGGAATGAATTTGAGTGAACAGAAGGGTGATATGTGGCCTTTCAGGCTGATTGAAGACTAGAAACGCTGTGTTCTAGACCTGACATGACTCCCAAGTTTCTTGCTACTTTGGTATCAGCAACAGATAAGGAGTTCGTTTTGATTGAGATGTCATGATGTAGGGTTGGCTTGGCTGGAGGTTGTGCTGTAAGGGATGGGCGGTCATCCATGCAGATTTGTCAGAGAGACAATCTGAGACTTGTGTTCAGACTGTGATGTCATGAGGTGGGAACAACAGATACAAGTGGGTATCATCAGCACCGCAGCACACACTGAAGGACCGACCAGTGAGGTAAGATTCAAACCAGGAGTGTGCACTGCTAGTAATGCCCATGTCTGACAAAATGACGGCAAAATGAGTAAATAGCACTTGACAGCTGCTCTGACTTCTTTTAAGGCTTCTGTCACAGACAACAGAGCCATTTCAGCCCAGTTTTGAAGCCAGATTGGTCGGAATCAGGGAGGTTGTTTTGAGAAAGGAATTTTGTTACTTGTTTGAAGAGGGCGTGGGGCTTCTGTGGATTAAACTTTATCTTTAAATGAGCTTGGAAAGGAGTGGAAGGAATGAAAGTGCTCCACTTCCTCGGAAGCCAGGTAAAGTTTTTTGAACAGTGGTGTAACCCGAGACCTGTTTAAACACAGTAGGAATTGTTCGTGATTTCAGTGACGCATTAATCACACGTGAGTTTTCTGCTATGACAGTAGGGGCTACAGATTGCATATAGTCGGATGGCTATGTAGAGACAAAAAAGAATATATTACCACCTATGGTCATATAATGGGTGTCTAATTAACCAAAAGTTCAAACTCCATACTTATGGACTGTGGGGAAAAGCTAGAATGCTAATATATGCATAATATATGACTTGTTACTTATATTGTCCAATGGGGTGACATTGTTTTACAATAGCTAATGAGTCAGAAGAAAAACTCAAATACCACTTTTTTAAACACTCTACTATTAAAAGGTCATCATGACCTATTTCACTGTTGAATAATGTACATAGATAAAATCTGCAGTTGTTAAACATGCCAGCAACAAAAGAATGATACGTTTTATCTAGAGGGTAAAAAACATCCACAGAAAACTGCCAAACGTGCAAAAAAAAAAAAAAAACCTACAAAGGCAATAATCAATATCCTCCTGACTACCCCGATCCGATCTATTGAAAATATTTTAAAAAGTTGGCCACTACAATTGTGGGCGGGATTAGAGTTTTGGGTTGCAGTTGACAAACCCTTACTGAAAATATATCAAACTCCAAATACCAACAACAACCTGAAGAAATGTGTTGCATCTTATAGGCAGGATTTTTAGGTGAGCTAAAACTACTGGATTACTGGATCAATACTGTAACATAGGGATGAATCCGAGAGGCAATTGTTCCAAGGTCAAAATGCTGTATGATGTATTGGAGAAGCATGGGTACAGGCCTTTGAGTGTAGAAGGAGATATTGGAAAGAAAAAGGAAATAGTTAAAAGTTTGAAAAAAAAATCAGAAGCAAACTAGAGGTCTCTTGTCATTGATCATATTCATATTAAAGATAAAGTTTGATCCACACAAGCCCCACCACCTCAAAAAAGTCGCTAACTAATCTACACCAGGCCTGTCATAATATCTTTAAACAACAATCAAATTGGTGGGGCAGAACAGATAAGACACTATCTGACTACTAAAGACTACAATGATTGCATCACACATGATAGCACACAACTGAAGCACACTGGGAGCCAACAATGACGTTTAACTCTGTTATCACAATTAGAAGATGCTTAACAACAATTATTACAGTATGGTTGTGTAACCCAAATCCATGCAACGTCGTGTCGTTCCTCCCAACGCCCAGAGACTCTGCGTTGTGTGTTTGTACTGTCGATGTACGGTGCAGTGCAGAAGGAGGACTCAGACGCATAGCTGTCGGTTTTTTTTTCGTGGTCAAGATCTCTTTTTATTTTTCCTGTTTTTTTTATCGATGCAGGCCAAACACACGCTCTCTCTGCAAAACAACATTCGCACTTCCACACGGAACAGTGTAAAAACAACAATACGGTGATCATCCAGAACGAAAATAGTGACAACCGCCTGACTCTGGAAGGGCGAACAACAACAACAATGCCCTCCTGTGTCCAACTTAGGTCACAACCCTTTTTTCACAAATCTTCATCCCTATTGAACTGCGAATCCATCTCACCGATATTGTCAAAAACCAAATGAAGCAAATTAATTCTGACCATTATTTGGATTAACCAAATAATTCCAACTGCTAAATATTGGTGTTAACAAGGCGTTCAAAGTTAGATTGCGAGCTGCATGGGAGCATTGGATGACAGAAGGCGTACACACATTCACCAAGACAGGGAGGTAACGCCGGGTAAGTTACGCCACTATCTGCTAATGGATCATGGATGCCTGGGCTAAGGTATCAGTCTTAAATGTTGTCCAAGCTTTCATGAAGGGCAGAATCATCACTGAACAGCTAAAGTAACAGTAACGAGACTGACTTGGATAAAGACGAGAGGGATCCGGGCAGTGGCGCTTTGGCCCAAAGGCAATGTCTCTGTCATTGGTGTGGAACCCCAGGGTTCATCTCCTGGGCAAGTTCGAATCCCGTTTATGGCGGTTAACAACTTCCAGTGGACTCACCACCTGCAGGAAGGTTTGGGGGGTTGGTATGGTGCACTGTGATTTGGGTGGTGACTGCTGCCCCCGCGACCTGGTAACGGATAAGCGGATGACGATGGATGGGATCCGGGCATGCCCGCGACCTGGTAACGGATAAGCAGATGACGATGGATGGATGGATGGGATCCGGGCATGCTTGATGCCGAAATCGCCCAACTGTTAAACTCAGACACTGAAGGTTAATAATTTGATGGATTGGTGGAAGAGGAATGAACTGAAAAGTGTGTGTATTGTTTTCTATTGTATGTGTTAAAACTGAACAATGTTGAGCGTTATTGTAATTAAGGTGAATAAAGTTTGACTTATTTGACTTTTTGTTTCGCTTAATGCCCCTTATAATCGTGTGCGCTTTATGTGTGAAAATAGACCCGTTCATTGATAGTGCGCCTTATAATCCAGTGCGCCTTATGGTCCAAAAAAATACAGTAATTAGACTAATATCGGGCTAATAATATCGGTCGGTCGATATTATATTATATATTTAGAAATGTATATAAATCCAACTCTTAACAAATAGCCTCGTAAAACAGTAGCATCTGGGTTTGGGTAGACCAATAAAGCATTATAAGAGAAGAATTCAGCTTTTTGTCCTGCTTTGCAAACCGTAGTTTGTTCTTTAAAAAGGAGGAAAACTGTGATTCCATTGGTATGGCTGGGTCCAGCATGGTTTACTGCAGGAGTCTTCATTCAACAGACATGGATCTTAATATTCAATTACTTGACCCAAGCAAGCCCTTAATATTTTATGTAAACGGAAGAAAGTCATTCTTGGTATTTCATCATTATCCCACAACAAATGTCAAAAGACTGAGTATTTCTGGTTTAAAATTAGAATAGCCATGGCCTTTACACAAATAAAGCAGCTTCAGGTCCTTAATTGTAGCTTGCCATTAGCTTGTGCTGAGCTGACAAAAAAAAAAAAAAAAAGTAAAAGACTGAGAGTTGAAGGGTTATTTCGGGGTGAGCAATGTTTTTGTGAACTTTCTGCTGGACTGGATAATTGCTTATATATATATATATATATATATATATATATCTTTCTACCATCGTCATTGCACCTATCTGAATATCATTGCAGGTGTAACTGATTCAAAAAGCACAGTAGCAGTACATTTTTTGACCCTCTTGTTGACCCCTGGTCCAGTAGTTTAGTAAATTGGTGAGACATTAAACTAATAGATAACCACTTAAGTTATGTAAGATAAAACGTATCGGCTGATACCTGAGCACTGTAAGTTGATCACCTTGTATTTGTAATACTTGGGTTTCCCTTAATCGTCCCACAATTGTTACATTTACAATACTAGTCTTTACAAACAACAAAGGTTGCCACAGGAATATGCAGTTACAACTCATAGGATTGCGACACAGGAGGGGCCATTAGAAATATCGGTTATGCTAAGAATTAAACCCAGGACTTGCGAAGCAGGCGTACTAAATGCTACATTATGAAACCACTAAAAATGCCACCTTTAATCACATTGATGTTTAATATAGATCACATATGCGAAATGTTTCACAACTCCTTGTTTTCTTAATTGACTGAGTTTGGAAAATAATATTATAAAATTATGAAAAGCAATGGAGTGTATTCAGCTTGTCTTTACATGGGGAATAACTATTTGTAGTTTGTTGATTTTACTGTTAGAAAATGTTACTTCTTCACATGTTTTAAACCTCCTTCAATCAAAGTGGTGCCAGGCCTGCCTCTCGAGCTGATGTCATTTAGAGGAGGAGGAGGAGGAAGAGGAGGAAGAAGACGAGAGAAAAGAGAAGAAAGGAGGTAGTTGTTAGTGTAGCTGCTTGCAGCCGGTTACTAGCAGCATTAAAGACTTCACAAATACCCGAAATCTTTTTGGTGAGGCCAGTACAAGGCCAGGGCCACGCTGAAGAAAATAAAAAGACCCTGTTCTTCCTCTACCCACACATACTGTAACAACCAAGAACATTCTGCTTTGTAAAAGCAACAGGCAGACAAGCCATTGTTGGACCAACTATTTTTTTGAAAAAAAGAAAAAATAACTTTTAATATACTGTAGCTAAGCTCTCTTTTGAGGCTGCACCTGTTCACACACTGCTTGTCCACACACTTTACCAGATGCTTTACCACCAAGACAGCTGGTTTACTTTTACATACTGTATAATGTTTCTCCTGCATGTTAAAAAAATGATAAACACTATTTAAACAATCTTCCGGTCAACGAATTTAACGTCCCTGTTCTCATTTACCATATTACTTTGAGAATATTCAAAGTAATATGATTCAAGAGATCCTTATAAAAGTCTTTGAATATGTGCCGTATTTTCTGGAGTACCAGCTAAAAAATGCAAAAGGATTAAAAGTGCGACTAATAGTCTGGAAAATACGATGGGTGTTTACATCAACATTTCTATCCAAAGTTATCATAAAGGATAGATAGATAGATAAATAGATAGATAGATAGATAGATAGATAGATAGATAGATAGATAGATAGATAGATAGATAGATAGATAGTTTATTGATCCCAGGCTGCTAAATTGCAGGATATAAATTACTTAAAATCTGTTATTAAAAATGACTTTACAGGAAAAGGGTTTTTTTTAAGTGTAATTTAGGAGACAGAATGTTATCCAGAGCTGACATTTCATCAAATGCCAACAATAAACTAAACATTGTAATTATTTTCAAATGCCCATATGTGAAATGGGCAATATGGAAAGTACAATACAATTCACAAGATTGTGATATATCCTATTATATTATTGGACTATTTATTTTGGGGATAAAAATAAGAATATTAAGTGTTATAAAACCTTGCCGAAAGACGTTTTATTTTAAATTTTCACCCTTTAAAGGCAAACCTTGCACCCAACCTTTCACTCATATTGCAGATACCTGTAAGCACAGTACAAACACAGCGCATGGCACACAGTTAGAGCAAATCAAATACTGAACCCATGCAGCACAGTAAGCATGGTTGGAGCTTGGATCACAAGGTACAGTGAAGCACAGCAAGCACGATTCACTGTGCAGCTCAAGCCATGACTTATGTTGTGTCGGCCAAGACATTTAAAAGAGGGCACATGACTCCCAGTAAAATTTAGCAAAATTTGAAATGTATAATGCAGTGATATTCATCATGTGGTATGGTAGTACTGCATTATGTCGAGACTGTTGAAAAGTGTACTGACATACCTTCAATTTGTTCTCTGTCAGGGGACATTTAAATTCATATTTATATTGTTAAAATTAAGAACAAGAACGGATCAAGCATTGACATGGTAATACAGAAAGCGAATCCTGAACGTATCCAGTATTTGATCTAATTGAGTTACTTAATATAAACTACCTTGGAGAAAAATAAACAGAAGAAACTCAATACCTGTGGGGGGGTTGATTGTTTTTTTTTTTTTCTTCATTGCTGCTGGATGCTAAGGATTAAGATGAGGCATCAAAAACCAACAGCCTTTGTGATCTGCATAGAACCACACAGTAAAATACAATGCAGCATTTTGAACTAGTTACTTAAAGAACCATTCATGAAGACACTAAGTCAATGCATAAGATGTTGGCTGAGGAAGTCTGGCATAGGATTCAATATACAATGCCATGACTTTAGTCTTCATGATTAATCAATACAGACAAATATGTGAACATATGCAAAAGAAAAAAGGAAAAATTGAAAAACCCTTCTGCTTGAGTAGTACAAATCATAGGTTTTTATTTTTCATACTCTTTTCAAAATAGCATAGCTTAAAAAAAAGTCCACAACAAATCATAAAGAACAGGAGTTATGTTTCATTTTAGTTCAGGAAAAAGACCCAGTGTCAGACACTCCATCTCAGTGTGTTAGACCAGCCTGCACATCTCTGTATCACTGCCCTATACCTCAGGCTCAAAAAAGCCTCAAAATGGGCCCTTGCAAGGACGGGTTAGGCAGCAGCTGCAATACATTACTAAAATAGCCCTAAACAAGTGAGCATGTCGAAGCTCAGAGAAAAAGAAATTGGCAAAAGCTGTATTCAGCCAGTACTTAATCTTAAAGCCGGTTAAACAAGTGAAAAATGATATGCACAGCAAATTAACAAGTTTACTTATGCTACAACAGAGAAGCACTAATGCTGTCAAATAAATGTAGCCTGGCTTCAGCAAACAAACGGTTAAATATTAGCTGCAGAAATTCACTGCAGTCCAAAAGCATTTGGACGATAGCACGTTCCATCTGTACCATTTTGCTGCCTGGAATAAATGTTTTCTCCTATCTAGAGTTGTCTCACATATTCTTATGTTCTTAGCCTGGGAATATCATTTAATTGCATATTTTATTTTGCACAGAATAACACTAAAATGTATTTATTAGCCTGTATAAAGGTTATTTTCACTGCATTCTTAATATGGTCCAAAATAAATTAAATGCTTTTTCTACTGTAGACAGAACCACCTTTTGACAATCACAAAAGCAACTGTGTTAGAAAATAGCTTTCTAAGATAATATGTATGTCCCGACATTATATATATGTACATATATATATAAATATATATATATACTGTATATATATGTATATATATATTTAATGTTCAAAGGCATGTACAAGAAACAAAACACTGTCATTGGGTTGCACGTCTGTGCAAGAGAAACTTAAAACCATTTCTGTTGTGCATTGTAGTAAATGAATGGATGAGGTCACAATTCCTCAAGAGCTGAGGTTGGGACAGAGTCAGCGATAAATCTAAAGAAAGCGATGCTCATATTTGAGTCTCTTGAACTTTCTCTTTGCCGTGAGAAGTCTCAATCGCATACGGATCAGCTATGGTGCTAATGTGGCTGTGATGCTGTCTGTACGAGTGATGGAAGGAGGAGTTGTTTTGGGTCCACTGGGCTCCAAAGCCACCTTTACGAGAGAAAGAGGCAGACGAGAAATATCCAGGTTTAAAGGCATTGCTATTGTGTTCTACCAACGTAGGCAGTACCAATACTGTGTCATCCGAGCCACTGGATCCAGAGGTTAGCGGAGGCACAGGATGAACCTCCTCTTCCATCTGTATGATTTCTATGGTCCTAGCGGCAGCCACTGTGCTCCTTTGTTGATGCCGCTTACGCAGTTTATAAAACGCTATCAACATGCCAGCTGCCAGCAAAGTTACAGCAACAAAACAGCCAATGATGATTTTGGTGGTTTTCATCATCTCATCCAAGCTGGCAACTGGCTGACTGGGAATTCTGGCTGTTGGAAGTGACACTTGTCTGGGTGTCTGGGTATTATGGAACAGTACGGTTGGTGTGGAAATAAAGACAGGCTGAAAGACAGAGGGTGAGGCAGTGACTGTAGGCTTGGGTTTTGGTGTCTCCTTCACTGTGGGCTCGAAAAATTCTACTGTCACAGTGGTAAAGTAGGACAGATTAGATGTATTGAGTTCAGCATTGCTAACATTTAAGTATGCAGAGGCATTGGAATTTCCTGCCATGTTGCTGACCATGCAAGTATAGACTCCTGTATCTGATGGCAGAACATTGGAGAAGTTCAGTGTCCCATCATTCAGAACAAATATTCGTGGGTGGGCTGAGCCATGGGTCAAAATGGTTCCATTAGGAAGAAGCCATCGCACGGAGCTCATGGCAGCTGTGCAGCACTTTAATTCTGCCACTCTTGCTGCAGAGATCTTCAGATCTCTCGGAGCATCGAGTATCACTGGTGCAGAACACTGGAAGGTGGTCTGATCAACCTCTACCAGGTATCTACCTTTTATGTGAACTGGTGTGTGGCAGCGTCCACAGCACGTGGAATTTGTAGGAATGTTTTCTCTGAGCCACGAGGAGAGCCACACTACATCGCAATCACATCTCCATGGGTTGTGGTGCAGGTGCAGCTCCACTAGGTACTGTAAGGGTGTGAACAGGTTATGGGGGAGCGAAGAAAGGTTGTTATGAGCTAAATTGAGCTCCACTAAGGCTGTAATCTCATCAAATGCATTCCTCTCGATGGATGTGACAGCGGAATTCATTATCCAAAGTTTACGTAAATTTTTGAGTCCACAAAAAGCTCCAGGTTTTAGTTCAGGGAAAACATTCTCTGATATTTCTAGCTCCTCCAGCTCCACGAGAGGTGAAAGTTGAGGAAACTCTCTCAAGTTGCACATCCCCAGGTTGAGATACTTGAGGTTTTGAAGGCCCTCAAATGCTCCATCAGAAATGTACTCCAATTTCCTAAGCTCACCTAAGTCCAGTCTCATGAGTGAGGGGACTCGGTTGAATGCGTACGAAGGGATGCTCTCAATGGGATTGTTTCTTAGCCACAACTCTCTCAATTTTGATAGGTACTCAAAAGCTCCACTAGGTATGACAGTCAATCTGTTGTCAAATAGCTCCAAGGTGTTGAGACTTGTCAGTCCGTTAAATGCACCCACTTCAATCTGCCTTATTGCATTTCTGCCCAACTGCAGTACCTCCAGGTGGTGCAGGTGTCTAAAAGTGTCAGCTTGTATGCTCTCTATACTGTTTTCCATCAGGTTTAGGTATCTGGTGTTGGCTGGGATGTTTGGTGGCACTCTTACTAGTCCTCTACGAGTGCACACCACCTTGGTGAGCTGATTGGTGCAGGAGCAAACACCTGGACAGTTCTGTGGTTTAGTGGAGCCCAGCGCAGGCCCTGTAGATTGACAAATGCTGAGAGCAGGGACCATGAGGGAGAGCACGGCAAACAGGGCTGTGTTCCAGGTAGGCTTCACACTAACCTGGCCCAGAGGACTCATGGTGTGGAGGGCTCATTATTCTACATGATTTTGGGAGATGGCACACAACAGAGGACAGACTACACTATCCTGGCTTAAGCAATTCAAGGCTCCCAAGTTCCATTGACAGTGGAGAAAATCGCTACATCCAGCAGCATGCAGAAGGGGGAAAAAGAGGCAGAAAAGATATTAATAACAAGATAAATCAAGGCACAAAGTCATTGCGGTGAATTATTTTATAATTATTATAAAATAACTCATCAGTTTAAAAGTATTGCTTCCTTCCAACATTTAGTTTTTGTTGTTATGTATAAAATAGCAAGGACAATATATCAATCAGTAAAAAGTGATAGGATCCTTTATTAACCAATCGTACAAAATGGCTTCTGGTTTCAAAGATAGACAGCATTAGGAAAAAACACTCACATGCAGAAGGAAAGCCAGGAAGGCTCTGCAGGCGCTTGGATCCCCGTTGCCCTTACTAAGTGCTCCCTTGCCAGTCTGCAGATTCCAAAATACTGCTCCACTGTGGATGCATCACACTGACCCATCAGACAGTAAAACATGACAGAAAAATAAAGAAATAACCAACTAAAAAAAAAGTCCTCAGGTCCTGATACATGTACTGGCTTGTTGACTGGTTGCTTGTTTGGCGAAGAGACCTCAGTCACTGTGACTTTGCCAAAGGCTAGTCAGTTGCTAATTAGCCCTGCCGTGACAGGGACAGTGAGACAGAAAAGGCTATAGAACTCCCAGCACAGTCATTTCCTCTCCACTTATCTTGCGTGTTCCACTTGCATACCCCCAATGTTGGGCTGGCCCTGGTCAAGGCAGCTGCAGCTGCAAACCCTGTGCACAGTTAGCAGTAATGCGTCTATTCCTCTCGGAGGGGAGTGGGGGGGGGGGTTAAGGGGAATTGTAAGGGTGGTGAAAGGGATGGTAGCGCTGGGCAAGAGGTGGAGAAAAGGATGCGCCGCACACTTGGAGCTTTACAAAAGGCTTTCAGGTAGAAAGAGGCAGGGAGATAAATAGAGAGAGCGCTTCTGTCCTCTTCTGCGGTAAAAGAAAAGAGAGGAGTGTGTCTGTGCATAAGCAAAATCCCTGTCTGTATCCATAAACAGAGAAGATTGGAAGAATCTTCCTCTTCTTATTTCTGCTGGATGTCCGTCTCGTAGGCTGACTCCAATGCCTCCTCTTCTTGGTTATTCCTTTATTTGTTTTTCCCTTTATATCTGAGGTAGTAAGTTGTGGCAGTTAGCCATGTGTGTGGCTGTCAGAATTGCGGCTGGCTGGTGGACTACTGCAGTAGCCAGAGTAGAGAAGAAAGAGAGAGAGGGGAAGAGAGAGAGAGAAAGAGTGAGAGACACAGAGAAAGAGACCCACTGACAGATTAGGAGCAAGCGAAAGATAGAGTGCACAAAGGAGCGAGTGTGTGAGAGGTAGTTAGGAGGAGAAGGAAGCAGCAGCACTCAGGTTCTCAAAAAAATCAGTCCACCGTAGCAGAAAGAGAAAAAGAAGGAACACCATTCTGATTCACATCACCTATTTACGTCTATATTTTTATCTCTTTTCTCTTTTCTCTCTCTATGTGTCAGCCAGTGTTGCAGTATGCAGCCCCCTACCTACCCTCGTCCTTCAGTGCGAACGTGAATGCACTGCTGACGCACTCCTCTCTGATGCTAAGCCAGCCTCGGAGCAGTGCATTGGTTTAATGCAGTGCTCCTGTGTATTAACACATTCACCCTCCCCCGTCTCCTCATCTCCCTCGGTGAACTACCTCTGCTTAATTTCGCTTGCTACTTCGTTCTCGGTCTCTTTCACACAATCTGTCTTTTCCTGCCCCCCTGACAATAACTCTTAGATAATGTCACATGCGCCTTTTTCCCTCCATCCCCCATACTGTTTGTCAACCATCATTCTTCAGCCCAAATCAGCTAAATTAGAAGTCTTTCATTCTAGTATAGGTTACACTGGGAGCAGAGTGACAGAAACTGTACCATGATTTTGCTGTCTTTCTCTCTCATTGGTCATGGATGCAGTAGTGTGTCATATCTTTTCTTTTAGAAACTGTACCATGATTTTGCTGTCTTGGATGCAGTAGTGTGTCATATCTTTTTTTAAAAAAGTAACTTAATGCCATTTTTACCTCTGCTTTTCAGATTTGCGCATGTCTTTCAGTATTGTTTCAAAAGAGATAGTGAGGATTTGTTTGCTGATGTTTCTTAGATCTCAAGCATTTTGCATCTTCTCTGCATGTATATAAATGTCTTTGAGTGTACAACGATGAAGCCAGGGTCTGTCACATCATAAAGGACTGAAGTGCTGACTTGGCTTCCCTGAGCCTACCAGGCAGTTCGAAAGAGAAGCAATGAGCTGGCACACAGTTATGTCTAGAAGGATAAGAGAGAATGAGACGGAAAATAGAAATGGAGATTCAAATCCATGCCCTTGATAAAATAACAACAATGAGTCTAAATAAATAATTGTAATTTTTAAGGTCATAGAAAAAAGGGGGGAAGGGCTTAGCATTGTTGCATTCTTGGTAAAACTTTGAGGAAACAACCGTAAGTATTAGAGAATTGCCATCAGCAAATTCATTACAATTTTATATGTTGGGTGTATTTAACTGCAAGTAGACTCCAATTGACAAAGATAATCCTAGTACTTTCTGTTCTTCCAAAGTGAGTGGAAGCCATTTTTAACATGTTCTGGGAGTGTGCCTCCGTTTTTTTTTAAATTGTTGGTTTTAACTATGACTCGATTCAACCTTTTTATTTCCAATGCCAATACTGAACTTGGAGTAGCTGCCATTGCTGAGGCAATAGTGTCCCTGTTTACAGCATGTGACACAGTTAAGTTGAAGATTTGGCCCTTGGTATCGGACGGCAATATTTGTTTGTCCATTGTCCAATCCTGAGATTTTGACCAATTTCGGACCGATACCGATTTTGTGTATTGAAATGAGCCATCCCTACTTTTAACCTCTGTAAAATGTTTAAAATCAGTTTGATATATTCGACAATATAAATCTGGATGATTTTACCAAGTTAAGTCTAACATTAAACAAAAACTGAATTGGTAGTTTGACGTAGAGCCTAAAAAAACAAACTAACAAAACAAGACATAATAGCTACACGTTGGAAAAGCTCCACATTCACGTTCTTTCCGAGCATTGGTCATGACATATTTGGACATTGTTTACTTGCAGTTGTTGACAGCAAGACAGAGTCCACAGAGCAAAATAGTCAGCAATAGAGGCTTGGAACTCACTCTTAGCCATCCTCTGTGGATTATACTGGTAGTAATATTGATTATAGTTATAATATTGTAATTATATTGATCATAATATTGATTCAAGATACAAAAGAACAGAGATGGAGCCAATTACAGCAGTCTAGTTTAATTTACTTACATTCAATTTTCCTATATTTTAAAGGGGATATGGGAGGAAGTTGGAGTACCTTGGGAAAAATCCAACCACATACTGGAAGCTTTTTTGGAGACAGTGATTACATACAGTTATTACATAAATTTATACCTTTGGTTTATATTCAAGTTTTGCATTTTGACACTAATTCTTTATCTACAGCTAGAGATACAGCTACAGATAACTCCATGAATAATGTTAGTCAGGCAGTGTTCTATCAGAAGCAAACAGGAAAATAATTGTAGCAGGATTTTAAAATTTTTGTCATTTCCTAACTCCATATTTCATTCTGAAGGAACCCCGAGATCCAAAGGTCTAGGACTGCCTCATTAGTTACATGATGCTGCGGCATAATCACAGGTCTATTACGTTTGAAGATGATGGCTTATAAGTTTACACAACAAACTACTTTATGAGTGCGTGAATTTGCTAACTCCAAATGGTGACCACTTGCATCTGAAGTAGGGATGGCTCAACCTGATAGGAACTCTCAGGACTGAACATCCAAAAAAAGAGCTATAGCCTGTCTGTTCTGATACTAACCCCAAAATGCTCAAATTAACTTTGTGTGACATGCCGCAAACAGGAATGTTTACGGCATGTTAGAGGTGACAAAGTTGTATCGAGCGACCCCTGACGTGATGTTGGCGTGACAAAGTTGTATCGAGCGACCCCTGGTCTGACGTGATGTTGGGCTATGAAAGAGAAGGAGACAAACCAACTCTCTGTTACAATTTGTATTGTTTGCAGGTGACACAAACATATTCTGTTCAGGAGATAATTTAGGAACATCATCTATGTAAAGTGAATAATTTGTCATTTTGACACAGCACACCACTGCACACACAATGAATCTGACCTCTGCTTTTAACCCATCATCAAAGTGAGCACTGGGCAGCTTTAAGCTGCCCGGGGAGCAGTGTGTGGGGACGGTGCCATGCTCAAAACACCTCAGTGGCAGCTTGGCAGCTGGTGGACCCAAATCCGGCCCCTTAACCACTAAGCCACCACCGCTCCTATCATTATCTAAAGATAATGAAAATAATAAAAAGTGGTAAAACTCCAATATCCCTTTGTCCCCGTTTCTCCTCACCACTAAACTCACCTTCTTCTCACCTACATCGTTTTAAAGTAAAACCTTATTTAATACAAAATATAACAGTAAATTGTGTTTGTATTCTGTGTAAATTTGTATAACATTTCACACACTTTATGATACATAAATAAAAACAGGAACTAGCTAATAATTCATGTAAATTGTGTTTATTTTGGATAACTAAACACAAATGCTTTCACTCAGACTTAGTATAGCATAGTTTTGACTGTCTCCAGTTTCTGCTACTCCTGTACCACTGTAAATGTACATGTTCATTATTTTCACACTGACAGTCGCTAGAGGGCACTGGTGCAACCTATACTCCTGAGCAATTTATAGTCTAAAAAACATGGTAAGTACTATTTCCATCGTTACAGCACCGTCATCGCTACCAACAATTAAATGGCGTATTACAAATTAGAGCTGCTCATTAAGGTGTTGTCACTTGACTCTCAGCCATACGAGTGTTTCTTTTTTTTTTGTGAGGGAGAAAGGAAGGACAAAACCATTGCATACTTGATAATAATTGGCTAAGGCAAGACAAGCTGTCATGGTTAGCCAATCAGAGGCAGTGTTTACTCACACACCCAAACAAGCGGGGGTAAGCAACTACAAGGGCAAGTCTGGAGGAAAAGTTGGCATTTTCAAAATGGACATACAGGCACTACTTCATTCTCCTAGAACTAAAAGACAAGAATGTACTTGACGTGACGTGTATGTCCATGTCCATTGCAAGCAACTCTAATCTAAAAAAGCATCTCTCAATGGCATACACTTCTACAAAACTAGTGGCCAAAACCTATATTGTTATAAAAATGGGTAAAATAACCAAGCGAAGGACGAAACACAACCTTGCTTCTTTAAACATGGGTGTTTCTTCATGAGTGCTTCAGCTACTGCATCAAATTCAACATTGATAGTCTCGATCCACTTGTATCTAGATCAAATTTTCCCCATTAAAAATTATGGGAAAAAATAATCAAGCGAGGGACAATGAGCGAGACAGCACGACAATGTCCATTGAAAAAATCGGGCTCGGTTGAACACTCGTTACTAGATGTTTCCTCGTATCGTATAAAAATGGGTAAAATAACCAAGCGAAGGACAATGAGCACAATAGCACAACAGTGTCAGGCCACTAAGAGTAGGAGAAGGACTAGGAGTGAGTACTCGATTTAAACTCTAATCTAAAAAAGCATCTCTCAATGGCATACACTTCTACAAAACTAGTGGCCAAAACCTCTGTTGCTGACAATGTTGATGATCAGAGCGGGCCAGGTGTGCATAATGTGACTGCTGCTAACAAAGAAGGACACAAAGCCATGCAATCCAAACAGCTAAAGCTGGATTTTTCAGCTCCAGTTAATCAAATTCTTGAAGTTCATCAGGTCTGCCAGTTGTGTAAATGTCTGATAAATTGAACACTCGTTACTACTTTCCTCGTATCATCTTTTATGGTGTTTTATGCCTGCGCTTGCCCTCTCTTTCTCTCTCTCTCTCTCTCTCTCCATCCCTCCTTTTCTCACCTTTGCTGTCTCCCCATATTCCCATTCTGCTTTTTGCCATGGCCTTTTAAACACAGAATGTATGCCTATTGTGTTATCTAATTTTGTTTTCATGTGTTTCGTGAAAATAGGTTACATAATTCAAATTGACCTGACTTTACTGTATAGGAATGTACATCAAGATGCTGTTTGTTGATAACCTTCAGCACATATCCTGGATAGACTTCACACCTATCTAGCTGTGAGAACCCAGAAGGTCTGGCCACCTGCTGTACAAGGACTATTAGCGCTGTCATCGCCCCACTGCTTTTTCACTGTAGACCAGCCACTGGTTGAGTCGAAACAACCTGGAGCTAAACATCTTAATGACTGTGGAGAAGACAGTTGTCATCAGAAGGGACCTGCGGTTCTGTGTCTACAAGACTTGGGTTTATCGGTCTATTTATCCCTATGGTAGGCACTACAGCACAATCTTGCAGGGACAACAAGAACACATTCCCCCCTCAGATCATCAACCAACCACAAAATAAACAATTGATTTCAATGTATGCACATACCATGCATTAACAGTTAACATATAACTACTGCAATTAGTTTTCAATAAATATACAGTGATGCCTCTCCTGGTTGGGTTCCAAGACCCACCACAAAAAGGGAAAATCTGCAAAGTAGGGGCGAGATTACCCTTTACAAACCTCCCACACATAGTTATCAACCCTCCCTAGACTGCATTACCCTTTCCCACAAACTTATATGCACAGTAGAGTTGTATAATGGAAATATAAGACATACATACAGCGCTCAGCTGCAGAAGGGGAAAGCACGGGAGTGGCGACGCAGGCGCAGCCCTGTACGCAGGTGAGCGCAAATGGAGTAATCAAGCCTCTCCTTATATTAGTAGGAGCTGGAATCAAGAAGAGAGGAGAGTGAACACAGGAGTGCGTAGTGGCTAGCACAGCACACAGGAGCACACATTACTGTAAAGAAAAATACATATGTATTCTGTGTCTGTGTCAGCATCTTCAAGTCGCACCAGCCAATAAATGCATAATGTAGAAGAAGAAGAAGAAGAAGAAGAAGAAAAAGTTTCTCCGTAGTATTGTAGTAAGTTGCACCACTGACCTCTAGCAGCTGTTAGTATGAAAATAATGTACATGTCATTTTTCTGTGGTACAGCAGTAGCAGCTACTGGTACACAAGCCTAGAGTGCCCTCTGGCGGCTGTCAGTATACAAATAACAAACATGTGAAATTATATATTTTAATATTTAAGTCACACCTGGGTATAAATTGCGAACCCAGCCAAAGGAGGAAATAAAGTGTGACTTATAGTCCGAAAAATACAGTAGCAGTCCAAACACAAAGAACACAATGATGATCCAGAGTTCAAGGAGCATGGAAAAACAAGACAAATCATATTAAGGAAGATGGACTAAAAATACACCTTTATTTTTTGTTTGTTTTGCCCTTCCTTAATGGCAAAAGTCTGAGTCTAAACTAGAGGAAAATAAAGAATTTAACTGCACATGTCACTGCTGTTCACTTTGTCTAAATCTATGTAAAAGGTTCGATTTTCCTACATATGCTACAATATGTAAATGTATGCAAGTTGTAATGATCACTTCCTGTAGGTGGGTAAGCGTCACTTCCGCTTCAGCAGTGTTGGTGTTTAATTTGACGGAGATGTGAAACGGTCCGATGTCGGTAAGCGCTGATGTATCTAAAATACTTTTTGTTTTGTACATAAAGCCTACTCCTGTCCATCTACCTATAATAAAACTGTAGTCAAACTGGGACAACTTTCGTGTCCATTTATTTTTTTCTGGCCTGTGGAAAAAAAAAACTATATTAAGAAAATAACATAAAAGGCTACAGATAAAAAATACATAATAAGAAACAAATACCACTAATGTGTGATTCATTGTAAATTGAATTTCTCATGTGTTTATAATATTAAGCTTTGGTTGTTTCAGATTCAATGTTTATGCAAAACTAAAGTTTCTTTCCATATGTTAAAAAAACAACATTACAGATCTAGAGAGAAGGGGAAACATGCACAATTGCAATCAATTTTTCAATAAATATTAAGTTTGACTCGCAACTTTGTCCCAGTTTTCAATATTGGCCCACTGTGAATTTGAGTTTGACACCCCTGCTTTAGCATAAAAGTCAAATATTAATCCACAATCCCACATCCCAGCATTTAAAAAAAAAAACAGCTTGGTTGCACTGAATGGTTGCCCAGCATCCCCATTTATCACGCCTAAATCATAATGACAGCAGGGACTCAAACAAATACACCTCCACACGTTCAAACACACACAGAAATATTCACACACCCACACACACAAATGAAAGCTTGTGTATTCATTAGAAAAAGAGTCACTGTGCTTTACGATAAATGGTCCACTCTTTTTGGCCAGCCTGCAATTGTACAACTGTGCTGTGGGAGTGGGAGAGAGAGAGGGAGAGAAGTGGTGTTGAAAAGTAAGATGGAGATAAGGCAGCGCATTTGAAATGGTGTAAAACTTTCCGCCCTTTCAGCTTCAGCTTCTCTGATTCAGCTTTGCCAACAATGGGCATGACACCCAACTGCCACAAAAGCCCTCGCCTGAACAAACCCACTAACAAACCAACAAAAACAGAAGACCATGCAGAATTACATACAGAGAACAACCACAAAAGAGATGAAAATCATTTGTACTGCTCACGCACATGCTCAGAAAGAGAGAGACAGAGAGAGAGGTTTTGGGGTAGGAAGTCTTGTCCAACTTCCCAAAGACTCAAGTGTCTGCTATTTTTATTGGTCTTGAGGGGTACATGTCTTGGCCTTGACTCATCTTCCCTTAGACCAGGGGGGTCAA
>NC_024312.1:10280352-10300529 GCF_000523025.1 Cynoglossus semilaevis | reverse complement strand
AAAAAAAAAAACAGCTTGGTTGCACTGAATGGTTGCCCAGCATCCCCATTTATCACGCCTAAATCATAATGACAGCAGGGACTCAAACAAATACACCTCCACACGTTCAAACACACACAGAAATATTCACACACCCACACACACAAATGAAAGCTTGTGTATTCATTAGAAAAAGAGTCACTGTGCTTTACGATAAATGGTCCACTCTTTTTGGCCAGCCTGCAATTGTACAACTGTGCTGTGGGAGTGGGAGAGAGAGAGGGAGAGAAGTGGTGTTGAAAAGTAAGATGGAGATAAGGCAGCGCATTTGAAATGGTGTAAAACTTTCCGCCCTTTCAGCTTCAGCTTCTCTGATTCAGCTTTGCCAACAATGGGCATGACACCCAACTGCCACAAAAGCCCTCGCCTGAACAAACCCACTAACAAACCAACAAAAACAGAAGACCATGCAGAATTACATACAGAGAACAACCACAAAAGAGATGAAAATCATTTGTACTGCTCACGCACATGCTCAGAAAGAGAGAGACAGAGAGAGAGGTTTTGGGGTACATGCTCAGAAAGAGAGAGACAGAGAGGTTTTGGGGAAGGAAGTCTTGTCCAACTTCCCAAAGACTCAAGTGTCTGCAATTTTTATTGGTCTTGAGGGGTACATGTCTTGGCCTTGACTCATCTTCCCTTAGACCAGGGGGGTCAAACTCACTTTCACGGGGGGGTAGCTGTAACTACTCTATAACGTATTAATAAATGTTTCTGCAATGGCTTATTATTTGTCTAAGTTACAAATATTGTTTATTGCTGTGTAATAAAAAATACATTTTAATTTATTAGGTGAAGAAACTCAGCTGCATTGACTTTATCAAATGCTCCTGCTGTAATAAAAAATACATTTTAATTTATTAGGTGAAGAAACTCAGCTGCATTGACTTTATCAAATGCTCCTGCTAGCCATACAAAATGACTTGGCGGGCCACATGTGCCTTAGACATTTACTTATAAGGATTCTTTTACTTTATCAAATGCTTTTTAAGCTCCTGCTGTTTCCAGCTGAAAATAAAGATATATAAGAAATATGTAATTGATAAAACAGTGGATAAAGTCAATGCAGAGGGCAAGTCTACTGGCTGTGAGGCAAGTTGAACTAAACTGTTCTCCATCAGGTGCTGTAACAGATGCCAGTGTCTTATTTCCAATTATTTCCAACAACTCTGGACAGGTATTGCTGCTCTATTTTCCCCTTAAAAGTCATTTTGCTGACTCTAAATGTATAACCTACTGTGTAATATTTAGACAATATTGTCAAAACATACTGCAAATATTGTAGTTAGTTATGTATTTATAACACAGACAGGCAACCTCAGCTTCCCTGGCTTTAAAATAAAACCAAGCCCTTACTGCTTCTTGGAAGTAAATTGTCATCTCACGCAAAGCACGAGATGACAATTTAGAGCTGACATTTGAACTAAAATAATGAGGAATCTCAAATTCAGCTTTTAACAGAATCACATCAGGGGAAATCCATGAAATCTCTTCACAGAGCGGCTGCGAAAAACAAACTTGACATATTTTTTTCTGTTTTTGGCCTAAATCATTTTGGCTGTTCGTGGTTCAGTGGAGAGGTTGAAAGCGGTATTTTACCTTCACATAAGGTTTTTGTAAAATTTGAGTCAATCTGAGCACATACTGCACGTAAGATGCAATATTCTTTATGATTATGCTGTGAGGGGTTTACCTTAAAATGGTGTTTTCTGGTGCCATCTTTTGAATTAAAATGTCACGGCATGACTGCCTAATTTTTGCTATAATTTTTTTCGGTGGTTCTAGACTCTTCTGCCTGAAACAAATAAAACTGTCAAAACCTAAGGATTGTCAATGAAATTTGGAAAAAGATCTGGAGTTTTGGGTGGACACCATATTGTCATTTCATTCCTGGAAAAAAGCATATGAGATGACGTCCAAATCAAACCCTTTTCATGCACTTTAATATCAGACCTCACTTTAATTCCAAACTGGTTCAGAAAGAGGGGAAAATTCTGCTTAGTATTGATGATGCAACAGAATTTTTTTTTAATAACACATATCTCTTACTTTGGCATTAGATGGCAATAACAGTTAAAGATTAGAACACCTTCTTCACTCTCACCAGAGTGAACAATAAAAAAAACATTTTTATCCATCCATCCATCCATTTTCATCCGTTACCGGGTCATGCAGGCAGCAGTCTCCATGACCGCCACCCAAATCACATTGCACCATAGCAACCCCTCTAAACCTTCCTGCGGGTGGTGAGTCCACTGGAATATATAATAATAATATTTTATTTATTTAAAAAAATAATAATAATTTAAAAAAATATATTTTTGAAATAAATAAAATATTATAAATATAAATATAAATATAAATATAAATATAAATATAAATATAAATATAAATATAAATATAAATATAAATATAAATGAAGTAACACTGCTGGTGTCTGGATGTCAACAGGGTAATGGCACAACTTGTTGAACTCAGCGGAACAGTAGGCCCTCAAGTGACTGTTTCAGTTGTAAGGATGGGTAGCTGCTGTTGCATGGTGCAGCGGAAAAGCTTCAACAAGGCCACCACTTTGTGGGTGTTCAGAGTCTTTGGCATGTTTAGGTGTTCACACCGGGCAGCAAAAATCTCGGAGTTCACTTTGAATTCAGGGTGACACTTGTCACTGAATTTCCAAACTTGCTCTTGATCTGTAAACACATACCGGTCCGGCCATTTGGTGAAGTGTTCTATCGTGCACAAAACACACTTATACACACAGATAAACCCCCAAAGTAAACAGAAAAGGCGCTCAGCCTCACATCGAGGTTGTGGCACCAGTCAGTAGTCACCAAACTTTTTGAAACTGAGGGCTACTTCAAGGGCATTTAGTAATACGAAGAGCTACTTGTTAAATACGACTTCCTAAACTATGTAA
Source organism: Cynoglossus semilaevis (assembly GCF_000523025.1). Taxonomy (NCBI): domain Eukaryota; kingdom Metazoa; phylum Chordata; class Actinopteri; order Pleuronectiformes; family Cynoglossidae; genus Cynoglossus; species Cynoglossus semilaevis. The sequence continues at coordinate 10,297,573 of NC_024312.1, read as the reverse complement.
TAATAATAAGTTCTGGGACATACAATAGTAGACACTCTTCGTACCATTGTCATTGCACCCATTTGAATATCACTGGAAGTGTAACTCATTCAAAAGCAGAGAAACTATCATTGGAAGTGTAACTGATTCAAAAGCAGAGTAACAGTACAATTTTTGACCCTTTTGTTGACTAGTTTTATTTTTAGGTTACGTTAGGTCAGGCATGAGCAAACTAAGGCCCGGGGGCCAAATGCGGCCCGTTCAGCTTTTTAATCTGGCCTGCCATAAAATTCCAAATTACAAATTACAATACCCACGTTTCCCCAATAGATGGCATAGAAAATGATAAAAGCTTTTTAGCATTTTAGCCTTTATGCATGACTTTTACATGTCATTTATCTTAGTTCACATAAACGCTGCATCTATCTGCTCCTGACCCGACCCCCGGTTCAATTTTAGGACAAATATGGCCCGCGAGTCAAGACGTTTGCCAACGCCTACCTTAGATAGTCCATCTTGGCTTCCTGGTGCCACATTGGTGACTCGTGGACCAGCTGTTCTCAAACTTTTTTGCCCAAGCAAATCATTCATTCTCAAATGAATGACACATATAGCTAAAACACACATATATAAAGCCTAGATTTATTTATTTATTAAAATTGCAGCTTTTTATTTCAAATTTCTGAATTGAATTGCTTATTTACTTTATTGTCTTTATTGTGTGGAAAATTCCCACTTAAAAAAAACCACTCCAAACCGGTATCACTTTTTTTTTTTACCTAGTGCACACTCCAGAAATCCCTGTCTTATTGTCAGCAGTCGTCCAATTTCCAACAACTTGTTGTTTAACCTGCGCCATGACGGACACAATATGAAAGTCATTTCAAAGAAATGAATAGGTTTCGGAGCCCAATTTTCCTCACAGCTCACACCTCACAGGCCAATGCTTGTAGAAAACATGTGTCATGTTGTGTATATTACTATTCACACACTTCTTAATTTTGGATGTTCATAGTTGTTTAACAAAAACAGTTTCCGTTTGGGTCTTTAGTAGAATGATCATAAACGTTTTTGTATCATCATGGTGAATACATGTCCCAATCGCATCATTCTATTTTGAATTTTGGCAACTCTGGACCGAATGATTCTCTCTTTCTTTCTCTCTCCTCCTTTCCCTCTCATCTCTGTCTCCCACCCAGCTTTCGTTCTCCATCTCTCTCTCTCTCTCTCTCTCTCTCTGTTTCTCTCTTCCCCTCTCATCTCTGTCTCCCACCCACATTTTTTCTCCATTTCTCTCTCTCTCTCTTTCTCTCTCTCTCTCTCTCTGGGAGTCGTGATCGTTTCGTCCTTGAGAAAGAGAGGGGAGAACGCGAGCGCGCGCGCACGAGAGAGAGAGAGAGCGAAATAGAATAAAAGAGAAAGAGGGGGAGAGAGAGAGATTTGTTCTTTGTATTGTTCAGAACCAGAGGCGGGGTTATGGGTTGATACAAATAGTCACCCCCGCCAAGCTAACTTCAGCGCAGGCTGAATTAATGTGTTGCTTTTTTTAGGAGTCCCGTGTTTCCAGGGGAGACCTAATGACGCAATGACGTCAATGCGGGTCAATCGCAGACTGGAGGAATTGAGTGGCTTCCATTTGCAGTATTTCCTACAGATAGGAGGGAAGCACAAAGTGGAAGTATTTCCTCAACAACATATGAAAAAAAAAAATCAGAAAGAGGAATGAATGAAAATGCAGAATTAAAAATGATCACAATATCCTCAAGCCTCTGAGCCTCAGCGGTAGTAGTGGGAGGTGTGTATGTATGGACGCTTTTTTTTCTCCTTCTGTTTATCCACATCCCACAGTGTTATCTGCTAGAAACGGTCGCTTTGTACAATCTTTTTCGGTGTATGTCTTATTCCTGATCTGATTGTGCTTCTCAACATTTTCTTGCGTTTAACACGTTGTGTCGTTTCCTCCCTGCGTACGGCTCTGTGCTGTGTTTTCAACCCATAGTATTCGCATGTTATACTTCCCTATTTTTATTTTTATTTTTGCATGTTCTAGTTTCTGTGTCTAGTTGTGTGTCTAGTGTCTAGTTTCCTCCTCCCATTGGTCTTAAACACAACCCAGATTTAAAAGAATGCAAGAGGTTTGGGGATTTATTTCGTCTTCCTTTTTCTGTCATTCTTATACATCCTGAAACTTTAGCCTCACACGTTCTTCATGTCTTTGTAATAAAAGCTGTTCGTCGATTGATCACTAGTACTTTAACACGTGCGTTAGCGAGACTAGGATTTGTTCATAAAGTGCATGCTGTAATGTAAGGTGACGCGGATATAAGGCAGCTGGGTGGACAGTGACAGTGCAACCCAGGGCGCTACTGGAGAAACCCCAAGAGAGATGCATGTTGCATACTGCTAGTATACGATGCCCAAGCACACACAAACACACACACACGCACACACATACATGAAGTGTGTCGTGAGAAAGGGTAGAGTTTAAGGGCGTTTACCGAAAAGCTGGTGGCGCGAAGCTGTCAGTGCCATGGACAGCTATCTCCACGTTCGTGTTAAACGAACAGGAGAAGCGAACGGAGCGATATTCAAAAGTTTACAATAAACAGTTAATATTTCCAACCTTTCAACAAAGGTATATTCCTGTGGTTTCAACCCATTGTGTGCTCTTTGGTGCACTAATGAAATACTATCTCGAGATTTATTTAAGGAGTGCTCGTATGTGTACTAAATTGAGAAGGAATCGAAATGTTTATATTAGAAAGCATATTCCGTGTAGTCATTTTAATATTTTGATCTCTAATGTACTAAAAATAACATTATATGCTAGTTTGAGTGGGTACTGAGCTCAATTCGTTTGCTTTTTTGTGTTTTGTGTGCAAAAACCTCGTGAAATTTAATCTAGCTCAATTTAAAATCGGAAATAGTAAATCATTTCGGGAGTTTTATGCCCCATATGCCTGTTGTCTTCATAAAGCATGTATCTTAGCTGAATTCTCATAAAAGTAATTTGTGAAATGACATGGACATGGACATTGTCCTGTACAATTGACAAGAAACGTGTGAGTCCAGGTTAGGTACATTTTTACAATCATTAGAAAGCCAGTGGACAAAGCACGGGTCTCAAACTCAAACGAGTTGTGGGTATGCTACCACTGTCAATACATTTTAGGGCCACATCAGTGTTAGATATTCAATACAGATATATATAATACATAGTTTAATATAAATAATGTATAATATTATATTGGGAACATTTATAAGCTTTTTTAATTAAAATTATTATTAACATCAAGTCAAGAGCCAGATGTGAGGTGTTCACATGCCAGTGACTGTGGCTTACTTTACTCCTATTTGATGTTATTTCTTACAAATGTGTAACTTGTGTTTCAGATGCTGCTTTCCCTCGTATTTTTGCACAAGTGTGGCTGTGAATTCTGCTGCCTACCATTGTTCTTTTCAGGTCTTTTTGCGGTCTGGGCTTGCTGTTCAATGACTATCCAGGAAGCCCTTACCCCAAAAAGCATCTGCACGGGACCATTGCACAAAGAAGTAAATGTCTTGCATTTCATCTAATTGTATACAATGTGAAACCACCTCAGAACAAAGAGAGAGGGTGGAATATCAAATTATATATTCAAACGTGTTTTTAGAGAGATGTAGAAAGCAGCAGCATTAATCTGTATAATCCCCACTACTGTAAATTATTTTTAGTTTTGTAACAACCGGTAACTTTATCCTTCTTGAGGAACTGCATAACCTTACCTATTTTTTACCAGTAGGGGGTAGCACAGATCACGTAATGACGAGAGAAACGTTTTAACATATATACAGTTAATGATTGCATAGATACTGTATATATTAGTGAAAATACATAAAAGCAACTGTCTAAAACAATAATGCGTGTGTTTGATGTCAATTACATGTAGAATACGTGGTGTGTGCTTGTCTGTAAGTTAAATGGGAGACCGTTATTGTGATGAGGAAAGTCCCCCAAAGTCTGATCAGATCAATTTTAATTTAAACAGAGTTTTTTTTACAAAGTTTTGTTTGTTTGTTTGTTTTGTTTTGAAGTTGACTCCTCGTGTCTGAGAAAAAAAACTATTGCATACCGATTAATTGATTAAATGTTTTCATCACTGAGGTCATCCTGATTCCAGTAAAAGTAATAAACTGAACTTATCTGTAATACGATGGTGTAAATGTGACGCGTTTATTTGTTCTTACTTTTATACTGAGGAAATGGGACTGCACAACAATCGCGACATCTGACAGTCATTACATGATGAGAAATACAAAAGGAAAACAGTGTGCACATAAACCCATCCCCCCACCTCCCCACAGACACACACACAGTATCACCTCATGCTTGTACTACACAATATCACAGATGTCACACAAAACAAAATCAGCAGTTGGAGGCGCACATGAAAGCGGAAAGTATTGCTAAATACATCCCGTCATACCACATTTACTCATGAAGTATTGTCATCATTTCAGTTGCAGCAGCTGCTGTGTTACTTGACCACAGAAGTATTTGTTTTTTACTGTTGTACTGACAATGTCTTACGCCTGTGGGTGACTTTCCCAACGCAACGTTACCGTTATTAAAATGACAGTTATATGGTCGGTGTCAAAATCTATATTATATTTTGGTGGCATGAATTTGTATTGAATTGAATTTATATTTCTTAATACAAACACATCTGTTAAATGTAACACCTGCTCTCTCCTAAAAGGCCTCCCCTCAATGTTACGAAATTGTTCCAATCCTTAAGTTAATTTTATCCACATGTGTTGTCTGGGAGATTTTTTCATTCAGTCACTTAAAAGGCACTTTTAAGGGAGAGGAAAACTATAAATGGACTTTCAAAAAATAAATACATCTGTCAGTGCATGAGTAGTACAGTGGTATATGACGTCAGTGCATGAGTAGTACAGTGGTATACGACCCTTTGGTTCGTAAAAAAAAAAAACGTTCTGCACACCCTCACCAAAAAACATAAACAGGACACAAATATTTTGGTTTCTAGACTCGTTTTTTTCACACATTTTAAACGTAACTGTTTTTACGCACCTTAAACATGTCCATTTTATATAGCATTGTCAACTTTGGTCAGTTGACAGAAGTGAGATTTTGTGAGTGGGGAGGGGAAGAGGTTGTACTGCCTGGAGGTGCAACTGTTGCTCTATTCTCAAACAGAGGGGCAGGCCACCCTGGAGGCCTGCTGGGGGTGTGGTGAGGTGCCAGGGGCGTAAGGGGGTTCCATTGGAATGTGGCGCGGTGGACATAAGTGTACCACTGCTGTGATGCTTGAATGATAACAACCCTCCAGTCACTCGGTGGTAGCAACTCATACAGTGGTTTATACAGATAAAAAGTTATCAGGTTCTCAACAGTATTTCAATTCACGGTGGTGTGGGTTGGAGGAAGGGAAGGGGGCTTGAAAAAAAATTCTGTCTCCAAGGGGGGGCATGACATGAAAATAACTGAGAACCACTGCTCTAAGCAGATCGAGTGGGCGACAGCAAAAATGAGAGCAAGAATTAAATATAACAACCACGCCCACCCGGCAATAACACAACGCCCTCCACTTTGGGAACTTAATAATGGTTGCATAAATCTGGTCGTAATACACCTCATACATATTATCTGCTGGAACTGCCTCCATGGCAAACTGCCTATTAAAATTAATTATTTAAAAACTCAACTGTTTATATATATTAAATATATATATATATATATATATATTTCAAACTAATTTACATTTTATATTACTTTTTAAACTATTTATATACTTGTTCGCACAACATCCTTATAATTATAAGGATTAAATACTAATATTTAATTTAGAATTACAAGTATAGTAACAAAGTACAAGTATAATAACAATATAATAATAAGTAACAATTAAATAACAAGTCATTCTCTACCCTGGTTCCCTACGTGGTGGAACAAACTACCAGCTACCACAAGAGCAGGGTCCTTCCTCTCTTTTTTCAAGAAGCACTTAAAAACTTTTCCCTTCAAAGAACATCTCTATCGTAACGAACCCATTGAACATCTAACATGCACCGTCCACTTTAGCTTGATTGTTCCTCAAATTGTGGATAAGTGTCTGCTAAATGCAATGTAATAATAATAATAATAATAATAATAATAACAACAATTAAGATTATAATCTACAACACTACTTTTATCACACGTTGTGAAACCTGCGCCTTAAACAATGATGCTGCTAATATATGGATTTTTACGGGCTAATGAAGTTCATACGAAGCTCATGCTAGTGATCAATTAAATCAAAAACAAACATTAAAAAAAAAAAACAAAACAAAAAACAGTGGTGGCTTAGTGGTTAAGGAAGCAGAGGTTTCAGGCTCGAGTCCACCAGCTGCCAAATTACCACTGAGCTGCACTGAGCATGGCACCGTCCCCTCACATTGCTCCCCGGGTGCTCAAAGCTGCCTACTATTAACTTTGGTGATGGGTTAAATGCAGAAGTCACATTTCGTGGTGTGTGTCACAATGTTACAATGACAAGTAGTTCACTTTCCCTCCTTTCCTTTCCAATTACTTTTCTGTTAAGCTACTGCGTGTTATACTAATAGCGTACGTCTGTCTGAGAATGGCTGTTTGCGTATATGTGCATGGGGCACACGAGAGAAAAGTAGCGAAAAGTTGAGAGCAGTTTGAGCCCTGTCTTGTGAGTTGGTTATACAGGAGCTGTTAAAACGCTGTTTATGTTTCTGTTAACCTCTGCTGTGGACAAGCACAAAGTGAAGGGAGTTAGCCCCAGAGCTAATGTTAGCACCAACCATGGAGCAGATCACTAAGTCTCCCCTGTGCATTCTAACTACGGTTGGGGAAACAAAGCAGGAAAGAGCTAACGTGTAACCAGCCGTGTTACAGGTACTGTTCAGAAAAAAAGGTTTTATTTAATTAAAAGAGAAAAAAAAACTATTTCGGTGTAAATACCCAATGTTACAAAGTGGAAACCTGAGCAGATCACTAAAGTGCAAAGCAGGAAAGAGCTAACGTGTAACCAGCCTTTAAATTTAGTGGGGTGCGGCCTATATTCAGGTGCGCTCAATAGTCCGGAAATACATCCGCTGTTCATTGCTACTCATGTTTTTATTTGATTGTATTTTACCTGTTCGTGTCTTTTTACTGCTGTTTTTGTGCTGTAATGCTGAAAGAGCCTCTCCAGAGGGATTAATAAATATCTATCTATCTATCTATCTATCTATCTATCTATCTATCTATCTATCTATCTATCTATCTATCTATCCATCTATCCAACTATCTATCTTATTACAGTGAACATAACGAACATTTGCACTGCAGTCTGTGATAAAGGGGGAAAAGGCATCAGGATTGACCCTAAGATGCAGTGTGAAGGAATTCATTAATTGTAACTAGCCACTGTTGCTCTGGATGCGTTTAAAATTTTAAAAGACCTCTGTTGCCATTGCTCAACATGATACCCTGTAAAAATAATACTGCCTGGCAAAGTGTGGACAGTTGCCTACCTCCTGCTTCCCCTGAAAGACCCCCATCTAAGCTTCCTGCAACACTGCAACCCCCTAACAAACTGCTGATTCAAGGTTTTGTGAGGCCTTTTTATTATTGCATTAACGTAACTCGGGTGTCTGGGGGACAATAACACATTGTCCTGCATGGTAGCGTTTCAAGGATCCCTGAGACCAAATTCCCGTCATTCCTGTGACTCATCCAGCCAGGTCCTGCTGAGTGGAATTCCTGGTTTCTACGCATCTGGACCAGTAACCTGATGCTGTGTGAAGGTCATTAATATGGCCCTGCTAAAGCTGCAGCAGAATACTACCAGGTCAGTAACCTAAGGGATGAAGATTACTCGGCATCCTTCACTGACAAAGTTACGAGGTCGACTCTTCTGATGATACTTTACATTAGAATGACTACACGTGTGCTTAGTTTGATTTAGGACAAGCACGTTTGCCCTATAAGGACGTGACTCATGTGTTTCCATAAGTCATGTGACAGTCTTCATGAATTATTAATTAAGTCTTGCAGAGACGGATTTAAAAGGAAATATCGTCCAGTATTTCCACATGTTCCTAATATATATATATATTTTCTAAAATTTTTATTTATTTTATTTTATTTCATTTTAAAGCTTTATTCCTATACAGCAGCGGTGCCCACACTGTTACGGCCTGGGAACTTCTTTTCAAGTGATTAGGCAAAACTGAGCTAGCTACATTGAAAACTTAAATATATACTGATATACTTTATAGATGCATTATATGCTGGAGTTCCTTTATTAAATACATGTGGCTGTAAATTACCATAAGATATACAGTATATCTCTATATTGTCTGTGGTTTAGTCATAGTGATTAACATCACAATACAGAATTACATTTTTTTATTATTGTTTTAATTGCTCGTTATCTACCAAAATTCACTTTGTGATTTACTGTAAGCTTGTTATCTACTCGTTGGGCACCCCAAGACAATATAAATCCTGGACATGTCACCAGTGCATAGAAGGCTGATATTACGAAAATGCACCCATTCACATCTATGGTTAATTTAGATGTGAAAGATCCTAATTTGCATGTTTTTGGACTGTGGATTTACCAACAGGCAAATCAACAGGCCTTACTACAATGACACAATGTTTTATCACAGTCGAATAACACTGTAAAGATGTATGTTTCTGTTGGGACTAACAGACAAAGACTTTAACATTGAGGTCAAACTGACAACAATACCGATTCATTTTCACAGCGAGCATTTGAATCTGTTTGCAATCAATCTAATGAAAAGGGCAGTCTATGTACCTACCTATACCAAGGATGTTGAACATACGCCCAGCGGACCAAAACCGGCCTCTAGGGTGTATAATCCGACCCACTTGATGAAGCTATGTACCTACCTATACCAAGGATGTTAAACATACACCCAGCGGACCAAAATATAATCCGACCCACTTGATGAAAGACCTACACAAACACTTCATGTTCAGGATATTTCTTTGAAACTAGATATTTCAATAAATGTGGCGCTTTGGCCCAGAGGCAATGTCTCTGTTATTGTTGTGGAACCCTAGAGTTCACCACCTGGGCAAGATCAAATCCTGGTTAGGTCGGTTGACGCCTTCCAGTGGGCTCACCACCCGCAGGAAGGTTGACAAGGGGCTTGTACGGTGCATTGTGATTTGGGTGACTGTCGTGGAGACTGCTGCCCCCGCGACCCGGCAACGGATAAGCGGATGCAAATGCATGGATGGGATGGATATTTCATTAAATATGAACAAATAATAATAATAAATAACTAATATACTGGTACTTGTTTGCATGAAAACAAAGTGGAAAAACATAGACTTATTGTTGTTTATAGTTAATTATGTTATGATTGTACTGGTCTGGCCCATTTAGCATCTAATGGCGTGGGGTTCCCTATATAACGATTCTGTCTTCCTATTGCCAGTCAGAAGTTTAGACAACTTAGCGATAGCTACATCTGGGATGCTATTTCTAACGAATCTCTTGTCAAAATGACCATGAAGATTCATTAATGGACGTACTTTGACAATGACTGGTTCTTTTACCTTAGAGCAGTAGGTCTGCTGAGAAGGAATCATTTTAGGAGGCTGAAGAGAACAAGAACGGTAAAAGGTAAAAGAGGGAGTTCAACATGGACATATGGGCAATAAAAGGCGATTGTAAAGACCGGGCAGACACTGATAGCGCAGAGAGGGTAGATATTTTGTTTGTTTGGAAGAAATAAATGAGTCCATACAGATAGAAGTGCGCTCTACCATTTCTGCAGTGGTGTTGATGAAAGACTTGAAGATCAATATGGAGGTAATGAGAGTATCGGATTGTGAGTTTGAGGTTGGAAGACGAGGGAACATGATCAATCCATGTGTGGGTTACAGCAGATCCACTGCCTCCATGTATCTGTAATCCTTGCCTTTTTAATTCTCACCGTTTTATCACCTGCCTCCCTCTCATTCTTTCATCCTATTTATTCATGTATCTTTTGAAACAAACAGGTTAAACTAAAGACTTGAAGAACTACAAGACTTACTAGCCATCCGTGTTGCCAGGAAGAAAAAAAACTTGTGCCAACAACAAGAAATATACTGGGAAGTTATTTCCCCAGTTATCAAACACGTTTTGGTTTTCCTTTTATGAAAATTACGTGGTTACAATTACAAAAACAACAGGAATACGGTCTGTCATCAATTTACTTTTCTTTCCCAGAAGTTCTGAGTTTTTCCGAACAATTTTCTGATGATGTTTATTCTTAAAAAAGCTTTTGAGTGACCATGTGTTAATGTTTTTAAAAGATTCGTATCAGTAAGCAAATGCAACTTGGCTACGGTAGTGTGCAGGATTTACTGTAAATTACTTTGAGAGAAAAGTGACACCACTGCTGAAGTTCTGTTCTGTGTTCAGACCTCCCTGTAATGCACGCACAAAAATCACTCACACCTCTTTTTGGTTCAGAGAAAACATCAGTCTGCTTTTTTGTCCTGCTTCCCATTGTGCTAAAACAGAAATGAAACAGAAAACAGAAAAAAGAAAGAAAATGTAATGAGGCCATAAAAATAAGGTAATTATTAGAAACCACAAAAAAAAAAAAACTATCGTACTGTTTAACAAGGATTCGATTTCACAAGGAAGTTGATGAAAATCTTTAGAGACAACACACCAACACAAAAGAATATCATTTTATTTGTTCTGAATAAAAACAGAAACTCATCTTTTAAAAATGGTGCATCACAGTCATTCATTAATACACTTTCACGTGTCAGTTTCTGATTAAAATGTGTCACTGGAAAGTTTTTTTTTAAATGAAATTTACCGCATATCCAATTTGCCTAGTGTATGGAAAGCTACATGGGAATTCAGGCGTATGAGGTCGGGGGTGGAAGAGAGTCTGGATAAGGGGAAGGTGGGGGGGCAGGGGTCGGAGAAAAAAGTGAGTAAGAGATGACTCAACATCCCTCTGCTATAAGATACCCTGATACCCAACAATGACATACACACAGACATCAGCTACGGTAAGGGCAACTCTCCTCTTCATTTTTTAAATCGGTTTCACTTAACTCAATGTGTATTTTTTTTAAATTATTTTATTAGTTGTTGTTCAAAGCTCTTAAAAGTTTGCACTTATAAATAGGAGATAGGAATAGGAGAATTTAGAGCCAAGTTGATGATCTTTGTGCAAGCTACCGTCAAAACTTCACAGGTGTCCACAATCAATATTTAGCAAATTCAAACAAACTGAGTAAAAACACAGTTTACAAGTCCAAACTGGTGTTCCTGTTGATATTAGCACATCTCTGTCGTGATGACAGAATGCCTGAGAACAGCACTAAAAGGTAATCTGCCTTATCTTATCATTTCACAGAATTTTTCTTCTCCGCACGTGCATGACATACTGCAGATATGTACTGCTCTCTGGCCTTCCTGCTTCCTCTGTTGCACCTTCTAAGCATCTGCACAGCTGCTTCACTACCAATGGAAGTGGTGAAGGTGAAATCCAATGTGAAGCAGCTTTCAGAGCAGCTGCTGGTCAGGCTTAAAAACTTCCAGGTAAGATTTGATAGATACATAGGTGGAACTTTATTACTTCCTAAGGAGTTCCCGTTGTGAAATTAAGGTCAACTTTGTGTCCTGATACATCTAATGACCAAGTGTATGCCGAAGTTGCAATGTTTTGTTTGGTGCTGTGACTGACCCATGTCCCTGTCTTTGCAGTTCCCTGCTGGACGCACACTCAGCCCAGCTGCCGGAGACCTGGACAGACTTTCTGCTACAGTGATGATCCTGGATGGTTACAACAGCCTTATTTCGGACACACTCAACGGAGTCTCCCAGATAAAGGCCGACATCTCCTGTTTAACAAGGCACCTTGATCAGTGGAGACAGGGACACTGCAACAAGCAGCGGCCAAAGCCCTCTGTACCAGAGCCACTGCAAAAGCTCCAGTCGCACAAAGATCTCATTGACACAGTGAGCTTCGAGGCTCTCCTGCGAGTCAAAGAGATCCTCGTCGTGCTGCTGAAGAATTTGGATAATCTTGAAATATGCTAAAGGACCACCAGTGTTGTCTGCTTTTCAGAAGAGCTGCACGCGTCAATTGTCAGACTTTGTACGCCACCGTCCCTATTGCCACCTCTTTTTAAAGGGAATGTATTCTGAAGAAAATGCACTTAACTTACTGGGTCAACAAAGACCTCAGAATCAACATTTTGTCTCAGTTATAGACCAGAGAAACACTTCTGTAGTTCACAAAATTGAGGTCTGAAGGATTTAAAAAAAATTTATGAAAATATACAGGTTTTCTAAATTGAGTAAGGAACAGCATCCTACAACGCTAGACTTTCAAGTCTTTGCTTTTTTGTTTTACATCATTAATGTTTCACTTCTTCAAAGGCTTTTTCTGGAAAGATTTAATGATCAATATCTGAGAAACAGCTACTGGTTCACTACTGATGCTGAATCCACAGACAACGCAAGGATCACATTCTACAATGATGTCATGTTTGGAGGTGAATAGACTTTGCCATCATCTATAAGAACTTGAAATTCAGGTGTAAAGATCAAGTTTAGTTTTGTGCAAATACCATCAACTGTTATTTATTGCCAAAGTACACTATGTTGTTTATTTTTGTACAGTTAACTATATTTTTATGACAAATTTTAAATAAAGAGATATTTATACTAAATACAATGTTTTTCTTCGGTGCAGTTTGTGAGTATTAGTCTCAGTGGGATGAAAGACGAGAAAAAAAATGACAAAAAAATTGAAATATGTCTGTTGTGGTGTTCGTGCTTAATTTAAACTGCATTCCACTCCCACTATCACCACAGCTGTCACCATCAAGTTAATCCAATTTTTAAAAAATGACCAAGAGGTGAAGCTTATCGCTACACAAAACGTATGCACAAATAAAAACAAAAAACAAAAAAAAAGGCCCCTGGCGTCTAGTTTGAGGGGCCTAAAAAAAATGTCCAATTGATACACGATAAAAAAAAAAAAAAAAAAAAGGCCCCTGGCGTCTAGTAAAAAAGCAAAAAAAAAGTCCAATTGATACATGAGAGGTTTGTACTGTACAACTGAATGAAACAAATTTGCTCACACCCATGGTTTTTTTTTCTTCCACTTTGTGTTATAATGACATATGCGCACAAAGATGCCTGTTGCGGCCGACACACATGCACACAAACACATAAACACTCAACTATTAAACCATTTGGTTTTTTTTAAGTTGATGCTCTTGCCAGTGTTCCCCATCAGTTTTTTCTTGTACTGTTCCACTAGGCTGTCAAAACGATCTCCACCTCTGCTCCTGGCATGCTTGTTGGCTGACGTCCCTTTCTGAAAAGAGTAAACACAGCAAACACAGCTGTAGGTCAAGTGGACACGTCTACAAAGGTGAATGAACTAACAGGCTACTAATTTCAGAGTAAAAGCTACTCAGTGGCACGATCTTATCCTTCCCAGTACACAGGTGGCTGGGAGGACAGTACAAAGAAATTGTTTTCTTTTCTTCTCCCTGTTGCTGATTAGTCGGCAGACACAATGTACCATAACTGAAAAAAAATCCCAACCACCTTCATTTTACCTGTCTTCTGCTACAAAGACCCAGAATAGACAACAAACGCTGTACACACCTGGTTTCTAGGCCGTGTGGGTTTCTCCATCTGCCATCCTTTCTTCATTCTTTTTGATCCAGGCTTTGCCTTTTTAGATGGTGCCTCTTGCTTTTTTCCTTTATCACGCATTCTACAAAAGAGAAAAGTAAAGTTTTTAATGGTGGTGATGTCCAAAACTGTATATATGATATTTTCTTTTTTCGGGGGGGGGGGGGGGGGGGTGGTTCTTAATTTATGAATGTTGTTACTCGTAATATCTTGCTCTGAATTCAATGAAATAATTCACTCAGCAAATACTGCACCTGATCTTTGGTCCCCGATGAGTAGGTAAAGGAAGAACCTTTTTCCGTTTCTTTCCGTCCTGCAAGTCTACAAATTCAACTGTAGGTTGTGTCTGAAAGCCTGAATAGTGCTGTCCCTTCTTCTGGTCTTGAGGAGGAACTAATAAACATAAGATATGCAGCACATTTTAGTAAATAAACAATAGAAGTCAAATAAAGACAACGACACAAAAATACATGTATATGTATCTATAGACATATCTATACACTATATATATACATATACACATATATACATATATATACATATACACACATATATACATATATACATATATGTATATATATATATATATATATGTGTATATATATATATATGTGTATATATATATATATATGTGTATATATATATATATGTGTATATATATATATATATGTGTATATATATATATATATGTGTATATATATATATATGTGTATATATATATATATATGTGTATATATATATATATGTGTATATATATATATATATATATATATATACACATATATATATATATATACACATATATATATATATACACATATATATATATATACACATATATATATGTATCAACTTTGTTCAACTTGAAGAGTTGAACAAAGGGAAATTAAGTAAAATTAGTACAATGAGTGAAGACTATTTAGTCCTGATAAATCCAGTCTGGTCGGTAGCAATAACAGAAGGGGGACTTGTTAAAGAGAAGCAAAATTTTTGACAAAAGCTTGAAGTCTAGATTTAAAAACTAGGTTGATCTATTTGAGGAACAGGTTAGGTCTTCTAATATTCCTTTTTAAAAACTAGTATATAAGAGTATAGAGTATAAGTCGCAAATGCCAGCTAGAGTACCCTCTAGCAGCTGTCAGTGTGACAATACCCAACATGTATATTTTCAGTGGTACAAGAGGAGCACATACTGATACACAAGCCTAGAGTGCCCTCTAGTGGCTGTCACTGTGAAAATAACCAGTGAAATTATATATTTAAATGTATGTCGCAAACCCAGCCAAAGCATTAAAAAAAAGTGCGATTTATAGTATGGAAAATAGGGTAATTAAAAGAGAGATTAAGGAAGGAAAGGAACAGAAGGAAAGACTTGAAGAGTTGAATTTATTTATTTAGCATTTAATCCACTAGGGCATACGTGTCAAACTCAAGGCCCGGGGGCCAAATGCGGCCAGCCAAGAAGATTTTTTTTCTGTTTGGAAATTACTGGATATTGTTCTTAATTTGACTTTGAGGGCACAACTTCTTTCTTCACATCTGTGACCCTTGGTTGATGTAATTTTGCAAAGAAATTAGTCATGTCTTCCTGTGAATCTGGGTGGACCCGTGAGGTGAACTGAAGAATATCTAAAACATGTTTAATATTGTTTTATCAAAGCAGAGGATGGCTTGGTAATTTACTCCAACATACCTAAACCAAAACTGTTTCAGTTGTGGTCAGATGCACAGTGAAGTATGTTCAAAAGAATTCCTCCACTTACTAAAGAACATCATCATGGCGTAAGAAACGGATCACTACATTTCCCAATGACTTATTAGAAACTTTCCACAGTAGAATGGACAGTCAATGTTGTTGCCTATTGTTTTCCTGGTAGAGTCATGGGGTCTGTTCTCTATCAAGGTAGGTAAAAAAAATGACTCCTAAACTGAGATGGGATAAGAACTCTCTGTTGGTTCGTGGGTATGTAGCTTAAAACAGAACTTTAGACTTTTCTGATTCAAATCAACTAGTTTGACTGTACAGAGTAGAAGTTAAAAGGTCGAGACAGTAAAGAAAATGAAATAAAATAAAACTGCTTACATTTAGGTTCATACAGGCAACTAAAAAAAACTGAATGTTTTGGTCCCATGTCTAAACGTGTCTAAACATTATAACAAGAGCTAGGGTTTCTTCCATGACCCCAGCAACACCAGACATCTGTGGTAAGGAATCCAGTCTGTCACAGACTACAAAGCCACATTCACCCTGCCAGGATGACAGCAGTTTCCTCAATGAGCAAAACAACTTCTTTGGAAGATTCAAAGCTCTAAACAACACACCAGCAAGTAAAGCTTACTCCCACCCTGACGATCAGGTCCTCAGGCTTAAAACCACTACTGTGCGCAGAATTCTAAGAAAAGTAATCGCAGGGAAAGCGGCAGGTCCTGATGACATCCCAGGATGGCTGATCAAGGTGTGTGCAGACCAGCTGGCCCACGTGCTCACTGACATCTTCAACAGGTCACTGAGGAGCAAGATGGCGGCGCGCAGGAGCGCAGCGGCTTCTCATGCTCCCGACGTCAAGTACTTTTAAGTGCCTTTTCAGTTGGCTCCGAGGCCAACTCTAACCGTTTTGCTTGTGTAAACAAGCGTGTAAGGTACGGCCAAATCGAACTCTTAAATTTAAGGGATGGTTCAGCCACGGGCTCGACGAGCTCAACGACGACAACGACAAAAACAACAACGGCCATCGGGCTTGAACTCAGGGCCTTGCTGGGCAGACTGCAGCTCCTTAGGACACCGGGCTGGCGTAGCGGAGCTCGTAAGCGGTCTGCGCGGAAGCAGAAGAGGGGCGGGCTACTGGCTAAGCTAGGTCCGGTGACAGAGTCGCACTCGGAGCGGCAAGAAGAAGAAATGCCGGTGTGAAGAGGGTCAGGGTCGCATACGCCCGGAGGATCCAGGGTCACTTCTTGTCCAACAATTCGCGGAGTATGTGGAGAGGAATCAAGTGCATCACAGACTATAACACCAGAGATGCACAATGCCCGAGGGACCCCTCTCTTCCCGACGCTCTCAACAGATTCTACGCCCGCTTCGACGATGTGAACATCCCCCCCAGCACCAGGCTTACCCCTCCACCAGGAGAAGAGCCGCTCAGTGTGACCGCAGCGGAGGTGAGGAGGACCCTCCAAAGGATCAAACCACGTAAAGCTGCTGGTCCCGACAACATCCCTGGGCGGCTGCTAAGGGAGTGCGCACACCAGCTGACGGAGACATCTTCAATACCTCCCTCCAACAGGCGACAGTCCCCACCTGTACAATCATCCCTATACCCAAAGCGTCCACAGTGACAGGCCTGAATGACTATCGGCCAGTAGCCCTCACCCCAATAGTAATTAAGTACTTCAAAAGACTGGTCATGGCCCGCATCAAGGACTCAATCGATGTCGCTGAGGACCCACACCAGTATGCATACAGGAACAACAGATCCACAGAGGACGCTATCTCCTCTGTAATTCACACTACTGTGGACTTTACCTCAGCCTTCAAC